>NC_060180.1:67273384-67584884 GCF_021184085.1 Oncorhynchus gorbuscha
CTAGGTGGCAGTAAATCAACAACCTCGGCCTTGTATCTGGTCAAACAACACTCTAGGTGGCAGTAAATCAACAACCTTGGCCTGTATCTGTTCAAATAAAATCACACTCTATCTGGTCAAAGAACACTAGCAGTAAATCAACAACCTTGGCCTGTATCTGGTCAAACAACACACTGTAGGTGGCAGTAAATCAACAACCTTGGCCTGTATCTGGTCAAACAACACACTCTAGGTGGCAGTAAATCAACAACCTCGGCCTTGTATCTGGTCAAACAACACACTCTAGGTGGCAGTAAATCAACAACCTTGGCCTGTATCTGGTCAAACAACACACTCTAGGTGGCAGTAAATCAACAACCTTGGCCTTGTATCTGGTCAAACAACACACTCTAGGTGGCAGTAAATCAACAACCTTGGCCTGTATCTGGTCAAACAACACACTCTAGGTGGCAGTAAATCAACAACCTCGGCCTTGTATCTGGTCAAACAACACACTCTAGGTGGCAGTGTGCACACTTTCAGTTTGTTTGCCAACTCAGAAGTAGTAGATGAAGAAAATTGACTGCTTCAAAATGGAGATGGCCTCAATAATATATGCCATTTAGCAGACACTTTATCCAAAGCGACTTAAGGTAATGCATGCATACATTTAACTTATGGGTGGTCCCAGGAATCGAACCCACTACCCTGGCGTTACAAGCGCTGTGCACTACTGAGCTACAAAGGATCAATAGAGCTCCCAAGACGGTTTTCATGGGAATATTCTAAAATCAGCATAAAACATTTTCCCACCAGAGATGCGTTACCAACAAACGGATTTATTGCGAATAAACGTAGGTGCGTGATGAGGCAGTGCACATAAAAATAACGTGTGGTTAAATTCCCATGCACCAAATACAAAATACAAGGTAAATGGGTTTCCATCGCATTTTCAGTTCTACTGATGGATTTGTCACAAAAACTGTTGCGTTATATAGCGAATGTGCCCACTCTGGTCTTGAGACGTGTGCTCTAGCCAACAGCTCACATATACAGTGAGGGTAGGCTACTTAGATGATGATATGAAAAAGAGGCAGATTTCTTTTGTCACACAGTAGCCTAGCATCGGTCATCATGTCACTAGAATAAGACCCTCTATATTTATTGGAAAAGAGCATCAAACTCATCACCTTGCACTTTCACCAGCCTGTGAAGTTCATCATAATTTATTCAATCTGTAGCCGAATAAACTGCATGCTTTCCCGAGTCGTAGTGGGACAACCACACAACATATCGCATGACTACAAGTTTACGTCGATGTGATGGTCATTATATCAATTTTTGCGAATAAATGAGTTTCCACCGTTGAGGACAACCTTTCTGATGACTAGACTGTAAATGCATTAAGGTATCCACAATGTGCAGCCTCCTACGCCTATTTTGTGGCCCTAATACAATAGAGTAACATTGCTAATAGGAGTCAACCCAGGACAGACGAAGGGGTGCCAGGAGCTATATTCAAGACCGCAAAGCGGATCTTCGTTTTGCAACACTCCACACTCCCACTCACTGGTCATGGCTAGAAGGGATACCAATTTTAGCTCGCAAGTGATTCCGTGGAAATCACATCCAATTCAGTCTGCTGTAGTACTCGACACTGTGTAAAAACGCAAACTCTCGTCGTAGTGAACGGGACTATGACGTTTTTGACAAAACCCTTCTAGCCACGAGCCACTCACCCCCGTTTTGTGGGCGTTCCCTAACGATTTGTTCTATTCAGCACGCTTTCCTGTTCTAATCCATCACTGACCCTGAACACCCCCCCCCCCCCTTCACCCCGCACTGTGCGGACACCTGGGCAGTGGACACCTGATGCATGTATACAAAGTTACAGCGCCAAACATACCATACCATTTGAAAACTATGGCAGCAATGGCTGATTTCAAGAAAGATGTTTTCGAAAAAGACGTGACTGTTACACGATGGCCACATTGATACGAGGTGGGATTAAAATATTTGGCTGTTTTGAGTTGAAAGAATCACCGAACCTGCGCAAATGCCACCGAATGTTATATTTAATCTTGAACTCACTTCGTATGCAAATCAACCCAGTTGTAGCATGTTCGTCACTAGCCTATTTTTCGTCCAGCCCAATTCTTTTGTTCGATTACTTCTTTGTTATGAGCCCTCTTGAGTTTTTCCCCTTTTGTTCTGGGAGTATTGTAACGTTACTAACTCCCGGGTAAACGACTCGTCTCGCCCACCCAATCGACAGTGTATGTATCCCTGTGAAGAAAAACACTTTTCTTCAGGCAGAAATATGATCATTGTAGATAGGAGTGACACACAAAGGGGGGAGTGCTTAGTTAGTATGGACAAACTTGAAGTTCTGAATCAAATTGCATAATAAAATGATATTTGTGGAGACTATAGCTAATTCCCTTTTTTATTTATTATTTAAGCTATATAACAGCCAGCTATATAATTGTACCTGTATGGGTTCTGATATGGGCTTTCAGATGAGATGATTTTCCATAAACTCGGTCACAGCCGTCGTAAATGCACTGATGTCGCTTTACTGGGGACCGAGGCGTCCCTCCTCCCCACTGCTGTTGAGTAGCATTGTACTGTCCAGGAATTGGAGTAGCAGAGGGGGTCATGGTTGGGGTAGTTGAGTCAGACAACGTGGTGTAGCCGCTCTCCCCACATGAGGAGTTGCTGCTCTCCGAGTAGGCCGACATGGACCGGAACTTGCCGTGGAGGTCCGTGAGGATCCCGGCCACCGTCATCATGTTGGCCCCTTCGAGTCTCAGCGTCTCGCGCACCTCCCTGTCCTCGTTCGACCCTTCGGGCTCCCCAGGATGAACGGCCTGGGGAGGGGGCTGGGCGGCGGGGACAACCGGGGTGGGTCGGTGTAGGACGGGACCGCTAGAGATCGACATCAGACATTCGGCGGCTAAGTAATCTGAATACGCAACCATCGACATTCTTGTTTTATGTCGTTGACTTTAGCAAGTCCTTTGTAAAATGTTGTTTTGTTTTCGAAGGGAACGAGCCAGAGATTTCGACTTCGTTATGTCAGACGAACTCGTTGAACCGACTTTTCCAGCTATCCCTATATCGTCACAAAGTCTTGTCGATATGTGTGCTCGAAATTATATAAAACAAAAGCAAAAAACTATACTGCCAAAACGTGCCCGTGCCTCCAGCCCCACATGCATGCTTTACATCATCCGAGGGCTCATTGTGTCTGCCTCTGAAAAGCCGGTCAAACCTACGCCCACCGATACAGAGCAACACGCACAATCTGACGTTGCGGACTGACGTGAAGAGCGGGCGTGTTGGATGTGTATCTCAGTGGGTGGAAGCGACCGATACAGCAGCGTGGAAAGGTGGTGCTCTGTGCTTGAGTTGAGGGTGTAGCCCTACTGTAAATGGTTTATCACATTTTATGACTTCCTCTTACACCCTATTTCTCCTTTGTCAACAACATATATATGAAGGACTAAAAATACATGTGCTATTTCAGCAATAATTACATTTTTTGTTATTTTTATTCCATTACCATAGTACATAATTATTTATATGCTGTATATTAGATTAATGGATTATTTTACTCTTTTAAAAGTCGTTATTCTATTTTAAGGTCTAGTACCTAAGAGCAGAGGCTAGACAAAGACACTAGATGTCTCTCTTGTCCCTTTTCTTCTTTAGCTTCTGCTGACTTCCATATATAGCATCACATAAACAGTCACACCCCATTTTCTCTGGCTGGCTGTTTTTGAAGCCATCTGTCGCACCATAATTACTCACTTGGAAGCTTAACCAAATCTGACCCCAACAATAAACTGGTGGATATCATCGTGCCGTAATAGAGATGCAATAGAGCCTATAGGCTATATACGATTCATGAAAATGACCGTTATGTACACTTCCATCTTAATGTAAAAACATGGACCACCCTTGATTACAGTGTTAGGGGTCGGATATAAGGCTGCATAGAACAATTGGGTCACAGAACATACATCTATTGTATATGCAACAATATGACAACCAGGTTGCCATAACATTGTCGATTCTCACTAAAAAGCAACAAACATAAAACTTTAAAATCCCAAATTTGAGTTGTGCTTTTCTGTCTGGAAGGAACCCTTCTTTATCCATAGGGCGGTTTATATACCCTAGAGTGTCTTTGCATTGAGGGGAGTGGGGGGTAATGTTGTGTCAAGTGACTGGCTCAGTGGATGTTTGTAGCTCCAGGCTGGAAGGTATTTCCTGATTGGATACTGTGAGCAGTGTTGGTCACTGTGGAAACAGGAGCAAGCACAAGCATGGCCATTCATTGCCTGTGTGAGAAAAGGGACTTTCTTCAGTCCAACTACTGTACTTACATGTGGAGTCTTGGAAGCCAGGGCTGCTGCAGTGACTTGAGAATGGTATATGGCACCAATCAGGACTTTGAGGACTGGAGTTGCCCACCCCTGTTATATGGCACCAATCAGGCCTTTGAGGACTGGAGTTGCCCACCCCTGTTATATGGCACCAATCAGGCCTTTGAGGTCTGGAGTTGCCCACCCCTGTTATATGGCACCAATCAGGCCTTTGAGGACTCTGCCCAGTATGTGGCACTAATCAGGCCTTCGAGGACTGGAGCTACCCCTGCTATGTGGCACCAATCAGGCCTTCGAGGACTGGAGTTGCCCACCCCTGCTATGTGGCACCAATCAGGCCTTTGAGGACTGGAGTTGCCCACCCCTGTTATGTGGCACCAATCAGGCCTTTGAGGTCTGGAGTTGCCCATCCCTGCTATATGGCACCAATCAGGCCTTTGAGGTCTGGAGTTGCCCACCCCTGCTATATGGCACCAATCAGGCCTTTGAGGTCTGGAGTTGCCCACCCCTGCTATGTGGCACCAATCAGGCCTTCGAGGTCTGGAGTTGCCCACCCCTGTTATATGGCACCAATCAGTCCTTTGAGGTCTGGAGTTGCCCACCCCTGCTATATGGCACCAATCAGGCCTTTGAGGTCTGGAGTTGCCCACCCCTGCTATATGGCACCAATCAGGCCTTCGAGGTCTGGAGTTGCCCACCCCTGTTATATGGCACCAATCAGGCCTTTGAGGACTGGAGTTGCCCACCCCTGCTATGTGGCACCAATCAGGCCTTCGAGGACTGGAGTTGCCCACCCCTGCTATGTGGCACCAATCAGGCCTTCGAGGACTGGAGTTGCCCACCCCTGCTATGTGGCACCAATCAGGCCTTCGAGGACTGGAGTTGCCCACCCCTGCTATGTGGCACCAATCAGGCCTTTGAGGTCTGGAGTTGCCCACCCCTGCTATATGGCACCAATCAGGCCTTTGAGGTCTGGAGTTGCCCACCCCTGTTATATGGCACCAATCAGGCCTTTGAGGTCTGGAGTTGCCCACCCCTGCTATATGGCACCAATCAGGCCTTTGAGGTCTGGAGTTGCCCACCCCTGCTATGTGGCACCAATCAGGCCTTTGAGGTCTGGACCCCTGTTGCCCACCCCTGTTATATGGCACCAATCAGGCCTTTGAGGTCTGGAGTTGCCCACCCCTGCTATATGGCACCAATCAGGCCTTTGAGGTCTGGAGTGCCCACCCCTGCACACCAATCAGGCCTTTGAGGTCTGGAGTTGCCCACCCCTGCTATATGGCACCAATCAGGCCTTTGAGGTCTGGAGTTGCCCACCCCTGCTATATGGCACCAATCAGGCCTTTGAGGTCTGGAGTTGCCCACCCCTGCTATATGGCACCAATCAGGCCTTTGAGGTCTGGAGTTGCCCACCCCTGCTATATGGCACCAATCAGGCCTTTGAGGTCTGGAGTTGCCCACCCCTGTTATATGGCACCAATCAGGCCTTTGAGGTCTGGAGTTGCCCACCCCTGTTATATGGCACCAATCAGGCCTTTGAGGTCTGGAGTTGCCCACCCCTGCTATATGGCACCAATCAGGCCTTTGAGGTCTGGAGTTGCCCACCCCTGCTATATGGCACCAATCAGGCCTTTGAGGTCTGGAGTTGCCCACCCCTGTGCTATATGGCACCAATCAGGCCTTTGAGGTCTGGAGTTGGCCACCCCTGCTATATGGCACCAATCAGGCCTTTGAGGTCTGGAGTTGCCCACCCCTGTTATATGGCACCAATCAGGCCTTTGAGGTATGGAGTTGCCCACCCCTGTTATATGGCACCAATCAGGCCTTTGAGGTCTGGAGTTGCCCACCCCTGTTATATGGCACCAATCAGGCCTTTGAGGTCTGGAGTTGCCCACCCCTGTTATATGGCACCAATTAGGCCTTTGAGGACTGGAGTTGCACACCCCTGCTATATGGCACCAATCAGGCCTTTGAGGACTGGAGTTGCCCACCCCTGCTATATGGCACCAATTAGGCCTTTGAGGACTGGAGTTGCACACCCCTGCTATATGGCACCAATCAGGCCTTTGAGGTCTGGAGTTGCCCACCCCTGCTATATGGCACCAATTAGGCCTTTGAGGACTGGAGTTGCACACCCCTGTTATATGGCACCAATCAGGCCTTTGAGGTCTGGAGTTGCCCACCCCTGCTATGTGGCACCAATCAGGACTTTGAGGTCTGGAGTTGCCCACCCCTGCTATATGTGTCATGTTTTGTCATATATTGTCTTGTCATTATGCTTTCCCTTCTGTTCGTTTCCCCCTGCTGGTCTTATTAGGTTGCCCTCTTTCTATCCCTCTCTCTCCCCTCCCTCTCTCACTCTCTCGCTCTCTCTTCTCTCTATCGTTCCGTTCCTGCTCCCAGCTGTTCCTATTCCCCTAATCAATCATTTAGTCTTCCCACACCTGTTCCCGATCCTTTCCCCTGATTAGAGTCCCTATTTCTTCCTTTGTGTTCCGTTCCTGTCCTGTCGGATCCTTGTATGTATTGGTCACCGTGCTGTGTTTGTGTATCGCCCAGTCGTGTCGTGTTTCCCTCAGATGCTGCGTGGTGAGCAGGTGTCTGAGTCTGCTAGGTTCAAGTGCCTTCCCGAGGCTACCTGCTGTTCAAGATCGAGTCTCCAGTCGGTTCTCGTCATTACGAGTGGAAGTTGTGTTTTTTGATTGTATTTTACTTTACTGGATTAAAGACTCTGTTTTCGCCAAGTCGCTTTTGGGTCCTCATTCACCTGCATAACAGAAGGATCCGACCAAGAATGGACCCAGCGACTATGGATTCTCTCTACTCTACTCTCGAGTTCCAGGGAGCGATGCTCGGCAGACACGAGCAGGAATTGTCTGCTGCTCGGCATGCCGTTGAGACCCTGGCCGCTCAGGTCTCCGACCTCTCAAGACAGTATCAGAGTCTTCGTCTCGTGTCACCAGCTACTTCCGGTTCTTCCGAGCCTCCGGAACCTAGGGTTAATAACCCACCTTGTTATTCTGGGCAGCCCACTGAGTGCCGCTCCTTTCTCACCCAGTGTGATATCGTGTTCTCTCTCCAACCCAACACATACTCAAGAGAGAGAGCTCGGATTGCCTACGTCATATCACTCCTTACTGGTCGGGCTCGGCAGTGGGGCACAGCTATCTGGGAGGCAAGCGCTGAGTGTACTAACAATTATCTGAACTTTAAAGAGGAGATGATAAGGGTTTTTGATCGCTCAGTTTTTGGGAAAGAAGCTTCCTGGTCCCTGTCTTCCCTATGTCAAGGTAATCGATCCATAACGGATTACTCAATAGAGT
This sequence comes from Oncorhynchus gorbuscha, assembly GCF_021184085.1. NCBI lineage: Eukaryota > Metazoa > Chordata > Actinopteri > Salmoniformes > Salmonidae > Oncorhynchus > Oncorhynchus gorbuscha. The sequence goes on from NC_060180.1 coordinate 67,281,081, forward strand.
TTCGCACTCTTGCTGCCTCCAGTAACTGGAACGAGCAGGCGTTGCTCGCTCGTTTTCTGGAGGGACTCCACGCTAAGGTTAAGGATGAGATTCTCTCTCGGGAGGTTCCATCCAGCGTGGATTCTTTGATTGAACTCGCTATTCGCATTGAACGACGGGTAGATCTTCGTCACCGAGCTCATAGAAGAGAGCTCGCGTTAACTGTGTCTCCCCTCTCTCCGACACTACCGTCTTTCCCCACTGACTCAGGTGTTGAGCCCATGCAGCTGGGGGTATTCGCATCTCGGCTAAGGAGAGGGAACGGAGAATCACCAACCGCCTCTGTCTCTATTGCGGTTCCGCTGGTCATTTTGTCATGTCATGTCCAGTTAAAGGCCAGAGCTCATCAGTAAGCGGAGGGCGACTGATAAGCGCTACTAGACGGTCCTCTCCGTCAAGTACATGTACTACACCGGTCCATCTACGCTGGACCGGATCGGCAGCATCCTGCAGTGCATTAATAGACTCTGGGGCAGAGGGCTGTTTTATGGACGGCCTGGGCGCGGAACATGACATTCCTCTCAGACAGTTAGGGAGCCCACGGTCATGTTTGCCTTGGATGGTAGTCCTCTCCCCAGTATATTATATGAAACACTACCTTTAACCCTCACTGTATCTGGTAACCATAGTGAGACCATTTCTTTTTTGATTTTTTGTTCACCTTTTACACCTGTTGTTTTGGGTCATCCCTGGCTAGTGTGTCATAATCCTTCTTTTGATTGGTCTAGTGGTTCTGTCCTTTCCTGGAGCGTTTCTTGTCATGTGAAGTGTTTAATGTCTGCTATTTCTCCTGTTTGTTCTGTCCCCTCTTCTCAGGAGGAACCTGGTGATTTGACAGGAGTGCCGGAGGAATATCATGGTCTGCGCACGGTCTTCAGTCGGTCCAGAACCAACTCCCTTCCTCCTCACCGGTCGTATGATTGTTGTTCTGATCTCTTTAAGAAGCGTTTTGCTTCCGCTCCTATCCTTGTTGCACCTGACGTCACTAAACAGTTTATTGTTGAGGTTGACGCGTCGGGGTGGGCGTGGGAGCCATTCTGTCCCAGCGCTCCGATACTGACGATGGGGTCCACCCTTGTGCGTATTTTTCTGCTTCTGCTCCTGGTCTTGCTGGGTCTCAGTCTGTTCCCTGCCATCGCATCTCTCCTGTTCTTGTTCCTGCCCTTGCTGTGTCTCAGTCTGTCCCTAGTTGTTACTCTCCTGGCCTGTTTGGTCCTGTTTGCTCTAAAGTTTTCAGTTCTCTACCCGTGTCTCATTTTTTTTTTTTAGAGTAGTACCTAGTTTCCCTTTTTATCGTTTTTTCGTTACGGTCCTGAGGAGAGGAGTTGGGTTCTTTCTCGGGACGTGCTGGACCGTTTGATCTATGATTTCCTCCGTTGCCGCCAGTGTTCCTCCTCGAAGCGCCAGGAGGCGCTTGAGTGGGGGGTACTGTCATGTTTTGTCATATATTGTCTTGTCATTATGCTTTCCCTTCTGTTCGTTTCCCCCTGCTGGTCTTATTAGGTTCGTTCCTCTTTCTATCCCTCTCTCTCCCCCTCCCTCTCTCACTCTCTCGCTCTCTCTTCTCTCTATCGTTCCGTTCCTGCTCCCAGCTGTTCCTATTCCCCTAATCAATCATTTAGTCTTCCCACACCTGTTCCCGATCCTTTCCCCTGATTAGAGTCCCTATTTCTTCCTTTGTGTTCCGTTCCTGTCCTGTCGGATCCTTGTATGTATTGGTCACCGTGCTGTGTTTGTGTATCGCCCAGTCGTGTCGTGTTTCCCTCAGATGCTGCGTGGTGAGCAGGTGTCTGAGTCTGCTAGGTTCAAGTGCCTTCCCGAGGCTACCTGCTGTTCAAGATCGAGTCTCCAGTCGGTTCTTCATTACGAGTGGAAGTTGTGTTTTTTGATTGTATTTTACTTTTCTGGATTAAAGACTCTGTTTTCGCCAAGTCGCTTTTGGGTCCTCATTCACCTGCATAACAATATGGCACCAATCAGGCCTTTGAGGTCTGAAGTTGCCCACCCCTGTTATATGGCACCAATCAGGCCTTTGAGGACTGGAGTTGCCCACCCCTGTTATATGGCACCAATCAGGCCTTTGAGGACTGGAGTTGCCCACCCCTGCTATATGGCACCAATTAGGCCTTTGAGGACTGGAGTTGCACACCCCTGCTATATGGCACCAATCAGGCCTTTGAGGACTGGAGTTGCCCACCCCTGCTATATGGCACCAATTAGGCCTTTGAGGACTGGAGTTTCACACCCCTGCTATATGGCACCAATCAGGCCTTTGAGGTCTGGAGTTGCCCACCCCTGTTATATGGCACCAATCAGGCCTTTGAGGTCTGGAGTTTCCCACCCCTGTTATATGGCACCAATCAGGCCTTTGAGGACTGGAGTTGCACACCCCTGCTATATGGCACCAATCAGGCCTTTGAGGTCGGGAGTTGCCCACCCCTGTTATATGGCACCAATCAGGCCTTTGAGGTCTGGAGTTGCCCACCCCTGTTATATGGCACCAATCAGGCCTTTGAGGTCTGGAGTTTGCCACCCCTGCTATATGGCACCAATCAGGCCTTTGAGGTCTGGAGTTGCCCACCCCTGTTATATGGCACCAATCAGGCCTTTGAGGTCTGGAGTTGCCCACCCCTGCTATATGGCCATGTCTCAGCTTGGATTATGACTTTCTCATCTTAATGGCTCTCATTCTACTACACAGTAAGATATCTATGGTTTTTGATTGGATTTATGATTTGACTTATTCCTAAAGTTTGTTCTTCTTTCGGACAGGGATGACTGACTGTTTTTCAGTGAAGAATGGACAGTAACTGTTGATACATTTTGAAAGAGGAGAAATTAGTTCCTACATTATGACTACTGGCATTTGCAAATGAGACATTTCAAATTAGTGAATTCAACATTGAATCTGGGGGGTTTCACTGAGTTTTTAAGCTTGTTTAAAGGGTTTGTGTGTAGATTTTGGGATTTAGAAAATGGCTTTTCTTTCCAGCAAGACATTAACACATTCCTTATAAATGATTTATTAATAGCGTATTAATGAATGTTATTATGAAGTGTTACTGTGACATGTTTTGAATTGAATAAGATAACTACTTCTCTGTTGACATTCAGTATTCATTTTTCATTTAAAAAACAATGCTTCTAAATGGTCTGTTATTTGATGGCTACAGCTTCCTCATCACCAGACAACTCGTAGCAGAGAGGGGTGAGTTACACCTGCAGATAAAGCAGACGATAGCCACTCCTCTACAAGGCTCTATCTCAGGCAGAAATGGACTGGCTCTCAACTGTGTGTGACATCTGATGATGCAGGTCAGATAGATATACAGAAATATTCACACCATTATGGTGATTTTTTGGGGTGAAAATGTGACTTTGGGGAACCATTCATGTAAAATCCTTGAATTCACCTTGAAAATACATTTTTTACAAGCCAATAATTATTTCACTTTTGGAACTCAGTTCCCCCGAGTTCCTCCTCATTTCCAGCCCTGAATATAATGAAAAATGGAAATTAATATGATATGGGACTTTTAGTGATGTTCTTTTCTATGCTCCCTATAGATCAGGAATCCTCAGAAGGAACATTTTGTGCATTTTGAGGTAAATCTGAAATGACAGCATGAATATTGATTGCTTTGTGCGTTTAGTGTTCTTTCTCTTCCTTGCTCGTGTGCGGGTTTCCCCCTTGATTGTATGTGCTGTGCTTAATACAATGTACCTGATTATGATTATTTCTGTTTGTGCTATAAAATCGTTAATTATTATGGATGATTTGAGTTACAAAAGCACATAGCATCCACAATAATGCATGATTTAGTCACAAAATAGTGCAGAAATTATACAAGCACAGTAGTCCTAGATAATTCCAGAACATTGCAATTGTTTTTCCTTAGAATGTGATACTCTGCTCCGACAACCATCATGAGTCTGTATCAAGTGTGCCAAAGCTGGGCTGAAACCAAAGCCTGACATCCTGCACCTTCCCAGAACCACCGTTGGTTACCTATGTCGTCATATCATATTGTATATTTGACAATCCTCGTGGCTTTTTTCCATCCTGTGTCAATTCTTCAGACAGATCTGTACTGGATCTGCGCCAATCCTGTAGGTGTGAGAGGAGACGCCCTCTACTGGTGAAGATGAGGAACCTCTGTCTGTGTCAACAGGCCGACTTGTGACACACCCACACAAAACCCCAACACATTCACATACGCTACATATGCACACACACACGCATACCGACACAACAGAAACACACATACATACACATTACACACTCACTTTTACACTCATCATTTGCTGTTACTACTCTGTTTTTATTTTACTCTTATTATTATCTATTCTCATTTACTCTGCCATCATGTACATATCTACCTCAAATACCTCATTCTGTCATGCAGGTGAAAGAGGACCCAAAAGCGACTTAACAGAAACAGAGTTTATTAAAGTCCCAAAACGGAATAACAGAAATCCTCTAGACTTGTAGAGGGGAAACAACTGGAGAAGCGGCCACAGACTGCAGGTCGCTTCGGGTAGGCGCAGGCCGTAGTCGACTGAGACACCTGCTCACACGCAGCATCTGATGAAGGCACAAAACACGACAGGACAGGGTGATACACAATCACGGCAAAAACACGACAGGACAGGGCGAAACGCAATCACAGCATGGTGAATACAATACAAGGAACCGACGGGACAGGAACGGATCACAAAGGAATAAATAGGGACTCTAATCAGGGGAAAGGATCGGGAACAGGTGTGGGAAGACTAAATGATGATTAGGGGAATAGGAACAGCTGGGAGCAGGAACGGAACGACAGAGAGAAGAGAGAGCGAGAGAGTGAGAGAGGGAGGGGGAGAGAGAGGGATAGAAGGAGGGAAAGAACCAAACAAGACCAGCAGAGGGAAACGAATAGCATGGGGAGCACAGGGACAAGACATGACAATAAATGACAAACATGACAGTACCCCCCACTCACCGAGCGCCTCCTGGCGCACTCGAGGAGGAATCCTGGCGGCAACGGAGGAAATCATCGATGAGCGAACGGTCCAGCACGTCCCGAGACGGAACCCAACTCCTCTCCTCAGGACCGTAACCCTCCCAATCCACTAGGTATTGGTGACCCCGTCCCGAGAACGCATGTCCATAATCTTATGTACCTTGTAAATAGGTGCGCTCTCGACAAGGACGGGAGGGGGAGGGAAGACGAACGGTGGTGCGAAGAAAGGGCTTAACACAGGAGACATGGAAGACAGGATGGACGCGACGAAGATGTCGCGGAAGAAGCAGTCGCACAGCGACAGGATTGACGACCTGGGAGACACGGAACGGACCAATGAACCGCGGAGTCAACTTACGAGAAGCTGTCGTAAGAGGAAGGTTGCGAGTGGAAAGCCACACTCTCTGGCCGCAACAATACCTTGGACTCTTAATCCTGCGTTTATTGGCGGCTCTCACCGTCTGTGCCCTGTAACGGCAAAGTGCAGACCTCACCCTCCTCCAGGTGCGCTCACAACGTTGGACAAACGCTTGAGCGGAGGGAACGCTGGACTCGGCAAGCTGGGATGAGAACAGAGGAGGCTGGTAACCCAGACTACTCTGAAACGGAGATAACCCGGTAGCAGACGAAGGAAGCGAATTGTGAGCGTATTCTGCCCAGGGGAGCTGTTCTGCCCAAGACGCAGGGTTTCTGAAAGAAAGGCTGCGTAGTATGCGACCAATCGTCTGATTGGCCCTCTCTGCTTGACCGTTAGACTGGGGATGAAACCCGGAAGAGAGACTGACGGACGCACCAATCAAACGACAGAACTCCCTCCAAAACTGTGACGTGAATTGCGGGCCTCTGTCTGAAACGGCGTCTAACGGGAGGCCATGAATTCTGAATACATTCTCAATAATGATTTGTGCCGTCTCCTTAGCGGAAGGAAGTTTAGCGAGGGGAATGAAATGTGCCGCCTTAGAGAACCTATCGACAACCGTCAGAATCACAGTCTTCCCCGCAGACAAAGGCAGACCGGTAATGAAGTCTAAGGCAATGTGAGACCATGGTCGAGAAGGAATGGGGAGCGGTCTGAGACGACCGGCAGGAGGAGAGTTACCCGACTTAGTCTGCGCGCAGTCCGAACAAGCAGCCACGAAACGGCGCGTATCACGCTCCTGAGTCGGCCACCAAAAGCGCTGGCGAATAGACGCAAGAGTGCCTCGAACACCGGGATGACCCGCTAACTTGGCAGAGTGAGCCCACTGAAGAACAGCCAGACGAGTGGAAACAGGAACGAAAAGGAGGTTACTAGGACAAGCGCGCGGCGACGCAGTGTGCGTGAGTGCTTGCTTAACCTGTCTTTCAATTCCCCAGACTGTTAACCCGACAACACGCCCATAAGGAAGAATCCCCTCGGGATCAGTAGAAGCCACAGAAGAACTAAACAGACGGGATAAGGCATCAGGCTTGGTGTTCTTGCTACCCGGACGGTAAGAAATCACAAACTCGAAACGAGCGAAAAACAACGCCCAACGAGCTTGACGGGCATTAAGTCGTTTGGCAGAACGGATGTACTCAAGGTTCTTATGGTCTGTCCAAACGACAAAAGGAACGGTCGCCCCCTCCAACCACTGTCGCCATTCGCCTAGGGCTAAGCGGATGGCGAGCAGTTCACGGTTACCCACATCATAGTTGCGCTCAGATGGCGACAGGCGATGAGAAAAATAAGCGCAAGGATGAACCTTATCGTCAGACTGGAAGCGCTGGGATAGAATGGCTCCCACGCCTACCTCTGAAGCGTCAACCTCGACAATGAATTGTCTAGTGACGTCAGGAGTAACGAGGATAGGAGCGGACGTAAACGTTCTTTTAGAAGATCAAAAGCTCCCTGGGCGGAACCGGACCACTTAAAACACGTCTTGACAGAAGTAAGAGCTGTGAGAGGGGCAGCAACTTGACCGAAATTACGAATGAAACGCCGATAGAAATTAGCGAAACCTAAAAAGCGCTGCAACTCGACACGTGACCTTGGAACGGGCCAATCACTGACAGCTTGGACCTTAGCGGAATCCATCTGAATGCCTTCAGCGGAAATAACGGAACCGAGAAAAGTAACGGAGGAGACATGAAAAGAGCACTTCTCAGCCTTTACGTAGAGACAATTCTCTAAAAGGCGCTGTAGAACACGTCGAACGTGCTGAACATGAATCTCGGGTGACGGAGAAAAAATCAGGATATCGTCAAGATAGACAAAAACAAAAATGTTCAGCATGTCTCTCAGAACATCATTAACTAATGCCTGAAAAACCGCTGGCGCATTGGCGAGACCGAACGGCAGAACCCGGTACTCAAAATGCCCTAACGGAGTGTTAAACGCCGTTTTCCACTCGTCCCCCTCTCTGATGCGCACGAGATGGTAAGCGTTACGAAGGTCCAACTTAGTAAAGCACCTGGCTCCCTGCAGAATCTCGAAGGCTGATGACATAAGGGGAAGCGGATAACGATTCTTAACCGTTATGTCATTCAGCCCTCGATAATCCACGCAGGGCGCAGAGTACCGTCCTTCTTCTTAACAAAAAGAACCCCGCCCCGGCCGGAGAGGAAGAAGGCACTATGGTACCGGCGTCAAGAGACACAGACAAATAATCCTCGAGAGCCTTACGTTCGGGAGCCGACAGAGAGTATAGTCTACCTCGAGGAGGAGTGGTCCCCGGAAGGAGATCAATACTACAATCATACGACCGGTGAGGAGGAAGGGAGTTGGCTCGGGACCGACTGAAGACCGTGCGCAGATCATGATATTCCTCCGGCACTCCTGTCAAATCGCCAGGTTCCTCCTGAGAAGTAGGAACAGAAGAAACGGGAGGGATGGCAGACATTAAACACTTCACATGACAAGAAACGTTCCAGGATAGGATAGAATTACTAGACCAATTAATAGAAGGATTATGACATACTAGCCAGGGATGACCCAAAACAACAGGTGTAAACGGTGAACGGAAAATCAAAAAAGAAATAGTCTCACTGTGGTTACCAGATACTGTGAGGGTTAAAGGTAGTGTCTCAAATCTGATACTGGGAAGATGACTACCATCTAAGGCGAACATGGGCGTAGGCTTATCTAACTCTCTGAAAGGAATGTCATGTTTCCGAACCCATGCTTCGTCCATGAAACAACCCTCAGCCCCAGAGTCTATCAAGGCACTACATGTAGCACCCGAACCGGTCCAGCGTAGGTGGACCGACAAAGTAGTACAGGACTTTGATGGAGAGACTTGAGTAGTTGCGCTCACCTGTAGCCCTCCGCTTACAGATGAGCTCTGGCTTTTACTGGACATGAATTAACAAAATGTCCAGCAACTCCGCAATAGAGGCACAGGCGGTTGGTGATCCTCCGTTCCCTCTCCTTATTCGAGATGCGAATCCCTCCCAGCTGCATGGGCTCAGTCTCAAAGCCAGAGGGGGAGATGGTTGCGATGCGGAGCAGGGAAACACCGTTGATGCGAGCTCTCTTCCACGAGCCCGGTGACGAAGATCTACCCGTCGTTCTATGCGGATGGCGAGAGCAATCAAAGAGTCCACATCTGAAGGAACCTCCCGGGAGAGAATCTCATCCTTAACCACTGCGTGGAGTCCCTCCAGAAAACGAGCGAGCAGCGCCGGCTCGTTCCACTCACTAGAGGCAGCAAGAGTGCGAAACTCAATGGAATAATCCGTTATGGACCGTTCACCTTGGCATAAGGAAGCCAGGGCCCTAGAAGCCTCCCCACCAAAAACTGAACGGTCAAAAACCCGAATCATCTCCTCTTTAAAGTTCTGGAATTCGTTAGAGCAATCAGCCCTTGCCTCCCAGATAGCTGTGCCCCATTCTCGAGCCCGGCCAGTAAGGAGTGAAATGACGTAAGCAACCCGAGCTCTCTCTCTAGAGTATGTGTTGGGTTGGAGAGAGAACACAATCTCACACTGCGTGAGAAAGGAGCGGCACTCAGTGGGCTGCCCGGAGTAGCAAGGTGGGTTATTAACCCTAGGTTCTGGAGGCTCGGCAGGCCAGGAAGTAACAGGTGGCACGAGACGTAGACTCTGGAACTGTCCAGAGAGGACGGAAACCTGAGCAGCCAGGTTTTCCACGGCATGGCGAGCAGCAGACAATTCCTGCTCGTGTCTGCCGAGCATGGCTCCTTGGATCTCGACGGCAGTGTAACGAGCGTCTGAAGTCGCTGGGTCCATTCCTTGGTCGGTTCCTTCTGTCATGCAGGTGAAAGACAGACCCAAAAGCGACTTAACAGAAACAGAGTTTATTAAAGTCCCAAAACGGAATAACAGAAATCCTCTAGACTTGTAGAGGGGAAACAACTGGAGAAGCGGCCACAGACTGCAGGTCGCTCGGGTAGGCGCAGGCCGTAGTCGACTGAGACACCTGCTCACACGCAGCATCTGATGAAGGCACAAAACACGACAGGACAGGGTGATACACAATCACGGCAAAAACACGACAGGACAGGGCGAAACGCAATCACAGCATGGTGAATACAATACAAGGAACCGACGGGACAGGAACGGATCACAAAGGAATAAATAGGGACTCTAATCAGGGGAAAGGATCGGGAACAGGTGTGGGAAGACTAAATGATGATTAGGGGAATAGGAACAGCTGGGAGCAGGAACGGAACGACAGAGAGAAGAGAGAGCGAGAGAGTGAGAGAGGGAGGGGGAGAGAGAGGGATAGAAGGAGGGAAAGAACCAAACAAGACCAGCAGAGGGAAACGAATAGCATGGGGAGCACAGGGACAAGACATGACAATAAATGACAAACATGACACATACCTCATTGATCTGGTACTGGTACTCCCTGTATATAGCTCATTGTTGATCTGGTACTGGTACTCCCTGTATATAGCTCCTAATTGATCTGGTACTGGTACTCCCTGTATATATCTCCACATTGATCTGGTGCTGGTGCTCCCTGTATATAGCTCCACATTGATCTGGTAGTGGTACTCCCTGTATATAGCTCCACATTGATCTGGTAATGGTACTCCCTGTATATAGCTCCACATTGATCTGGTAGTGGTACTCCCTGTATATAGCTCCTAATTGATCTGGTACTGGTGCTCCCTGTATATATCTCCACATTGATCTGGTACTGGTGCTCCCTGTATATATCTCCACATTGATCTGGTGCTGGTACTCCCTGTATATATCTCCACATTGATCTGGTACTGGTACTCCCTGTATATAGCTTCACATTGATCTGGTACTGGAGCTCCATTCTGGTGTATTTAGTTCTACTCCTCTAGTGTTTCTATTCTGCGTTGTTGGGAAGGGCTCGTAAGCATTTAACTGTAAAGTCTACACCAGTTGCATTCGACGCATGACAAATCGGCTTTGATTTGATTTTGAGGCCGGGTATAATGAAATCCAGAAGTGCTAGGGACAGATGACAACGTTTGTGACTTCGAGACCACCATGGACCCTTTCTAGTGCATGTTAGGGTCATAAAGGACCTGTCACATTGTCAGTAGGGTTCAGATGGGCAGCCTGAGTCCCAGATCATTTTGTGCTGTCTTGCCAACTCCATTGCTGTCATGGCGTGACAATGACAATTGGTGCCAGATCAGAAAAATATCTTCCACCAGTTTCTTGTGTACCCTCTAGCCAGTTGACACTTTAAGGATACACTTGTTTTCATTGATTAAATACTCTCTTTACTTTAAAGCTAGAATCCTTAGTTGCTCCTAATCTGTGATGTCTATTCCCGGCAGTTGACTACTCTGTTGAATGTTGTTGTAGGCAGCTTCTCCTGGACGCTTTACGTCGTCCTCTTAACAGACCTCATCCGGGACATCGACATAGAACAGGAGTGGGCCCACTCTTTTCTCACCCTCATCCCTCACCCTCATCCCTCACCCCTCGCCACACATTATTGTTTCCACCAGTGAAAGTCTGATCAAAACTTTAATGGGAATATTTAATTTGGATTGAAAGACATCAAACAGAGGTTTATATACAGTATTATGTATCCATTATATGAGATATCTCTATTGAATTCTGTGGCTGAGAACGCTGCATATAGGTCTACAAAGGATTAGTCATCTTTGCAGGAAACTCACTGAAAACCCGATCGATACCTTTACTCCTCAACACTGTTGAGGTCAAATCCAACGCACCCATGAAACACATAATCAGAGATAAACATAGACATACGATGGGCCCACCCTACCTGAAACCTTTTATTACCCTCGTTTTCGCTCAGGCATTGCTGAAGACACCTGAGGTGCAGACCAAGGCCCTGTTGACTGGGTTCTCCCCTGTTCCACCTGCTATGTCAGAGGAGTCAGTGTCCCTACACCCCTTCCCTGTTCCACAATGGCCTTGGTTGCACCTGTCGATTGATTTTCTTACCGATCTCCCCCCTCACAGGGTAACACCACGATCCTGGTCGTTGTGGACCGTTTCTCTTAGTCCTGCCGTCTCCTCCCTCTGCCCGGTCCCCCTACAGCCCTACAGACTGCGGAGGCCTTGTTTACGCACGTCTTCCGGCACTACGGGGTGCCTGAGGATATAGTGTCTGATCGAGGTCCCCAGTTCACTTCGAGGGTCTGGAGGGCGTTCATGGAACGTCTGGGGGTCTCGAGCAGCCTTACCAGTTTCACCCCGAGAGTAATGGGCAGGTGGAGAGAGTAAACCAGGACCTGCCGGGGGAGTGGGCAGCTCTCGTACCCTGGGCAGAGATGGCTCAGAACTCGCTCCGCCACTCCTCCACTAACCTCTCCCCCTTCCAGTGCGTACTGGGGTATCAGCCGGTTCTGGCGCCTTGATATCAGAGACAGACCGAGGCTCCTGCGGTGGACGACTGGTTCAGGCGCAAGGAGGAGACATGGGACGCCGCCCATATTCACCTCCAGCGGGCCCAATAGAAAATATTTGGTGGGAGCTGAAAGTCCGTATTGCCCAGCGACAGCCCTGAAACCTGAAGGATCTGGAGAAGGTCTGTATGGAGGAGTGGGCCAAAATCCCTGCTGCAGTGTGTGCAAACCTGGTCAAGAACTACAGGAAACATATGATCGCTGTAATTGCAAGCAAAGGTTTCTGTACCAAATATTAAGTTCTGCTTTTCTGATGTATCAAATATTTATGTCATGCAATAAATGCAATAAAATGCTAATTAATTTCTTAAAAATCATACAATGTGATTTTCTGGACTTTTGTTTTAGATTCCGTCTCACAGTTGAAGTGTACCTATGATAGAAATTACAGACCTCTACATGCTTTGTAAGTAGGAAAACCTGCAAAATCGGCAGTGTATCAAATACTTGTTCTCCCCATTGTATATATATATATATATTTAGGAAATCAAATATATATATATATATATATAGGAAATCAAATCAAATATATATAGGAAATCAAATCAAATCCCATTGCATGCTTCGTAAACAACAGGTGTAGACTAACAGTGAAATGCATACTTATGGGTTGTTTATTAACAACGCAGAGTTAAAGATATATTATTTTTTTAAAGAATTGAAATTGTGACACAAGGAATAAATACACAGTATATATATATATTCAAACAACAGGAGGTTGGTGGCACCTTAATTTGTGAGAACAGGCTCGGGGTAATGTATGCATGTATGTATGTATGTGTGTGTGTGTGTGTGTGTGTGTGTGTGTGTGCGTGCGTGCGTGCGTGCGTGCGTGTATATGTATGTATGTATATGTCCACCAGGATGGCACAGTAGAGCTCAGCGGGGGTGCGGGCGATGCCGACTGCTGCCAATCTGATCAAACATTCCCAGTGGGAGGCACCTTGGCAGCAGCTCTGCTTCAGGACACCGGTGATCAACAGCACCACGTTCTCAATCATGTAGCTGTCGCATGGAGACAAGGACAGACGGGGGAGAGTGTGGGCCTAGTTCCAATTCATTTCAAATGCTCCCGTCCCTTCTTTCCTACTGCATTCCCTGATTTTAACAATTTATCTGCTATGGTTTGATGGGTGTACGTGATATAATGGAAATCTTGCCTTCATTTATCCAATCACGTACAGATCAGTGATGACCTCAATGAAGGGGGAACGTAAGGATACATTTGAGAAATTCAGCATTGCTAATGTATTGTTTGAATCTCAGGAGGCTGGTGAGGGAAGGACGGCTCCTAATAATGGCTGGAACGGAGCAAATGGAATGGCATCAAACACCTGGAAACCAGTCATTAGCCCGAGCCCGTTCTCCCAAATTAAGGTGCCACCAACCTCCTGTGGTTTGAATACCTTCATACCAACTATTGAGCTTTAACGACGCTAGTGAATAGTAAGGTGTAAGTAGTGTAGGCAGCTCGTTTAAAATGTCCTCTATTCCTGCGGGTTGAATATCAAACCAAACAGCCCACTGATTCTAAATACCTACATGTTTGATTATAATATATGCCATTTAGCAGACACCTTTATCCAAATTATAGTTATGCTTGTATACATTTGTTATGTATGGGTGGTCCCATGAATTAAACCCACTATCCTGGCAATGCAAGCTCCATTCTCTACTAACTGAGCTCCGTAGGACCGTGGAAGGAATGTAGTCACGTTTCAATGTAACACCAGAGAAGATTCAATGATGGCCAGATTTAAACTCAGCAAAAAAAAAGAAACGTCCTCTCACTGTCAACTGCGTTTATTTTCAGCAAACTTAACATGTGTAAATATTTGTATAAACATAACAAGATTCAACAACTGAGACTGAACAAGTTGCACAGACGTGGCGATCAGAAATGGAATAATGTGTCCTTGAACAAAGGGGGGGTCAAAATCAAAAGTAACTGTCAATATCTGGTGTGGCCATCAGCTGCATTAAGTACTGCAGTGCATCTCCTCCTCATGGACTGCACCAGATTTGCCAGTTCTTGCTTTGAGATATTACCCCACTAATCCACCAAAGTATCTGCAAGTTACTGGACATTTCTGGGGGGAATGGCCCTAGCCCTCACCCTCCGATCCAACAGGTCCCAGACATGCTCAATGGGATTGAGATCCGGGCTCTTCGCTGGCCATGGCAGAACACTGACATTCCTGCCTTGCAAGAAATCACGCACAGAATGAGCAGTATGGCTGGTGGCATTGTCATGCGGGAGGGTCATGTCAGGATGAGCCTGCAGGAAGGGTACCACATGAGGGAAGAGGATGTCTTCCCTGTAACGCACAGCATTGAGATTACCTGCAATGACAGCAAGCTCAGTTCGATGATGCTGTGACACAACGCCCCAGTCCATGACGAACCCTCCACCTCCAAATCGATCCCGCTCCAGAGTACAGGCCTCGGTGTAATGCTCAGTCCTTCGACGATAAACGCGAATCCGACCATCACCCCTAGTGAGACAAAACCGTGACTTGTCAGTGAAGAGCACAAGGCAGGAAGTCAGGTAAACAAGACGGGCAGACAGACAAGACAGGCAACACTCGTACATGATGTAGGGGCGGCAGGGAGTTAGTGTGTAGGCAGCGGAACTCGTTCAGAATGTTCTCCTTCACAGTCAGTCCTCATTCCCAGTGGTCAGGAGGCTACCATAGTCTGTACTCTGCAGTTGTAGCTTGATGTCTACATTGAGATATTATTAAAAAGACAGAAGTCATATGTGGAAAGGGGATTGAACCATTGAAACACATTTACATTTAGATTTAAGTCATTTAGCAGACGCTCTTATCCAGAGCGACTTACAAATTGGTGCATTCACCTTATGACAACCACGAGGGTGCCTGGCGGTGCTGGCCACTCCAATAACAGGTCTGAGCTCCCCTACGTGTAGCAATATTAACTAGAGCACCCCCTTAAGCATTGAAAATACTATATTGGTCCAGTCCACAATTTTTGGGACAACCTAAGAGTTAATGTTGGTAAATGATAATAAACCTAAAAGTGAATAGTGCTCAATAATAACATGTTTCGTCAAAGGCAAAGGCATACAGTCCTAAATATTTAAAGACACATTTTTAAGATAGTTCTATTTGTCTGTAAATCTGTGAAAGGTTGTTTTATGTCTTTCATAAGACACATTTGCTTTTGTTTGTCCAGATCTGAAATTCCAGTCAATTCCAGTTAACCTTTGAAGTTAAGAGTTGTCTGACAAATCATCATCATTTTATTCTTAAGACTATAATTGCACATAAACTGCCCATAACTCATTGCTTCCACTGTGTGGAGCTGATGATGATGACCAACAAGGAAGCACACACAATTCCACACATTCATGCACCCACCCACACATGCTCACACACACATGCTACACACACACACACACACACACACACACACGCACACACACACACACACACACACACACACACACACACACACACACACACACACACACACACACACACACACACACACACACACACACACACACACACACACACACACACACACACACACACACACACACACACACACCCACCACACACACACACACATGCTCACACGCTCACACACACACACACACACACACACACACACACACACACACACACACACACACACACACACACACACACACACACACACACACACACACACACACACAGAGATACTTCTACCACAGTTTAGACCGCAATGTGCAAACATCGCATTCCACTTTACTTAACCAGTATGTGGATAATTGTGTAATTGCAAACTATAACTTTACATAAAACTATAATATAACTATGAGTATGTAAAACTATAACTATACACATAACTATCACTATCATTATCACTATAGCTATCACTAAAACTATAATATAACTATACATACAACTATCACTATCATTATCACTATCACTACAACTAAAACTATAATATAATTATCACTATAACTATAACCATACATAAAACTAGGACTATAACTATAATGTAACTATAACTATACTTTAACTAAATTAGAGGATGATGCCTCTGGAATTTATACACTGATTGAATAGGTGATGTTTTGGAAATTGTACACAAAATCACACCAGAGAGTGTTTGCTTCTGGGGATTGTAGTTTTTTCAGGCTGACATTTTGTGATCTGTAGTTCTTGTAGGGGTGGCTATTTTGTGCTTTGTAGTTCACAATCTGGCCATCCCTTTGTGAGAGGACAGAGCCCGTTTATTAGTTACGCCCTCACATATCTGCCATTTATCACTCTGCCCCCTTCTTTGCCACACATCTCCACCCTAGCTTCGACCCTATAGGTCGGGCTACCGCATCAAACTAGGCGTGCATGCGGGTTAACCCATCCACATTTCCCCTTTCTTTCCCTGCTCTGTGTTTTAAATCAAAGTGATACGGTTGGAGACTCAAAAACCGCCGCATCACCCGAGCGTTCTTCTCTTTAACCCTATGCATCCAGGTGAGTGGGCCATGGTCACTGATGAAAGTGAAGTGGCGCCCTATCAGGTAATATTTCAGGCTTTCTGGAGCCCACTTTACTGCCTGCGCTTCTTTCTCAACAACTGTGTTGTTGGCCTCCCGTGGTTTCAGCTTCCTGCTTAAAGACAGGATGGGGTGTTCCACCCCCTCCACCTCTTGGGAGAGCACGGCTCCAAAACCGACCTTAGAGGCATCCGTCTGAACAACGAACTCGCACTCAAAGTCTGATACCACCAACACTGGATTACAGCAGAGAGCCTCCTGTAAAGTTTGGTACCACCAGCACTGGATTACAGCAGAGAGCCTCCTGTAAAGTTTGGTACCACCAGCACTGGATTACAGCAGAGAGCCTCCTGTAAAGTCTGGTACCACCAGCACTGGATTACAGCAGAGAGCCTCCTGTAAAGTCTGGTACCACCAGCACTGGATTACAGCAGAGAGCCTCCTGTAAAGTCTGGTACCACCAGCACTGGATTACAGCAGAGAGCCTCCTGTAAAGTTTGGTACCACCAGCACTGGATTACAGCAGAGAGCCTCCTGTAAAGTCTGGTACCACCAGCACTGGATTACAGCAGAGAGTCTCCTGTAAAGTCTGGTACCACCAGCACTGGATTACAGCAGAGAGCCTCCTGTAAAGTCCGGTACCACCAGCACTGGATTACAGCAGAGAGCCTTAAAGTTTGGTACCACCAGCACTGATTACAGCAGAGAGCCTCCTGTAAAGTCTGGTACCACCAGCACTGATTACAGCAGAGAGCCTCCCAGACAGCACTGGATTACAGCAGAGAGCCTCCTGTAAAGTTTGGTACCATCAGCACTGGATTACAGCAGAGAGCCTCCTGTAAAGTCTGGTACCATCAGCACTGGATTACAGCAGAGAGCCTCCTGTAAAGTCTGGTACCATCAGCACTGGATTACAGCAGAGAACCTCCTGTAATGTTCTAAATGCTTTTGTGGCCTTTTCACCCTATTTGACCATGTTTATCCCTCTGCCTCTAGTCATGTTGGTGAGTGTGGCGGCCACTGTGTCATAATTTGTGATGAATCGCTGGTAGTAACCTGTCAACCCTAGGAAGGCTCGAAACTGCTTCTTATTTACTGGTCTCGGTCATCCTCTAATTGCTTCGACCTTCTTCAGTTGGGGTTTGATTAATCTTCTTCCTGCGGTGTATCCAAGATCCTCGGCTTCCTTTAACCGCAAGTAACACTTCGCCACTTGGTCCATTAGCCGTTGAAAGGTGGCTGGGGCCCAGTGCAAGCCGAATGGCATGACGGCGTATTGAAACAAACCGTCAGAGGTTGCAAATGCTGTCTTTTCTTTGCCTCTGGGTTTCAGGGGAATTTCCCAGTAACCTCTGGCTAGGTCCAGGGTCGTAATGTACCGAGCGTTACCAATATTCTCAAATTGCTCATCTACTCGGGGCATGGGGTAGACATCAAACTTGGAGATTTAATTTACCTTCCAACAATCATTACAAGAAATGTTAAATAATAATTTCTCCTTGGTTGGGAAACAAAATCAGTTTGCCCTGGTATCCCTGAAAATACATCTCTGTTTTTCTGGATCAGGGTCTTTACTTCCTGTACTTGTGCTGGGGACAGTGCAGGTGAAACATGCACTTCTACTGCCTCCTGAGTGGGTGTGGGGTACGTGACGATTCGAGTTTCTCTTTCTCTCCACGGTTTTAACAGGTTTATGTAATAGATCTGGTCCCGGGGGTCAATGACCTAGCTGATGGATCCAATAATGAACTTCTCCTATTCTCTCCAGCACTTCATATGGTTCTTTCCATGTGGCTAACACTTTACACTCTACCGTGGGGACCAGCCCCAACACCTTATCTCCCGGTTGAAAGTCCCTCAGGGTAGACTGCCGGTTATAAGTGTGCTGCTGGTACTCTTATGCTTGCCTCATGTGCTCTTTTATTATGGGTGTGACTGTGGCTATCCTGTCGTGCTCTATAACACTAATATAGGGGGTGGACAGGTGCTCCCAGGTTTCCCCTGAAATGTCTAAGATTCCCCGGGGGTGCCTCCCATAAACCAGGAGGTGCCTCCCATAAACCACTTTTTCACATAAAATGTGAAAACCCAGCTATGCTTGGGGAACCTCTCCAACATCAGATACGGCAACATGAAATCCCAGTTTTTCCCATCCTTATCGATTACCTTCCTGAGCATTGACTTCAAGGTGTGGTTGAATATCTCAACCAGCCCCTCCGTCTGAGGATGGTAAACCAATATCCTCAACTGTTTCACCCGCCACAACTTACAAAGGTCCACCATAAGGCGGGACATAAAGGCTGTCCCCTGGTCAGTAAGTATCTCTTTCGGAATCCCTACCCTGGTGAACAGGAGCACTAATTCCGATATTTTTGGAAGCCATCGTCGGAAAGGGAATGTCTTCTGGGTAATATTTGGCATAATCTAGGATGACAAGAATGTATTGGTGCCCTCTGGTGGATTTGGGAAGCGGGCCCACTATATCCATTGCGATCCTCTCAAATGGCATTTCAATTATGGGGAGTGGCACAAACGGGCTTCTAACAGCTGGTTGGGGAGCTGTTAACTGGCACTCGGGGGCACTCCCCACAATGTCTAGCCACTTCAGCCTGAATCCCTGGCCAGTGAAACCTCCTCAAAATCATGTATCGCATTTATCAATACCAAAGTGTGTCCCCAAAATGTGCCCATGAGCTAAGTCCAGTACTGTTCTCCAGTACCGGGTGGAGACCAACAACTGTTCCACTACATCGACCCCTAGTTTGGCCACTCTGTACACCAAACACTTTTCCATGATGAAGTGGGGGGAAACTATTAGGCATCGTGTCATCATTTATGGGGGTACCATCTACGACCTGCACATCGGCTCTGGCTTGCTGCAGGATTGGATCCTGGATCTGGGCCATACCAAAGTTATTCAGGGAGCCGGCCAGGCCTGTTGGTTCTAGATAGTCCCTCTCTGTGCCCTCTGGGGCCAAATCAACCCCGGCTCCACTAGTACTGGGCTGCTCATTATGGACGGTATCTGCCTATTATTCCTCATCCTCCCATACTAGCACCTGTGAGACTGGCCCCTGGAGACCTTCTATTTTCTTGGCTTTGGTTGAGGACTAGATGCTACTGGCTGCTTGGTCAGGGGTTTTGGATTCTCAAATATGCGGTTCTTTTGGCCTAACCTCGCAAAGTTAGGAAAGTATCTACCCAGTATTACATTGTACGGCATCGTCGGGAGCACAATACATAATCCAGCAAGCCATCCTCAGTTTGTATGCTCACTACGGCTGTGGGGTACGGGCGGGTATCACCATGAATGCACGTAACACTGACGTCCTGATTTAAATCCAGTTTATGAGTCGGCACTAAGTTCGCTACAACCAAGGTTAACATACTGCCAGAATCAAGCAGGCGGCCACCTCTTTCACTTCAACCTTCACCAAACACATGTATTTATTGCTTGGTCTTTCAAGTACAGTGGTTACCACAGGACATGCATATAATATGTCAGTTTCTTCTTTTTCACCGATGTTACATTGCATTGGCTCCTCTTTAATAGGGAGGAGAAGGTCATTGAGCGACTGTCCTTTATGTTACAGCAAACAGTTAAACACAATCCTATCCTTTCCATTGTGATGCACAATATGGCGGGTATAAACCAGTAGATTGTTCAGCTATCTTGGCTGGCACCAGTGACACGTTTCCTGCCTTCTGCAGCTTCTTTATCTCCTGGCAGTACACCTCAGAGCCTTTTGGGTGCTACGGTGTCTTGGCAGTACAGCTTCCTTTGGAGCGTCTAGAGTTGCATCATTGGCTCTACGAAGCAGGGGTGTAGCGTAGTGCTGAACGCCATCAAGTTCTATACTAGAGGTGGATGTCTGGATTCATGGCTTGCTGGTCTTGTTTCAATTGAGGCGCCAGCTTTTCACTCACATAGGAAATGGTATTGACCTGCCAAAGTACACACTGGCTGTATGGGTATCAGGAGGTGAGGCATGTCTGAACCAATCAGCAGCGGAGGTTGAGCTTGGTCCACCAGTGGCAAACGGCTTACGGAGGTGGTCATATCGCCTTTGGAGAGCTGCTACTGGGCAGGAGTGTTCGGAAAGGCCTAGGTTGTCTGCGGTGAATGCCTGCCATATCCAATACTTCTTAAAAGGTTTGAGCAGAGTGGACACATCAAGGGTAACTGAGGCACCTTGCAGTTGCACAAGGGCTTGTCGACCTGTCCTGAGGGTGAGGGTCTCAGGCTCAGAAGTGAAGTTTATTTGTTGAACAGCCTGTGGCAGGACGATGCTATGCTTCGAGCCATCGTTGAGTACGACGTATGTCTCCAGGAATTGGTCACCAATGTGAAGTAAGACTTTCACGACCTTCAGCAATTGATTGGGTCTGTCCAGGTATACCTTGGTCGTAGGGACACTCACCATGAGAACACTTTTCTTGTTTTCCTGAATGGCGTCATGAATTATCGTTAGGTGCTGCTGTTTACATGTCTTGCAGGATTGTCTGAGGGTGCAAGCATGAGCTTTGTGGATTTGTCCATACTTCTAACACCTTTTTACATTATTTATCCACTTGATTATCTGTCCTGTGTTTAGCTTCTTGAACTCTTCACATGAGTTGAGAAAGTGTTCTTTATTGTCACCGTGGGGACAGTATGGCTTGGGTTTGGATTTCTCCTTCGATTGAGCAGGCTCCTTGGGGTTTGGTACTTCACTTGCGTTGAAGAGGATTGAAGCAGATTTCTCCTTCTGTCTCGTCAAGGCACGGTGGTCAACCTTGAATGGCTTAGGCATATCACATTGATAGAGGGTTGCGACTCTATTTCATATGCGCTTAGCCCGGGACTTCTTCTGCAACCAGACTGCCAAGTAGTGCAGGGTGTATGTCTGGTCCGTGCCAGTTCTGAGGATGCCGCGATCGAAGCAGTACTCAACGAATTCATCCCGGAAGCTCTGTGGCATCTTGCTCAAGAGCCAGACGATGTGGGATCTGAGCTCATAGCGGTTCTACCCCTCAAGGGTCCTGAGCATGCCTATCAGTGAGTGGATAGACAGGACAAAGGAGTCGAAGGCTTCTACATCTCCGAACCTGACAGCGGGGGAGTTTAGGTTGGTGCTAGCTCACACTGGACGAGTTGGCGGAGCTGACCATACTTGTCCTGCAGGCTTGTAAGGCAGAAATGTAAGGTAACGGGTCGTGCATATAGGCATTAGTGAGCAGGACTGCACTCTGTAGTTTCAGGTGGGCCAGGAGCACTTTATACTTATACCACTCATTTAGGTGTCTGTGACTGCTCAACAGGTCATCTAGGGCCATCTTGAATATGACAAAGTCACTCTCTCTACCACTCTCGAAGTAGGGCAATGACGGCTTCAGCATGCCGTATGATGAGGCAATCAGCTGATCTGTGATAGGTGGCGGAACAGGCTCTGGGTAGGGTGCCATCTGTCCCAGGGCATATTATGGTGCTGCTGGATTGGGATAGGACTTTGCTTTGCCACGCAGGTATGTAGGGTTCACCTGGAACAGGGTATGGTGCAAATCCTGGTACAGGATGTTACGCTGCAGATGCTGGTCCAGGGTATGGAGCCATGGGAACTGGAGCTGGGTGAGAAACCACGGGAGCTGGAGCAGGGTGCATAACCATGGGAGCTGGAGTAGGGTGCAGAACCCCGGGAACTGGAGCAGGGTGCAGAACCATGGGAGCTGGAGCATGGTGCAGAACCATGGGAGCTGGAGTAGGGTGCAGAACCACGGGAGCTGGAGCAGGGTGCAGAACCGTGGGAGCTGGAGCAGGGTGCAGAACCATGGGAGCTGGAGTAGGGTGCAGAACCACGGGAGCTGGTGTTAAGTGCCTCAGGTAGGCAGGGAGAAGATGATGTGAGTCTTCATAGGCCCTGCCTCTTTCTCCTAGGTTGGTGTTTTGTGGTTTTGTCAGTGAGTCAGACACAAAGCTGCCACATGATTCATCAGACGGTGCTGGTGAGGGGGCTCATCTAACTGAGTCATCTGGGGTTTGGCTGCAACAACATCTTCATCCTTTTCTTTAAGAAATGATATGACAAGCTTGGCTAGCTCTAGCACATCAGCTACCTTCTGTAGATGCCTGTTCAGTTGTGTAGCTATTGCTTCTCGGGCCTGGTGAGCTTCCTTCTGTCGACGCTGAGCTTCTTCCTGTTGTCGCTGCGCTTCTCTGGTGAGCTGCTATGTGTCGACACTCTATGTCAACGTTGTGATCTTGCTCTAGCTGAAGTCGTAGGTCATTAAACTCCATGAGGTTCATTCTTTCCTCCAGCATAGCTGCTTGGAAGTCGGATAGGTCTGGGAATTGGCACACCAATGACTATAATATAAGTATAACTATCACTATCACAATACCTATAATTATCACTATAATATAACTGTAACTATACATACAACTCAATGGGTTATAGAGCATACTTGATAAACAAAGATTTCCACCATACATAGACCTAAGCTTATGGGGTTGTCATGCAGGTGAAAGAGGACCCAAAAGCGACTTGGCGAAAACAGAGTCTTTAATCCAGTAAAGTAAATACAATCCAAAAAACACAACTTTCACTCGAAATGACGAGGACAAACTGGAGACTCGATCTTGAACAGCAGGTGAACAACAGGTTGCCTCGGGAAGGCACTTGAACCAGACAGACTCAGACACCTGCTCACCACGCAGCATCTGAGGAAAACACGACACGACAGGGCGATACACAAACACAGCACGGTGAATTCTAGACAAGGAACCGACAGGGCAGAAACGAATAACAAGGAGAGAAATAGGGACTCTAATCAGGGAAAAGGATCGGGAACAGGTGTGGGAAGGCTAAATGATGATTAGGGGAATAGGAACAGCTGGGAGCAGGAACGGAACGATAGAGAGAAGAGAGAGCGAGAGAGTGAGAGAGGGAGGGGGAGAGAGAGGGATAGAAAGAGGGAAAGAACCTAATAAGACCAGCAGAGGGAAACGAATAGAATGGGGAGCACAGGGACAAGACATGATAATAAATGACAAAACATGACAGTACCCCCCACTCACCGAGCGCCTCCTGGCGCACTCGAGGAGGAATCCTGGCGGCAACGGAGGAAATCATCAATGAGTGAACGGTCCAGCACGCCCCGAGACGGAACCCAACTCCTCTCCTCAGGACCGTAACCCTCCCAATCCACTAAGTATTGGTGGCCCCGTCCCCCGAGAACGCATGTCCATGATCTTATGTACCTTGTAAATAGGTGCGCTCGACAAGGACGGGAGGGGGGAGGGAAGACGAACGGGAGTGCGAAGAAAGGGCTTGACACAGGAGACATGGAAGACAGGATGGACGCGACGAAGATGTCGCGGAAGAAGCAGTCGCACAGCGACAGGATTGACGACCTGGGAGACACGGAACGGACCAATGAACCGCGGAGTCAACTTACGAGAAGCTGTCGTAAGAGGAAGGTTGCGAGTGGAAAGCCACACTCTCTGGCCGCAACAATACCTTGGACTCTTAATCCTGCGTTTATTGGCGGCTCACAGTCTGTGCCCTGTAACGGCAAAGTGCAGACCTCACCCTCCCCTCCAGGTGCGCTCACAACGTTGGACAAACGCTTGAGCGGAGGGAACGCTGGACTCGGCAAGCTGGGATGAGAACAGAGGAGGCTGGTAACCCAGACTACTCTGAAACGGAGATAACCCGGTAGCAGACGAAGGAAGCGAATTGTGAGCGTATTCTGCCCAGGGGAGCTGTTCTGCCCAAGACGCAGGGTTTCTGAAAGAAAGGCTGCGTAGTATGCGACCAATCGTCTGATTGGCCCTCTCTGCTTGACCGTTAGACTGGGGATGAAACCCGGAAGAGAGACTGACGGACGCACCAATCAAACGACAGAACTCCCTCCAAAACTGTGACGTGAATTGCGGGCCTCTGTCTGAAACGGCGTCTAACGGGAGGCCATGAATTCTGAATACATTCTCGATAATGATTTGTGCCGTCTCCTTAGCGGAAGGAAGTTTAGCGAGGGGAATGAAATGTGCCGCCTTAGAGAACCTATCGACAACCGTAAGAATCACAGTCTTCCCCGCAGACAAAGGCAGACCGGTAATGAAGTCTAGGGCGATGTGAGACCATGGTCGAGAAGGAATGGGGAGCGGTCTGAGACGACCGGCAGGAGGAGAGTTACCCGACTTAGTCTGCGCGCAGTCCGAACAAGCAGCCACGAAACTGCGCGTGTCACGCTCCTGAGTCGGCCACCAAAAGCGCTGGCGAATAGACGCAAGAGTGCCTCGAACACCGGGATGACCAGCTAACTTGGCAGAGTGAGCCCACTGAAGAACAGCCAGACGAGTGGAAACAGGAACGAAAAGGAGGTTACTAGGACAAGCGCGCGGCGACGCAGTGTGCGTGAGTGCTTGCTTAACCTGTCTTTCAATTCCCCAGACTGTTAACCCGACAACACGCCCATAAGGAAGAATCCCCTCGGGATCAGTAGAAGCCACAGAAGAACTAAACAGACGGGATAAGGCATCAGGCTTGGTGTTCTTGCTACCCGGACGGTAAGAAATCACAAACTCGAAACGAGCGAAAAACAACGCCCAACGAGCTTGACGGGCATTAAGTCGTTTGGCAG
This sequence comes from Oncorhynchus gorbuscha, assembly GCF_021184085.1. Taxonomy (NCBI): domain Eukaryota; kingdom Metazoa; phylum Chordata; class Actinopteri; order Salmoniformes; family Salmonidae; genus Oncorhynchus; species Oncorhynchus gorbuscha. The sequence continues at coordinate 67,306,112 of NC_060180.1, forward strand.
AACGGATGTACTCAAGGTTCTTATGGTCTGTCCAAACGACAAAAGGAACGGTCGCCCCCTCCAACCACTGTCGCCATTCGCCTAGGGCTAAGCGGATGGCGAGCAGTTCACGGTTACCCACATCATAGTTGCGCTCAGATGGCGACAGGCGATGAGAAAAATAAGCGCAAGGATGAACCTTATCGTCAGACTGGAAGCGCTGGGATAGAATGGCTCCCACGCCTACCTCTGAAGCGCCAACCTCGACAATGAATTGTCTAGTGACGTCAGGAGTAACGAGGATAGGAGCGGACGTAAAACGTTCTTTTAGAAGATCAAAAGCTCCCTGGGCGGATCCGGACCACTTAAAACACGTCTTGACAGAAGTAAGAGCTGTGAGAGGGGCAGCAACTTGACCGAAATTACGAATGAAACGCCGATAGAAATTAGCGAAACCTAAAAAGCGCTGCAACTCGACACGTGACCTTGGAACGGGCCAATCACTGACAGCTTGGACCTTAGCGGAATCCATCTGAATGCCTTCAGCGGAAATAACGGAACCGAGAAAAGTAACGGAGGAGACATGAAAAGAGCACTTCTCAGCCTTTACGTAGAGACAATTCTCTAAAAGGCGCTGTAGAACACGTCGAACGTGCTGAACATGAATCTCGAGTGACGGAGAAAAAAATCAGGATATCGTCAAGATAGACAAAAACAAAGATGTTCAGCATGTCTCTCAGAACATCATTAACTAATGCCTGAAAAACAGCTGGCGCATTGGCGAGACCGAACGGCAGAACCCGGTACTCAAAATGCCCTAACGGAGTGTTAAACGCCGTTTTCCACTCGTCCCCCTCTCTGATGCGCACGAGATGGTAAGCGTTACGAAGGTCCAACTTAGTAAAGCACCTGGCTCCCTGCAGAATCTCGAAGGCTGATGACATAAGGGGAAGCGGATAACGATTCTTAACCGTTATGTCATTCAGCCCTCGATAATCCACGCAGGGGCGCAGAGTACCGTCCTTCTTCTTAACAAAAAAGAACTCCGCCCCGGCCGGAGAGGAAGAAGGCACTATGGTACCGGCGTCAAGAGACACAGACAAATAATCCTCGAGAGCCTTACGTTCGGGAGCCGACAGAGAGTATAGTCTACCCCGAGGAGGAGTGGTCCCCGGAAGGAGATCAATACTACAATCATACGACCGGTGAGGAGGAAGGGAGTTTGCTCGGGACCGACTGAAGACCGTGCGCAGATCATGATATTCCTCCGGCACTCCTGTCAAATCGCCAGGTTCCTCCTGAGAAGTAGGGACAGAAGAAACGGGAGGGATGGCAGACATTAAACACTTCACATGACAAGAAACGTTCCAGGATAGGATAGAATTACTAGACCAATTAATAGAAGGATTATGACATACTAGCCAGGGATGACCCAAAACAACAGGTGTAAACGGTGAACGGAAAATCAAAAAAGAAATAGTCTCACTGTGGTTACCAGATACTGTGAGGGTTAAAGGTAGTGTCTCAAATCTGATACTGGGAAGATGACTACCATCTAAGGCGAACATGGGCGTAGGCTTCTCTAACTCTCTGAAAGGAATGTCATGTTTCCGAACCCATGCTTCGTCCATGAAACAACCCTCAGCCCCAGAGTCTATCAAGGCACTACATGTAGCACCCGAACCGGTCCAGCGTAGATGGACCGACAAAGTAGTACAGGATTTTGATGGAGAGACTTGAGTAGTTGCGCTCACCTGTAGCCCTCCGCTTACAGATGAGCTCTGGCTTTTACTGGACATGAATTAACAAAATGTCCAGCAACTCCGCAATAGAGGCACAGGCGGTTGGTGATCCTCCGTTCCCTCTCCTTAGTCGAGATGCGAATCCCTCCCAGCTGCATGGGCTCAGTCTCTGAGCCAGAGGAGGGAGATGGTTGCGATGCGGAGCAGGGAAACACCGTTGATGCGAGCTCTCTTCCACGAGCCCGGTGACGAAGATCTACCCGTCGTTCTATGCGGATGGCGAGAGCAATCAAAGAGTCCACATCTGAAGGAACCTCCCGGGAGAGAATCTCATCCTTAACCACTGCGTGGAGTCCCTCCAGAAAACGAGCGAGCAGCGCCGGCTCGTTCCACTCACTAGAGGCAGCAAGAGTGCGAAACTCAATAGAATAATCCGTTATGGACCGTTCACCTTGGCATAAGGAAGCCAGGGCCCTAGAAGCCTCCCTACCAAAACTGAACGGTCAAAAACCCGAATCATCTCCTCTTTAAAGTTCTGGAACTTGTTAGAGCAATCAGCCCTTGCCTCCCAGATAGCTGTGCCCCATTCTCGAGCCCGGCCAGTAAGGAGTGAAATGACGTAAGCAACCCGAGCTCTCTCTCTAGAGTATGTGTTGGGTTGGAGAGAGAACACAATCTCACACTGCGTGAGAAAGGAGCGGCACTCAGTGGGCTGCCCGGAGTAGCAAGGTGGGTTATTAACCCTAGGTTCTGGAGGCTCGGCAGGCCAGGAAGTAACAGGTGGCACGAGACGAGACTCTGGAACTGTCCAGAGAGGTCGGAAACCTGAGCGGCCAGGTTCTCCACGGCATGGCGAGCAGCAGACAATTCCTGCTCGTGTCTGCCGAGCATGGCTCCTGGATCTCGACGGCAGTGTAACGAGCGTCTGAAGTCGCTGGGTCCATTCCTTGGTCGGTTCCTTCTGTCATGCAGGTGAAAGAGGACCCAAAAGCGACTTGGCGAAAACAGAGTCTTTAATCCAGTAAAGTAAATACAATCCAAAAACACAACTTTCACTCGAAATGACGAGGACAAACTGGAGACTCGATCTTGAACAGCAGGTGAACAACAGGTTGCCTCGGGAAGGCACTTGAACCAGACAGACTCAGACACCTGCTCACCACGCAGCATCTGAGGAAAACACGACACGACAGGGCGATACACAAACACAGCACGGTGAATTCTAGACAAGGAACCGACAGGGCAGAAACGAATAACAAGGAGAGAAATAGGGACTCTAATCAGGGAAAAGGATCGGGAACAGGTGTGGGAAGGCTAAATGATGATTAGGGGAATAGGAACAGCTGGGAGCAGGAACGGAACGATAGAGAGAAGAGAGAGCGAGAGAGTGAGAGAGGGAGGGGGAGAGAGAGGGATAGAAAGAGGGAAAGAACCTAATAAGACCAGCAGAGGGAAACGAATAGAATGGGGAGCACAGGGACAAGACATGATAATAAATGACAAAACATGACAGGGGTGGCCAACTCCAGTCCTCGGGGCCTGATTGGTGTCACACTTTTTCTCCATCCCTACCAAACACAGCTAATTCATCAAATTGCATTCAAACTGAAGATCATGATTAGTTGAGTCAGGTGTGTTAGCTGGGGAAAAACTGTGACACCAATCAGGCCCCCGAGGACTGAAATTGCCCACCCCTGCGTCTAGTGTGTCACAGGTTGTGGTAGTCGGGCCGAGTCAATATCCCGGCCGTCAGTCCTCATACTAGCCCCTCCAAGTAGCCACGGTCCATCCACATTGAAGCTCAGCTCTGGACACAGCGATATTCTCCCAAACGACAAGATAGTTCATCTTACCCTCTCTTCTTATTCTACTCACAGCTTTGACCCTTTCTCTCTTCCAACTTCCCCCCCTTTTCTTTCAATGACTGATGATCAGATAATTCTCGCTTCCTCTTTGACACTTGTAAGAATCTCCTTGCCTCTTAACTATTTATATATGTTTTATAAATTGGCTATATCAGCATACCATCAAAAAAATATAAGGTAGTGTTTGTGGGTGATTTTGCAAATACGGACCTTTTTCTGTCTACGGGTTAGATTTTTACCTCCATTAAGTCAAGACTAAAATACCCTTCAACTCTTTTTCAGCTTTCAATATGTTTTTTTGTTGTCTTATTTTCTAAAGCATTTCATGTCTTGATTTCAATGTTTTTGTGCTATCTCACACCCAGGCTTTTGACATTCTGCTATGTATTACACTTACAAAAGTCCTGATAATTATGAAATATTTAATGCACCTCTTAAAGATAGAGTCAAAGAAAGGGAAACTATATACATATTACACGTGCATAAGCCACAACTACAGTTGTCTCTAACTATTGTGTCATTACCAAGACAACAAGCAAATGAGTTTGTGTACTTGGTTACCATGGATATGAGAAGTGACAGTGGAGAACATGGACGTCATGGAGGGAGATTCAAATCTTGACGCCGGAAATGCTAGAAAAATAAAGGTAGATATGACTTCAGAATATAATATTGTATGTTATTACCAAATAGACTAGAATTTCATCAAATGATGTTATTCTGTTTTAATTATGTGTATTTAGGATACATTGTATGCTAAAATCCCTGCTATTTATGACCAAATACAGTAAACATGTCATTCGTAACATACGTCATTACCACAACATAGTGACCTGTGATGGTAAGAACAGAATGTGGTGGTAATGACTAAATGTATTAGTTAATACATTCTGACTTAGCTTAAGACCAGAAAATACATAAATTACATACATGATCATGCTTAAGTTGAAATTGAATTTATTTGCTAAATTAGACCATAACCTTTCGTATTATGTTTACGATTGAGTGATTTTGATGTCTATTTTTGTGACTTACTATGGTTTTTGCTGACTTTTATGAATGATTTAATTAAAGCAAACAAGACCCTATAAGATACCAGGAGTATCTGAAGAAACAAAAAGAAAGATACCTCAAGAGAAAAGAAAGTGGTGAACTGAAATCCATCTCATATCTTTCCCAGTGAGAACAACGGGGGAAAATGAGGCCATGGAAACCAAAGAAACAGAATATCAACTATCCAGAAAATAGTGGTTATGGAGTCATACCTGTCAAGGAACACACCACCACACTCACCTGAAGTCGTACAGCTACAGAATGATGACCTACCTGCCCCTCAAATGGCACAGGATTTTCCATCCTGTTCCAACTCATAAACACCAAGACAGAGAAAGGTGAGAAAAAAACACATCCAAAGTCTACAGGGATCTATGTATGGCCAATATGAAGTTGGAGGCCGCAAAAAGTGTCACGTTCTGACCTTTATTTCCTTTGTTTTGTCTTTATTTAGTATGGTCAGGGCGTGAGTTGGGCGGGCAGTCTATCTTTGTTATTCTATGTTTGGTTTCTGTTTCGGCCTAGTATGGTTCTCAATCAGAGGCAGGTGTCGTTAGTTGTCTCCGATTGACAATCATACTTAGGTAGCCTGGGTTTCACTTTTGAGTTGTGGGTGTTTGTTTCCGTGTGAGTGTTTGTTGCCACACGGTACTGTTTCGGTTTTCGTTCATGTTCACGTTTATTGTTTTGTATTTTCATAGTGTTCAGTTTATATCTTAAAATAAAACATTATGGACACTTACCACGCTGTGCATTGGTCCTCCGATCCTTCTCGCTCAGAAGAGGAGGAGGAATGCCGTTACAAAAAGAAAACGGAGAAAGTGTAAAAAAAAAAGTTTTAAAAAAAGAAGATAGATTGTCAGAGAAGATCCGGATTTTGAATTCTCCCAGAACAAAAACAAAAAAACAAATGCGGTCAAAGCCACAGAATCAGAGAAAAATACTTTTGTTACATAATACCATCATCTCAGAGCTGCGAGAGAAATACCAGGAGCAACGGAGTGCAAAAGACCAACAAGTGATATCCAAGGTTTTGGCTGGGAAAATACTGAAAAAGCACTGCACGGTGAAAATAGCACAAATAGAATTTGGATTCTCTGCAACGACAATGCAGGGCAACCAACAAACAGCCAACCTGTCTGAAGTACTCAAGAAAGAGACATTTGAATGCAATCAGAAGATGAAATAAAAAGGTTATTTGAACGTGATGATAACAGTCAAGCATCAAAAGGAAAAAGGGAAACATTGACAAGACACAAGAATAAAATGCAGAAGCGATACCTGAACGACACACTGGCAAAACTCCATCAGAAGTTCAAGATAGAATAACCTTAGGTCAAGCTGTCATATACAGAGTTCACCAAAAGACCTGCCTTTTGGATTGTCAATCGATCAGTGTAAGACACATGCCAACCTTCAGTTCATGGCAGACAAGTTGTTATATCACCAAGAGCTCCAGACTTCCTCTTTTGATGGTGGACAACAAACATGGTGGTTTGAGTGGTAAGGCAAGGCAGAAGCGAGAGAGAGTGAAGAAAACAAAAGATGGAACAAAATAGAAGTTTACTGTCCATTTGACTGTAAAGGTACCCTTCAAACTCTACTGGGAGACTTCACATCCAATGAGAAGAACACACTTGGGAAACATGTCTTCAATATCAGACATCACTATTCCACATTAAGGAGTCTCAGAAAACATCCTATAGAAGTTAATCCTTCACGTGGATTTCACAGAGAACTACCTGTGCATGTATGCCTCTGAAATACAGGCGGTGTATTTTGGTGACTCTCACCAGCAGACAACACTTCACACCGGGGTTGTATACACTAAAGAAGGTGTTGTGTCGGTGTGATCAGTCAGCTCATCAATGCATCATGACCACTCGGCATGACGCATCAAAAGTCCTCTCCCACCTCCACGAGTTGAATCCATCTGCCACTGTACTCTGTATTGTATGTGATGGACCGATCACACAGTACAGATCCAAGAAGAATTTATTCAACCTGAGCACAATTCCATTTCAACTGGGGTTTCAGACGATCACCTGGAATTCTTGGTGTCTGGACATGGGAAAGGTCCTGGGGATGGATCGGTGCAGCTGTGAAGAGAAAAGCAGATTCCATATTTGCAAAAGAAAAGGACCTTCCGAATGGACAAGTGTTCTACGAGGAACTTTCAAATGAGCAGTCAAATGTGAAGCTCTTTTACGTCACAGAGCAAGAGATTGAGAAAATGGATCCCCTGCTACCAGATTGTCTCGAGAGGATCCGTGGAACAATGAAAACACACCAGGAAATATTGATCATGTAAAACTATAGATTTGTAATGACAAAATGTAGATCAAACTGTAGATTTTCAAATCCATCTTTATCTTTTCATTATGTTAACACTTTCGGTAAACACTTAAATTACTCAACAAAATGTGTTATAGATTTCCTGCATGTTCATCAATTTAAGAAATCTTCTGTGTTTACAGGTCGTTACTGCCATTCCAGGACAAATCACATGGAGAGCTCTAAGTTGGTTCTGCTCAACTCCACTGTGTGATTGTTATGGCCCACAGACCATGATAATTCAACAAACAGAGGCAGAAAGCAAAACCTTCCACTTCCACTTGCACAACACCACAGCCATCTCCTAGCTCAGTACAACCCATTGCCGACATACATGAGGGACTGATTGGAAAGTGGTGTGTTGTGAAATATGATGAAGACCCTTACCCTGGTTATACAAGATGTTGATGCAGAGAGCTGTGCTCTAGTCAAAACGATGAGTTGTGTGGGAGCCAACCGATTATTTTGGCCAATGAGAGAGGACATTGTATGCTTGGGCTTGTCTCTGAGCCTCATCCAGTGACAAAACGGCATATGATGCTTGAGAGGAAATATGCTCTTTTGTTAAGCAATGGAGAGCAATAGAGAGCATTATGGGCTAATCTTGAGTGAGCACATACCTGTCTCATGAGTCTGAATCAATAGACTGCAACCAGTGAGCAATCATTTGTTTCATTTCAACCAGTGTTTCCGGTCTTGTACATGTATTTCTGCCTAATGCTTTGAATCCCAAAATTGTTCTAAAAGATGCTTTAAGTCCTTGAGGCATGCAGGCTTTGTGATTTGAGGTTTTGAATAGTGTGTTCTATGTCTTCAATAAAATGAAACGTACAACTGTGACATTTAAAATGTTTGATGGTATTTTTCATCAGTTGTTTCATTTGAAATGTAATTTCCACCGCACTCTGTCATTACCACGACGCTAAGTAAACACGATGGTAAGTAAACACGACGCTAAGTAAACACGACGGTAAGTAAACACGACGGTAAGTAAACACAACGGTACATATTTTTGAGGAAAAAGGTGTATTCAATTACAATCGATATTGATGATTTTTCCCATAAGTTTTTTTATATTTTTTTACCCTTTATTTAACCAGGCAAGTCAGTTAAGAACATATTCTTATTTTCAATGACAGCCTGGGAACAGTGGGTTAACTGCCTGTTCAGGGGCAGAAAGACAGATTTGTACCTTGTCAGCTCAGGGGTTTGAACTCACAACCTTGCGGTTACTAGTCTAACGCTCTAACCACTAGGCTATGCTGCCACCCCAAAGTGAAGCTTATATGCTTGTTCTTAAGATAATTCCTAAAATAATGTCAAATGTAAACATTTTGATGTGGTAAATACATGTTTTTGAGAATCATCGAGACATATATGGACATTTAGACACGACAATGATGAATACATATAAATAAGAACATTTCTAAATAGTAAAAGAAAGCACGATTTAACAAAAATCTTCTGAAATGTTCTATAAAATACCTAAAGCAACATTTCTGTAATTTCCTTTCAACTAAAATAGCACATTTTATGACGTGGTGGTAATGACATTTCCCCTCTGGTATTTGGGGAAACCGATAAAAATCTGTATATTCTTAAATAGTATGTTCTCAGACACTATTGGACCTTGTTTCCAGAATAAAGAAATATTCAGGTTGATAAAAATCAGTTCCAAGCGGTTTAATTTTCAAAAACATTTTACATCCAAAAGTGCCTGTATTTGCAAAATCAACCATATGCAGATGTTTATGCAGGTTATCTTTAACTGCAGAAAAATGTTAGCAAGATAAGAGTGATGTTTTTAAAGAGGCTGTAAAGAAATTGTGCCTCCGGGGATTCTTTTGAGTGAAAAAGGGGTCACCTAAATGGACATAAATGTTGCTGGACAGAATGCGGCTCACCTCCCCACACCCATGAGTAATAGCATATTACATATATTTGTTTTCCTAAACTTAGGATTTGTGTGGTTTGCAATAACAGAAAACAGAAAATATTTTTTAAACATCCACAATACTGAAGTTTTATAAAAAAAATCCCATGTCAACTCTGGGGTCGATCAAGGGGAAAACACTGTTTTCACCACCTGACAGACAATTTTAGCAGTCATATAATGCCCTCTGACCACAAAGCTTAACAACAGAAGAAAGAAGTAACAAGACAATTATTTATATTCTCTCTAAGTCTTTAAGATTCATAAACTTTTCTCTAAACCATTGCATGTCATTTTCAATTGGAAATTGAACCAAGATGCGAGCCACACACACAGATCTGCATGGTTGTCTAGTTAGCGTTTGTCCTGAGGGAACAATTTGACACATACATCTTGAGTGAATAAATCTTGAAGTTACAGTAATGAGAGGAATAAGGGTAATGTCGTGGAGCCTGCGGTCTCTGTTCTCTTGGTGAATGTATCACTGTGTGAACCAGCTCTCTGCGAGGTATGTGTGACTAATAGAATGAAAGCGTACCCAAACACGCTTCAGCCCAGTTTGAACAAAAAGGGGAATCAGGTGCTCAATCGAGGGACTTGATAATGTGTGACTGTGTGTGACTGTATGCACTTCATGCCTATCAGAGAGTACACCTCTGGACTATACTTTGATGATTTTACACTGAACTGTGTGTGTGTGTGTGTGTGTGTGTGTGTGTGTGTGTGTGTGTGTGTGTGTGTGTGTGTGTGTGTGTGTGTGTGTGTGTGTGTGTGTGTGTGTGTGTGTGTGTGTGTGTGTGTGTGTGTGTGTGTGTGTGTGTGCGTGCGTGTGTGTGTGTGCATGCGTGTGTGTGTGTGCGTGTGGGGGGGGACATCTTGAATGACTCTCCTTCCACTGCTGCTAAAGGCTATAGACTGGTTACAGGCTACTGTCATGTCTACTCCCGCTCCCCTTCTCCGGTGCTCGACTTTGCTGGTCTATTAACCACCAGTCCTGGCAACCCAGCTACATTCACATGGAGAATTGTTTTGTTATCATTTATTACAACTTATTCTCTATTCAGGGCCGGGCACTAGCCAATCAGGCTGACTTAAAATAAATATCAAATGAAATAAATTAATTTGATTTGTCGTTTTGTATTGTCTCCTGACTAATCGGAAATTTAGAAAAATGCAGGAGGTTCCTGGTATCTAATTGGGGTGCTTCCAATCCTTATATATGTCTCTATCCGTCTGACTGAGCTGCACACCCGGATCCAGGAGGATCCATATGGAATAATGAGAGCAGCAGCATCCTGTCTGCCAGCGTCTAGGATTACTGAAAGAATCACTGTTGGACCATTGCAATCACTATCATGTCTCTGATGATAATGCTGAATGAACCGTGTTTATTCAGCAACTGAGTCGGAAAGTTGGGGGGAGGGCAGGAATTCAAATCCCTGGACATTTTCCCTCACATTAATAGGCTACTAAGAACCATCATCACCCTTCCAGTGACTTTATGTAGTGTTGAGAGACTCTTCTCCACTACAGGCGTATCAAGACATCAATCAGATCGTCTCAACAATCTAGCCCAGTTGTTCTTTGAAAGGGAACTCAGTGACTATGACGCAATAATCTCCATCTTCAACACCAATCCTAGGCGTCTAGGCCGTGTGCTTTAAAACGTGAAACACACAAGAAAAGTTACGCCTGAATATTTACTGTTCATACGATGTAGCCTAATGTTTTCATGTCTACCCTAGTATGTTCAAAGTGAGCTTCTGTATTCATACCCGCCATGATATTAAGCTATGTATGATCATTTCATATTTTCATGCCTATACAGTAACGTTTGCTCATTTAAAGTGAGCTATTCATTTCATACCCACCGTACAGTTCAAGGTATAGGCCTAAAGTGTTGGTATTGTATTGTGTGTCGCGGCTTTAATATGGTAAACAGTGTGCACTTTTGAGCTGAATGAAAACCCTTTCAGGGCATTCTATTCTTCCTTGCTTCTTTGTGCAATAAGCTGTTTGCCTATATTCCAATCCCATGGCGAGCTGATGTCCAGTGGATCTCCAATGGTCCTGAATCTACCTGTTGTTCTGTAGTGTAGATCGCTCCTTTAACTGGGAATGGCCGATCTGATCTGATAATATATGTTGATTATTCCGTGAGGTTGGACTGAACACTTCATCCATTATCTGTATTTTGTGACAGTAACATTTTTCCAATTGTATCACTTGTCATCTGCTGTAAAAATCGTTCATCTTTTTTTGTTTGTTTCTTTGTTTGTTTCTCTCTCTCTTGGGTATATAGGTTATAGACATGTTGTGTATTTCATTATGTTTCCTTACTGTCGGACTCAGACAGTCGGCCTGCTTTGTCAGCAGTGTTGTAGCAAGCGGTTGCGTAGTAGTTTTTGGTTACATTTATCCTGTATTATGTTTTAAATAATCCAATGTGATGCACAAATGTTCACTTAAATATGTCAGGTATTTTTGCCGGAAAATGCCCAGCCACACAGCTATCCCTTTCTACGCCGCTGCCCCAAGCTCTCACTACCTTTTATCCACTTTAATCCACTGGGGAGTTTGCTAGTCATTTCAAGATATATGAACCGCAGCAGCATAACCTGTTATTGAGCATACAGCAACATGTTTTTCCAGCAGGGATAACTGGTGAGAATAGCAATACAAAAGTAGATGAGTGAGGCTAACAAAGTTATTTATTCAATAGAGAAAATATAGAGAGGATGTTTGTGGAAGTTATTTGATGTTTTTATGGGTTAGCATTGGCTCGACATGACCTACAATCTACAGTAGCAGAGGTGCACAGTTATACAAAAGCAGAATTAATACAGTTGTGCAGGAAACATATACTGTTACATATCCACAACACATCCATACATCGTTTATATACATACATAGAAAATATTGTGGGCCTTGCGATACGTGATGTGTCATTGAACCTATATTGTGGGCCTTGCGATATGTGATGTATTCATTGAACCTATATTGTGGGCCTTGCGATACGTGATGTGTCATTGAACCTATATTGTGGGCCTTGCGATATGTGATGTATTCATTGAACCTATATTGTGGGCCTTGCGATACGTGATGTATTCATTGAACCTATATTGTGGGCCTTGCGATATGTGATGTGTCATTGAACCTATATTGTGGGCCTTGCGATATGTGATGTATTCATTGAACCTATATTGTGGGCCTTGCGATACGTGATGTGTCATTGAACCTATATTGTGGGCCTTGCGATATGTGATGTGTCATTGAACCTATATTGTGGGCCTTGCGATATGTGATGTATTCATTGAACCTATTTTGTGGGCCTTGCGATACGTGATGTGTCATTGAACCTATATTGTGGGCCTTGCGATATGTGATGTATTCATTGAACCTATATTGTGGGCCTTGCGATACGTGATGTATTCATTGAACCTATATTGTGGGCCTTGCGATATGTGATGTGTCATTGAACCTATATTGTGGGCCTTGCGATATGTGATGTATTCATTGAACCTATATTGTGGGCCTTGCGATACGTGATGTGTCATTGAACCTATATTGTGGGCCTTGCGATATGTGATGTGTCATTGAACCTATATTGTGGGCCTTGCGATATGTGATGTATTCATTGAACCTATTTTGTGGGCCTTGCGATACGTGATGTGTCATTGAACCTATATTGTGGGCCTTGCGATATGTGATGTGTCATTGAACCTATATTGTGGGCCTTGCGATATGTGATGTGTCATTGAACCTATATTGTGGGCCTTGCGATACGTGATGTATTCATTGAACCTATATTGTGGGCCTTGCGATATGTGATGTGTCATTGAACCTATATTGTGGGCCTTGCGATACGTGATGTATTCATTGAACCTATATTGTGGGCCTTGCGATATGTGATGTGTCATTGAACCTATATTGTGGGCCTTGCGATATGTGATGTGTCATTGAACCTATATTGTGGGCCTTGCGATATGTGATGTATTCATTGAACCTATATTGTGGGCCTTGCGATACGTGATGTATTCATTGAACCTATATTGTGGGCCTTGCGATACGTGATGTATTCATTGAACCTATATTGTGGGCCTTGCGATATGTGATGTATTCATTGAACCTATATTGTGGGCCTTGCGATACGTGATGTATTCATTGAACCTATATTGTGGGCCTTGCGATATGTGATGTGTCATTGAACCTATATTGTGGGCCTTGCGATATGTGATGTGTCATTGAACCTATATTGTGGGCCTTGCGATATGTGATGTGTCATTGAACCTATATTGTGGGCCTTGCGATATGTGATGTATTCATTGAACCTATTTTGTGGGCCTTGCGATACGTGATGTGTCATTCATCAGGTCCAAATCATTTAAGCATATATATCTGTGTAGTATGTCCATGTTTTTGTATCCGTATGTGTTTACCTGTGCAAGTGCATCAGTGTGATGTCTAGCAGTCTCTGTGAGATGTGTATGTGTGAGTGTGTGTGTTTGCCTGTACAGGGTCTCTGGTTCCTCTAGGGGCAGTGCTGGCCCAGTTTCCAATAGTGGCAGTCGTGTGTGTATATATGGTGAAGAGTTATGTATGGTGTGTGTGTGTGTGTGTGTGTGTGTGTGTGTGTGTGTGTGTGTGTGTGTGTGTGTGTGTGTGTGTGTGTGTGTGTGTGTGTGTGTGTGTGTGTGTGTGTGTGTGTGTGTGTGTGTGTGTGTGTGTGTGTGTGTGTGTGTGTGTGTGTGTGTGTGTGTGTGTCTAGGTCTTCTTGGGGCAATGTGGGCCCAGTCTCCAGCAGTGGCAGATGGTGTTGAAGAGGCGACAGCGGCAGGAGGCACAGGGGTCACAGCAGGGGGTGTGAGGGGCACAGCTATCCATCAGACGGCCACACCGCCGGGCAGGGGCGACAGGCTCGTGTTTCTGAAACTTCACCCACAGGGAAAAATATGTTGGAACGCCAAATATCAGTCATTGAGAAAAATGTTATTTACATACTGAATCATCCAACATCACCCACAGACAAATACATACCGAAACACCCAACTTCACCCACAGACAAATACATACCGAATCACCCAACATCACCCATAGACAAATACATACTGAAACACCCAACATCACCCATAGACAAATACATACTGAAACACCCAACATCACCCATAGACAAATACATACCGAAACACCCTTCTTCACCCATAGACAAATACATACCGAAACACCCAACTTCACCCACAGACAAATACATACTATATCACCAAACATCACCCATAGACAAATACATACTAAATCACAAGATATTTTGAAAGTAGGACGTGCATTGCGAGGATGCTCTGGCTCTGGTATAAAGAGCAAGTTTGTGGGAGTTATTCAGTTTAGAGCTCTGTGCCTTATTTTCTGCTCATAGGATTGAACTTTCTGTTTTATTTGTCCCCATGAGTGTAATATTGAAGTCACAGTGTCCATTGAAGTCACAGTGTCCATTGAAGTCACAGTGTAATATTGAAGTCACAGTGTAATATTGAAGTCACAGTGTCCACGAACATAACATTGAAGTCACAGTGTCCACAAACATAACATTGAAGTCACAGTGTCCACAAACATAACATTGAAGTCACAGTGTCCACGAACATAACATTGAAGTCACAGTGTCCACGAACATAACATTGAAGTCACAGTGTCCACGAACATAACATTGAAGTCACAGTGTCCACGAACATAACATTGAAGTCACAGTGTAATATTGAAGTCACAGTGTCCACGAACATAACATTGAAGTCACAGTGTAATATTGAAGTCACAGTGTCCACGAACATAACATTGAAGTCACAGTGTCCACGAACATAACATTGAAGTCACAGTGTCCACGAACATAACATTGAAGTCACAGTGTCCACGAACATAACATTGAAGTCACAGTGTCCATGGATTCCTTCTCTACCTTACATTTGTGTCAGCAGTGGGATTTGAAGCCAGGCCTCTTGTGCCTCGCTCTCTGCTCTTTGACCTTTTATTTGACTTGTCCCCTAAAGGATGTTATAACACACGGATTAAACCTGGAATCTAAATTGAGGAAAAAGTATTCAGACCCTTTACTCAGTACTTAGTTGAATCACATTTGGTAGCGATTTCAGACTGAATTGACTTATTCCACATTTTGTTGTGTTACAGCCTGATTTAAAATTTGATTAAATATTATTTTGTAATCTCAACCATATACACCCAATACCCCATAATGACAAAGTGAAGAAAAACAACTGAGACATTTTTGAAAATGACGTGACACAAGCTCTGTCAAATTGGTTGTAGATCATTGCTAGACAATCATTTTATAGTCTTGCCATATATTTTCAAGGAGATTTAAGTCAAAACTGTAACTCGGCCACTCAGGAACATTCACTGTCTTCTTGGTAAGCAACTCCAGTGTATATTTGGCCATGTGTTTTAGGTTATTGTCCTGCTGAAAGGTGAATTAATCTTCCATTGTGTGGTGGAAAGCAGACTGAAACAGGTTTTCCTTTAGGATTTTGCCTGTGCTTAGCTCTATTCCGTTAATTTTTTTATACTGAAAAACTCCTCAGTCCTTAACGATTCCAAGCATACCCATAACATGATGCAGTCACCACTATGCTTGAACATATGGAGAGTGGTACTCAGTAATGTACTGGATTGGATCTACCCCAAACATAACACTTTGTATTCAGGACAAAAAGATACTTGCTTTTCCAAATGTTTTGCATTTTTACTTTAGTGCTTGTTGCAAACAGGATGCATGTTTTGGAATATTGTTCCTCTGTACAGGCTTCCTTCTTTTCACTCTGTCAATTAGGGTAGTATTGTGGAGTAACTACAATGATATTGATACATCCTCAGTTTATTCCCATCACAGCCATTAAACTCTGTGACTGTTTTAAAGTCACCATTGGCCTCATGGTGAGTTTGGATAGAGTATCTTTGTAGCCTGTATCTTTGTAGTGGCTGTGTGTATTGATACACCATCCAAAGTGTAATTACTAACTTCACCAGGCTGAAAGGGATATTTAATGTGTGCTTTTATTTGTCAACCAATAGATGCCCTTCTTTGTGGGGAAATGGAAAACCTCCCTGGTCTTTTGTGGTTGAATCTGTGTTTGAGATTCACTGCTCTACTGAGGGATCTTACAGATAATTGTATGTGCAGGGTACAGAGATGAGGTAGTCATTCAAACATCATGTTAAACACTTTTATTGCACACAGAGTGAGTCCATGCAACTTATTATGTGACTTGTTAAGCACATTTTTACTCCTGAACTTATTTAGTCTTACCATAACAAAGGGGTTGAATACTTATTGATTCCAAGAACACAGGATGAGATGTTACTATCCTTTGTGCAAGCACTTCCAAGAGTTAATGAACAGTGAGCGTGGTGAAATTTGGGGAGCGCATCGTCAGTAGTGTACCTTTGGTTCCTAGGGTGTTTCGGCCTTTCACACTATACACCCTCCTCAAAGGCGGCCAGCGACAGGGTGATCAATCCTACGCTTGCGTCCCATTCCCAATTAGTCATAGGAGTTGCCTTGTTGTTGATAGCAAACATCCCATGGGACTATGCATGGCAGGGGCGTCCTCCTCCCTGAGTCAATCATTGTTGACCGCATACCTCCTGGCCCTCTCACTTCGGGGCCCAGCTGGGGTCTTTCCTCTTCATCCAGAGCCACTGACTGCTGCCTTCTGCCGCCTCTGATACAGCTTTGATTGCCGAACGCTGGCTCTGGCCCTTAATTCCCAGGTCTCTAAGCAGTCTGGTTGTAGATGTTGCCACAAAACCTCTGCAGCCCACCTCCACTGGTCGGACTTCTGTGTTCCAGCCATGATGCCGTGCTTCGGCAGCTAGATCAGCATAGCGCAGATGTTTTCGCTCATAAGCCTCATCTATTGAGTTTTCCCAGGGTACTGTGAGCTCAATGATGAAGACCTTATTGAGTGAACGGGACCAGAGCACCATGTCAGGTCTTAGGGTGGTGGTTGCGATCTCCGGAGGAAACACAAGTTGCCGGCCAATGTCAGCTAGCATTTTCCAGTCGCGGGCCAAGCGCAGCTGGTCTCGCTCTAATGGCGTAGAGCCGCTCTTCGGTGGTTTAGCCCCTTCGCGGACAAAGTTTGTCCGTAAGGAGTGTGATGCTGCTGTGGGTGGTAGGGAGTTGGTGGCAGCTCGCTTGTCCTCCAGGGCGGACGCAAGGCTTTTAAGGACTTGGTTGTGACGCCAAGTGTAGCGTCCTTGGGCGAGGCTTGTTTTACAGCCTGCGAGAATGTGCCTGAGGTTGGCTGGCATGGAACAGAGGGCACAGTCCGGATCTTCACCATACCATTGGTGAAGATTAACTGGTGTTGGAAGGACGTCATATGTTGCTCTGATGGAAAAGCTCAACCGCCTCGCTTCCATGGCCCACAGATCCTTCCAGCTGATCTTCCTCTTCTCCACACTGTCCCATCGAGTCCATTGTCCCTGTTTGGCAAGAGAGACTGCCTTGGCCCACCTTGCAGCCTCCTCCTGATGGCGTACTTCCTGCACTACCATCTTCCGCCGCTCTGGTGCAGTGGCCTTACTCCAAGCAGCACGGCTAGTTAGCCCAAGGCCTCCTCTCCCTTGCTGAACATGACCCACAATGTCAGCATGTCTGAGGGCTGCTGTTGCCTCCTGGACTGCTTTTCCTGGCCTCCATTTGCGCCCAGTTGCCAAGGTCGGCGCGTTGTTGCTCACCACTGGGTCTCGAGATTCATTCAGTGTCATTTGGAGCCTGGTTTTTGCACACTTGAATTCCTCTGTTAGACTGGTGAGGGGCAGCTTGAGGACACCATCTCCATAGAGGCCTATGGTGGTAAGGCATCGTGGAACTCCAAGCCACTTCTTTAAGTAGCCTGTGACTCCTCTTTCCATCTTCTCCACTGTTGAGATTGGAACCTCATACAGTGCTAAGGGCCACAACACCCGGGGTAGGAGACCAAACTGCAGACACCAGGCCTTTAACTTTCCAGGTAGCTGGGTGTTGTCGATGGACTGTAGGCTACTACTGATGTCTTTGCGCAGCTGTTGCACCTGGTCTTTGTCCTTCAGGCTTGCATCATACCACCTTCCAAGGCTTTTTACCGGCTGCTCAGACACTGTTGGGATTTGGTCATCTCCGATGAAGAATTTCAGGTCAGAGAGTACTCCCTTCACAATCGAGATGCTGCGTGACTTGGATGGTTTAATCTTCATACGGGCCCAGCTGATGTTCTCCTCAAGTTTTCTGAGCAGTCTCCTGGTGCATGGGACAGTGGTGGTCAATGTTGTAATGTCGTCCATGTAGGCTCTGAGTGGAGGGAGGCGGAAACCAGAGTCGACTCGCTGTCCACCAGCAACCCATTTTGAGGATCTGATGATTCAATACATTTCAGCTTAACATTTTTAATTCATTTGTACAATTTCGAAAAACATAATTCCACTTTGACATTATGGGGTATTGTGTGTAGTGTGCCAGTGACAATACATTTCAATTTAATACATTTTAAATTCAGGCTGTAACACAACAACATTTTGAAAAAGTCTAGGGGTGTGAATACCCCCTGAAGGCACTGTATAGTGTAAATGCCCTGTAAACCATATTTGTGTGTGCTGTGAAGGAGGGCAGATGGAGATTTTTCTGACATCATGCAAAGTCACCTGATATTAAGTGATTTAATGACGCAGCCAACCACCGGATGGAGCCAAAGACATGTTTATTTGACAGAGTTTCTTTAGAAGCTCCTAAATTATTTATGGACATTTCAGATTGATTAGTATCAGGTTTATTAATCCCTAAAGTAATTCTTCCACTTCTGTTCCTAGACAGCTGGTCTTCATACAACCTCTTTAAGCAAGATTTAGTACATTGTTCCTGCTGTGGTTTTAAGGAGATAAATGTACATTGTTCCTGCTATAGTTTTAAGGAGATAAATGTACATGGTTCCTGATATAGTTTTAAGGAGATAAATGTACATTGTTCCTGATGTAGTTTTAAGGAGATAAATGTACATTGTTCCTGATGTAGTTTTAAGGAGATAAATGTACATTGTTCCTGATGTAGTTTTAAGGAGATAAATGTACATTGTTCCTGATGAAGTTTTAAGGAGATAAATGTACATTGTTCCTGATGTAGTTTTAAGGAGATAAAACTACATCAGGAACAATGTACATTTAAGGGGATAAATGTACATTGTTCCTGATGTAGTTTTAAGAAGATAAATGTACACCTTACTGCAACGTGGTGCTGTCCCTGATGTGGCAAAATCCGTCTCCTGGCAAACAGTCTTCCGGGTTTCCCTTGGCTCCAAACTATAGTTCATAGAAATATAAAACAAGGATTTATGATTAGATATGAAACGTACTGCCCCCAATGATGGGTTCAACTTAATTATACACCTTCAATGGTTCTAGGACACTTTTCATTTCCACTTTTTTTGTGAGTCCATAATATGAAGTACATTTGTAATTCAGGTGAACTGTCCCTTGAAGAACACAACCTTTTAGTATAAATGTCTTAATTACAAAATAGTGCCATCATAGAGAGCTCATCTGATGCAGTACATATATAGCATCAGTGGGTGGAGGCTAGCTGAAAAATGTCTACTTTGCAGACCAACCTTGTGATGAATGGTACTTGTTGTACTGCCAGAATGTTGTATGTACAACCACAATTTGTAATTCTTTGTGATAAAGAAAACGTACACAACTAATATTATGCATCTTAATAATTACATATCATGAGTATTGCCAAAAAGACTAAAGCACAGAGGACTAGAGATGGCCATCTGGGTTTTGTCATCTTAATTACAAAATAATCGAATAA
Source organism: Oncorhynchus gorbuscha (assembly GCF_021184085.1). NCBI lineage: Eukaryota > Metazoa > Chordata > Actinopteri > Salmoniformes > Salmonidae > Oncorhynchus > Oncorhynchus gorbuscha. Next base: position 67,325,870 of record NC_060180.1, read on the forward strand.
TTGCTAAAGTAAACCAACCCTGATTCATAGACTTAATGGAGACTTTGTCCCCTGAAGGCTTTCAAAGCAGTAACTGGTTTTAGAGACTTAATCTCTTTTACACAAAAGCAGATGCAATAACTCATATGATGGCTTAAAGTCAATTGATTTCGATTATAGTTTTAATAATAAAAAGGTTATACAAAAGTATTACATTTCCACATGTTATGCACAGCAATTAAAATTGTATTTGGAGACATGCGTGGGAACTGCATGTGGTTTAACTAGTCAACTGCCATAATTGTATAGGTCATGACTAATGATAAGTCAATTGTAAGCTTTTGGTTAAAATCTTGTCAACATTATTTTTCACAAGTTAAATCATTAAAATTGTTCGCCATAGTTCCTTAATCCAAACGCAAACCATAGCCCTATGAAGCAATCTGTCCGTAATGGCAAATATACAATTAATTTATGTGAAAAAGGTGTGATCTTTTCTCCCAGCAACAAAATCGCGCAACCCGGCTTTAATCAAAACAGAAAACATGCAAAATAGCTTCACCTGAATCATTTTCATGCTGTAGATGCGCATCCCTCTTCAGGTCTTCGGCGAAACATAACGGAATTGACACCGAAAGGAGAGAAACCCAGAGAAAATGTTTTCCCAACATCTCCACTTCCAATCTTGTACCCTGAATCTGGGTTAATAATAATGTTATGGACTGCAGCACTGTTCAGGTGAGAGCACACTATTACATTTGACACGCTGGGATAGGCTACTTACTTTTTATCCACTCTGGGGAAATGAATATATTTTTTTATTTTAAATGTCTTAATATGGTAGCCTATCAATATCGCAGCTCAGAAGGTTCTCGTTCTAGTGAATGGGCTGTCATAAAATGGATGGTTAAGTGGAGTCAAATATTCCACGCCCACATTTTTTTTCAGACTCTGAAGTAGCCTTCTGTTGACCTACCCAATTTGTGTTGAATTATGGTTTCCATCCATACATTCCCCCAACTAAGTCAAACAGTAACAAGCTCCCGCCGATACTATAGCAAAGTGCCACTGTCTGGTAGCAGTTATTTATTTTTAGTTGTAAAGGCCGATGTGATCGTGTAAAGCATTGTCAACTGAGATCTACATCTTGATTGATTATGCGCTGTTGCGCTCAGCTGCACTGCGGCCCTCCGTGTAGATGTAAAGGGCAATCTTTTGGTTTCATATTTTATTTACTGGCACTGTAAGGAACCTACATGCATGTGTGTTCGAAACATTGATATGGTATTTGGGCCTGGGGTTGGTCTGAATGCGACATCAACAAACCGGATGTTAAGGACATTAAAGTCCCTCTCCCACGCTTAGCTCGGAAGATAAACAGAGAGTAGCAGCAGCATAAAAGAGGGGTTGGGGGGGCACACAATGCAAATAGTCTGGGTAGCCATTTGGTTACCTGTTCAAGAGTCTTATGGCTTGGGTGTAAAAACTGCTGAGAAGCCTTTTTGTCCTAGACTTGGCACTCCGGTACAGCTTGCCATGTGGTAGTAGAAAGAACAGTCTATGACTGGAGGTGGCTGGGGTCTTTGACAATTTTTAGGGCCTTTCTCTGACATCGCCTGGTGTAGAGGTCCTGGGTGGCAGGCAGCTTTGCCTACCACTCTTGTGTCGGGCCTACCACTGTTGTGTCGTCAGCATATTTAATAATGGTGTTGGAGTCGTGCCTGGCCATGCTGTCGTGGGTGAACAGGGAGTACAGGAGGGGACTGAGCACGTACCCCTGGGGAGCTACAGTGTTGAGGATCATTGTGGCAGATGTGTTGCTACCCACCCTCACCACCTGGGGGCAGCCTGTCAGGAAGTCCAGGATCCAGTTGCAGAGGGAGGTGTATAGTCCCAGGATCCTTAGCTTGGTGATGAGCTTTGAGGGTACTATGGTGTTGAACGCTGAGCTGTAGTCAATGAACAGTATTCTCACATAGGTGTTCCTTTTGTCCAGGTGGGAAAGGGCAGTGTGCAGTGCAATAGAGATTGCATCATCTGTGGATCTGTTTGGGCGGTATGCAAATTGGAGTGGGTCTAGGGTTGAGATAATGGTGCTAATGTGAGCCATTACTCGCCTTTTCATGGCTACGGACGTGAGTGCTATGTGTCTGTAGTCATTTAGGCAGGTTGCCTTTGTGTTCTTGGGCAGAGGGACTATGGTGGTCTGCTTGAAGCATGTTGGTATTACAGACTCAATCAGGGACATGTTGAAAATGTCAGTGAAGACACTTGCCAGTTGGTCAGCACATGCCCGGTGCACATGTCCTAGTAATCCGTCTGGCCCCATAGCCTTGTGTATGTTGACCTGTTTAAAGATCTTACTCACGTCGGCTACGGAGAACGTGATCACACAGTCGTCCGGAACATCTGATGCTCTCATGCATGCCTCAGTGTTGCTTGCCTCGAAACGAGCATATAAGTGATTTAGCTTGTCTGGTAGGCTCATGTCACTGGGCAGCTCGCGGCTTTGCTTCCCTTTGTAGTCTGTAATAGTTTGCAAGCCCTGCCACAGCCGACGAGTGCCGGAGCCAGTGTAGTATGATTAAATCTTAGCCCTCGGCGTCGCTTCCTTTTGTGACCCAGCTTTAACTTCCTGACTGATGTCTTGAGATGTTGCTTCAATATATCCACATAATTTTGCTTCCTCATGATGCCATCTAGTTTGTGAGGTGCACCAGTCTCTCCTGCAGCACGGCACCCCCACAACATGATGCTGCCACCCCTGTGCTTCAAGGTTGGGATGGTGTTCTTCCGCTTGCAAGCCTCCTCCTTTTTCCTTCAAACAGAACAATGGTCATTATGGCCAAACAGTTCTATTTTTGTTTCATCAGACCAGAGGACATTTCTCCAAAAAGTACAATCTTTGTCCCCATGTGCAGTTGCAAACCGTAGTCTGGCTTTTTTATGGCGGTTTTGGAGCATTGGCTTTTTCCTTGCTGAGTGGCCTTTCAGGTTATGTCAATACTTGACTCGTTTTACAGTGGATATAGATACTTTTGTGCCTGTTTCCTCCAGCATCTTCACAGGGTCCTTTGATGTTATTCTGGGATTGGTTTGCACTTTTCACACCAAAGCACGTTAATCTCTGGGAGACAGAACACGTCACCTTCCTGAGCGGTATGACGGCTGCGTGGTCCCATAGTGTTTATACTTGCGTACTATTGTTTGTACAGATGAACGTGGTACCTTCAGGCGTTTGGAAATTGCTCCCAAGGATGAACCAGACTTGTGGAGGTCTACAATTGTTTTTCTGAGGTCTTGGCAGATTTCTTTTGATTTTCCCATGATGTCAAGCTAAGAGGCACTGAGTTTGAAGGAAGGCCTTGAAATACATCCACAGGTACACCTCCAGTTGAATCAAATGATGTCAATTAGCCTATCAGAAGCTTCTAAAGTCATGACATCATTTTCTGGAATTTTCCACAGTCAACTTAGTGTATGTAAACTTCTGACCTACTGGAATTGTGATACAGTGAGTTACAAGTTAAATAATCTGTCTGTAAACAATTGTTGAAAAAACGGCTTGTGTCATGCACAATGTAGATGTCCTAACCGACTTGCCAAAACAATAGTTTTTTATCAAGAAATGTTTGGAGTGGTTGAAAACCTAGTTTTAATGTGTCACGTTCTGACCATCGTTCGTATGTGTTTTCCTTGTTTTAGTGTTGGTCAGGACGTGAGCTGGGTGGGCATTCTATGTTGTGTGTCTGGTTTGTCTATTTCTATGTTTGGCCTGATATGGTTCTCAATCAGAGGCAGGTGTTAGTCATTGTCTCTGATTGGAAACCATATTTAGGTAGCCTGTTTTGTGTTGGGTTTTGTGGGTGATTGTTCCTGTCTGTGTTTATGGCACCAGATAGGACTGGTTTGGTTTTTTCATTAAAAGATGTACAAAACTAACCACGCTGCATTTGGTCCGCCTCTCTTTCCCCAGAAGAAAACCATTACATAATGACTCCAACCTAAGTGTATGTAACCTTCCGACTTCAACTGTATAATATTTCCCAGCATGCTCTATGTCAGGGAACTTTTCAGCATAATTTGTTTTACTCTAACATCAGTGTTTATGAATGTACATTGATTGGTTGTATCATTTTATGCTATACAAAGATAAATAACATGCAGTTTTCTAAACTAATCTATTCTGTTAGTAATTGGATTTATTGCACCCTATACTGAGATGGTTGTTCCAGTTTAGATGATTGAGGTAGTCTCAGTATTTAATCTTCCCTGCCCTGGAAGTCATTCTGAATGCAGGTTGTGGGTGATAACAATTCCACTTGTTAGATATCCTAACTCTGGTTGGATTCAATTAGGAATTACTAGGAATGCACGATATATCTGTAAGCTTCACGACTGACATTTGGACCAGCGACGTCAGCCCCATGAGCATGCTGAATCTGACAGCACAGTGGGTCAACAAGGTTTTTGTACTGAGGAAAGCCTGGTAATGGGGACATATGTAAATGCCAACAAAATATATTTTTGGTCAGTGTGGTGTGTGTGTGTGTATGTAACCTTTATTTAACTAGGCAAGTCAGTTAAGAACAAATTCTTATTTACAATGACGGCCTACCCCGGCCAAACCCAGACGACGCTGGGCCAATTGTGCACCGCCCTATGGGACTCCCAATCACGGCCGGATGTGATACAGCCTGGATTCGAACCAGGGACTGTAGTGACGCCTCTTGCACTGAGATGCAGTGTCTTAGACCGCTGCGTCCGTGTTTGTGTGTGTGTGTTAACTATTTAAATGTACTAAAATGCTTAAAAGGCCGCAAAAAAATGTAATATCACTTATCGGTATTGGTTGTTTTTTTTGGCAAGGAAAATATCAGATATCGGTATCGGCCAAAAATGTCATATCGGTGTGAAGCGTAGAGAGGATCTCATATCAAATATTGTTGAAGTGTTGTGGTTGCATGTTCACATGCCTCATCTAAAGCCTCTTCTTTTGGGGTGCTGCTATAGGCCACCAAGTGCTAACAGTCAGTATTTGGATAATATGTGTGAAATGCTTGATAGTATATGTGTTGTTAATAGAGAGTTATATTTTCTGGCTGACCTGAACATTGACTGGTTAGCAGCTAGCTGTCCTCTCAATAAGAAGCTTTTAACTGTGACTGGTGTAATATGTCTTTAATATGACACAGGGTATCACTCAACCAACTGAACTGTATACCAATCGTGTTGGATCTATGACATCCACTTGTATTGATCATATCTTCACAAATGCTGCAGAGCTTTGCTCCAAATCAATACCAGTTCCCATTGGCAGAAGTGACCATAACATTGTGGAAATAACACGGAAAGCAAAAGTGCCAAAGGTTGGGCCTAAAGTAATTTCCAAGAGATCATACAAAACATTTTATTTGTTGAAGGTGTAAAACGTGTGATGTGAATGAGGAAGTGAATCCAAATGCAGCACTGGAAGTATTTGTTAAGGAATTCATGCCAATTGTTGACAAGCTCCTGTTAATTCTGTTAAGAATGAACTGTAAGAGCTGTAAGAACCCTCTGGATTGATGATGAATGTGTTAATGGCTATGGAGGAAATGCCTCCCGTTGTACGGTCCCCTAACCAATTGTGCTATTGTTTGTGTTTCTTTGCATTATTTGAAACTTATTTTGAACACAATGTGTCTGCCTCTGTTTCTTATGATTGAAAAGAGCTTCTAGATATCAGGACAGCGATTACTCACCTCGTACTGGAAGAAGATTTTTTTCTTTAACGAGTTGGACGCAAAGGATTTACTTCAGACACCCGACAAGGCATTCGCATGAAAAAGACATGGTGATATGGGGGACATAGGTCTGGGTGCTTTGTAAGGATCCGACAGCGAGTGGGTAATCTGCCTCTACCATCAGTCGTATTAGCCAACGTATTAGCCAACGTATATCCTACCAACGGGACATTAAAAACTGTAATATCTTGTTTCACAGAGTCGTGGCTGAACGATGACATGAAAAACATACAGCTGGCGGGTTTTACCCTTTTTCGGCAGTATAGAACAGCCGCCTCTGGTAAGACAAAGGAAGAAAAGGGTGGCGGCTGATTTCTTGCAGAGCTGGTGCACAACATCTAAGGATGTCTCAAGATTTTGCTCGCCTGAGGTAGAGTATCTCATGATAAGCTAGAGACCACACTATTTACCAAGAGAGTTTTCATCTATATTCTTCGTAGCTGTCTATTTGAGTGCTACCGACCGCTGTAGCCATGAAGTGCTTTGAAAGGCTGGTCATAGCTCACATCAGCATCATTATCCCAGAAACCATCGACCCACTCCAATTTGCATACCGCCCCGACAGACCCACAGATGATGCAATCTCTATTGCACTCCACACTGCCCTTTCCCACCTGGACAAAAGGAACACCTATGTGAGAATGCTATTCATTGACTACAGCTCAGCGTTCTACACCATAGTGCCCTCAAAGCTCATCACTAAACTAAGGACCCTGGGACTATACACCTCCCTCAAAAGGTTCTACAGCTGCACCATCGAGAGCATCCTGACTAGCTGCATTACTGCCTGGTATGGCAACGACTCAACTTCCGACTGCAAGACACTACAGAGGGTAGTGCGTACGACCCAGTACATCACTGGGGCCAAGCTTCCTGCCATCCAGGACCTCTATACCAGGTGGTGTCAGAGGAAGGCCATAAAATCTCTGCTACTGCACGGCAAGAGGTACCGGAGCACCAAGTCTAGGTCCGAAATACTTCTTAACAGCTTCTAGCCTCAAGTCATAAGAATCCTGAACAGATAATCAAATGGCTACCCAGACGATTAGCATTGTTCCCCCCCTCTACGCTGCTGCTACTCTCTGTTTATTATCTATGCATAGTCACTTATAGGTCTACCTACATGTACATATTACCTCAAATACCTCGACTAACCGGTGTCCCCGCACATTGACTCTGTACCAGTACCCCTGTATACAGCCCCTCTATTGTTATTTACTGCTGCTCTTTAATTATTTCTTATTCTTATCTCTTGCTTTTTTCTGGTATTTTCTTAAAACTGCATTGTTAGTTAAGGGTTGTAAGTAAGCATTTCACTGTAAGGTCTACAACGGTTGTATTTGGCGCATGTGACAAATACAATTGGACTTGATAGAAATAGAATGGCCAGTTCATCCAATGGAGGAGGTGAAGTGGGAAGGGACAGTATATAACCTCGCTATTGTTATTTTGTATTTATCTATTTAGTACTTAACACTTATTTTTCTTAAAACTGCATTGTTGGTTAATAAGGGCTTGTAAGTAAGCATTTCACTGTAAGGTCTACAACTGTTGTATTCGGCGCATGTGACAAAAACTATTTGATTTGATTTGAATTCATAAATGGTATGGTTCAAAGAAATGATGCAAAAGAGGTGGCAAACAAGTCAGGCTGCTCAGCTGATTGGTTGACATACTGTAAATTGAGTAATTATGTGACTAAACGTAACAAAAAAATAAATACATTATTTTACCAAACCAAGATAATTTACATTAATGGGCAGAAAACACAATTCTTCTCCATTATTCATTGAAGTTTATGGGTCATTTATAACAAAACCATTAGATATTGCCAATCATTTCAATGACTATTTCACTAGTAAAGTAGAACAATTCACAAATGAAATGACAACATTGAACAGTGATTTTTGTATAAAAGATCTAATAATGAAAGAGAAAGATTGCTGTTTTGAATTTGATCAAGTTATTGTGGGAGTTGTGGGAAAACTATTGTTATCCATCAATAATGATAAGCCACCAGGTATAGACAACCTTGATGGGAAACTATTGAGAATGGACTCTATTGGCACTCTTATATGCTATATATTTAACCAAAGCCTAAAGGAGTGTGTGCCCACAGACGTGGAAGGAAGCTAAAGTAATTCTACTGATTAAAAATAGTGAAGCACCTCGACTGTAACAGCCGCCCAATCAGTTTGCTGCCTTTTCTTATTAAACTGACAGAGAGAATTGTGTTCGACCAAATACAATGCTATTTCTCAGAGAGCAAGTTAACTACTGTCTTTCAGCATGCATGTAGAGAAGGGCACTCACACTTGGACTGCACTGACTCAGATGACAGATGATTGGTTAAAATAAATGGATAATAAGATCATAGTCGGAGTTGTATTGTTAGATTTCAATGCAGCCTTTAATGTTATGTTATGTCACATTCCATGACATGGTTGGAGAGTTATTTATCCAATAGAACCCAGAGAGTGTTCTTCAATGTACATTAGATATGTACAGTGTGGTGTACCTAAGGCCAGTTGCCTTGGGCTGTTGTTACTCTTCTCTACAAATGATTTGCCACTGGTTCTTACACAAAGCTAGAATGACAATGCCGATGATTCCACACTCTACATGTCAACACCCAAAGCCAGAGAGCTCACTGAAATTATAAATAAGGAGTTACAGTCAGTATCAGAATGGGTGATTAATAATAAACTGGTCTTAAATACAACTAAAACTAAAAACCATTGTCTTTTGTTCAAAACATTCTCTAAGATCTAAACCTCAACTGGAGATAAAGGGTGTGATCATTTAGCAAGTTGAGGAAGCTGAACAATGACATTAGATGGTCAATTAGGGCGGCCCACAATTGACCCAGGGTCGTCCGGGTTTGACTGGTGTCGGCCGTCATTGTAAATATGAATTTGTTCTTAACTGATTTGCCTAGTTAAATAAAGGTTAAATTAAAAATAAAAAAGTTTAAATCATGGTTAAGTCATATTAACAAAGTTGTTGTAAAGATGGGGAGGGGTGACACAAATAACAACTGTGCTAGTTCTTCTGGCTCTGGTCTTGTCCCGTCTTGATTACTGTCCAGTAATATGGTCAAGTGCAGTAAAGAAAGACCTAGCAAAGCTGCAGCTGGTTCAAAACAGAGCAGCACACCTTGCCCTTAACTGCACGTACAGCACTAACATCAACAACATGCATGCCAGTCTTTCCTGGCTGAAGGTTGACGAGAGATGAATTTAAGATGATCTGCATAAACAAATAACATTAAGCTCAGACATCCATACCTCACAAGACATGCCACCAGGGGTCTCTTCGCAGTCCTCAAGTCAAAAAAACAAATTCACAGCAATGCACAGTATTATACAGAGCCATGATCACATGGAACTCCCATCTCCAATTACTCAAGCAAACAGCAAAATGACCTTTAAATACATCTCATGAAACAGCGGGGACAGTGAGGGGACACATACCCAAACACGCACACAGACACACTTTAACACACACACACATACCCAAACACACACAGACACACTTTAACACACAACACACATACCCAAACACACACAGACACACTTTATCACACACACACACATACCCAAACACACACACACACACACTTTAACACACACACACACATACCCAAACACACACAGACACACTTTAACACACACACACACAAACACACACAGACACACTTTAACACACACACACACACATACCCAAACACACACAGACACACTTTAACACACACACACACATACCCAAACACACACAGACACACTTTAACACACACACACACATACCCAAACACCAAACAACACACAGACACACACTTTAACACACACACACACACACACATACCCAAACACACACAGACACACACACACACACTTTAACACACACACACACACATACCCAAACACACACAGACACACTTTAACACACACACACACATACCCAAACACACACAGACACACTTTAACACACACACACACACACACACACTACCCAAACACACACAGACACACTTTAACACACACACACACACATACCCAAACACACACAGACACACTTTAACGCACACACACACACATACCCAAACACACACAGACACACTTTAACACACACACACACATACCCAAACACACACAGACACACTTTAACACACACACACACATACCCAAACACACACAGACACACTTTAACACACACACACACACACACCCAAACACACACAGACACACTCACACACACACACATACCCAAACACACACAGACACACTTTAACACACACACACACATACCCAAACACACACAGACACATTTTTGTTGTTGTTGTTGTATTGTTAGTATTCATTTTTGGTTGTATTGTTTGTATTGTTTGTATATTGTAGCATTTTAAAGGTGTGTGACTGTCCTGGCCTATCAGTGTATCAGTGTTTTATTACTTGTCATGTTTTGTTGTTTTTGTGGACCCCAGGAAGAATAGCTGCTACCTCTGCAAAAGCTAACGGGGATCCAAATAAACAAATAGATAAATGACCATTCAGAAGATCGATAGGAGCAGAGCTTTTTATCATGACCTAAATCTGAAGAGGCTGTGGACCCGATCAGCATGTTACTCTGTCAAGCCCAAAAAAACGATCATAGGCCTTACCTGTACATCAATCATTGTGGATATACGTTATGTGAACTGTTATGTATTGAGTTACATGCCCAGCTACAAGGAGTTCATGGGGGTGTGGTTTCAGGATCACAGTTGACACTGTTGTGAAGTGATCTTACCTGACATGTGAATGTTATATTGATCCAAATTTCTTAGGAAAAACCATTAAAAGTTTGTCTTCAGCTCTCATTTCTACTACTTGAGAGATGTTACTGCTCCAGCAGTTGGTGAGTCTGGTGGGGCAGAAGCAGGAGTCATTTCAGTGGAGCTTCCGAGGGGAAGCTGTGAGTCAGCTGGGATGGCTTTATCTGGTTATAACAGAGAGCAGCTGGTTGTAATCAGGTTACATGACGTCTTCGCAGCCAGAAAACCAGTTTACAACCAGAAAATGACATCAATAAGACATCATGTGCAATATTTTGCTTGCTGGGTTACTTGTGCAGGTTATAAAAGACCCACATCTTAGTTCATAGTACAATAATCAGACTGTAGTTCAATCGTTGCACATAACTGTATTTCTGCACTGGGCTTTCAGAAGTGAGTTTTTCAAAGGCTTTAACAATAAGGTTCAAAAGCTCCGCAAAAGGACTCATGAGACCAATGTATATAAAAAAACAAACTGAAAACTGTAGGAATTACATTTTTATCTGAATTTCTCCCTCAGTCCAGATGTTCTTGAGCTCAGAGTCGACAGCCAACCATAACTGCCCTGCAGGGCCGGCGCCAGAACAAATCAGTTGGACAGGAATTTGATTTCTATAGGCGGGCCCATGTTTTTCACGGGACCTCCTGTTGTTAATGGGTGTTGGAATAAAAAACATAGACCAGGGTACCCCAACTGGCGGCCCACGCGGGATGAATTTGGCCCGCGGGTGGTTTTATTTGTTTGTTTGTTTGTTCGTGGTTGGACAAATAATACACATATGATCGTATACAAATGGAAGCAATGTTTCAAATGATTATATTTTAGTCAAACATGTCTGTTTGGGCTTCTTACGGTCAATTTTCAGTCTACAAATGATTTGTAATTATGTTCCTGCCCCCCGACCATTCGCTCAAGAAAAAATTGTCCGTGGCTGAATCTAGTTGATGATCCCTGCTATAGAAGTTTGGAGAATCTTACAATTTAACCTACCATGCCAGTTATGATTAAACTGCATGAACAAAAGTATGTGAACACCTGCTCGTCGAACATCTCATTCCAAAATCATGGGCATTAATATGGAGTTGATCCCCCCTTTGCTGCTGTAACAGCCTCCACTCTTCTGGGAAGGCTTTCTACTAGATGTTGGAACATTGCTGCTGGGTCTTGCTTCCATTCAGCCACAAGAGCATTAGCGAGGTCGGGCACTGATGTTGGGTGATTAGGCCTGGTTCATAGTTTGCATTCCAATTCATCCCAGGTGTTCGATGGGGTTGAGGTCAGGGCTCTGTGCAGACCAGTCAAGTTTTTCCACACCGATCTCGACAAACCATTTCTGTATGGACCTCGCTTTGTGCACGGGGCCATTGTCATGCTGAAACAGGAAAGGGCCTTCGCCAAACTGTTTCCACAGTTGGAAGCACAGAATCGTCTAGAATGTCATTGTATGCTGTAGCATTAAGATTTCCCTTCACTGGAAATAAGGGGCCCGAACCATGAAAAACATCCTCAGATCATTATTCCTCCTCCACCAAACTATCCAGTTGGCACTATGCAATGGGGCAGGTAGTGTTTTCCTGGCATCTGCCAACCCCAGATTCATCCATCGGACTGCCAGATGGGGAAGCATGATTCATCACTCCGGAGAACGCGTTTCCACTACTCCAATGGAGTTCAATGGAGGCGAGCTTTACACCACTCCAGCCGACGCTTCTGTGGTGCTGTTTGCCATCGGCCATGGAAACCCATTTCAAACCGTTCTTGTGCTGACGTTGCTTCCAGAGATGATTTTTATAAGCTACTCACTTCAGCACTCGGCTATCCCGTTCTATGAGCTTGTGTGGCCTACCACTTCGCGGTTGAGCCGTTGTTGCTCCTAGACGTTTCCACTTCACAATAACATAGCTTACAGTTGACCAGGGCAGCTTTTGCTTGGCAGAAATTTGCCAATCTGACTTGTTGGAAAGGCGGCATCCTATGATGGTGCCACGTTGAAAGTCACTGAGCTCGTTAGTAAGTCCATTCTACTGCCAATGGTTGTGTATGGAGATTGCATGGCTATGTGCTCAGTTTTATACATCTGTCAGCAACGGGTGTGGTCGGAAATAGCCAAATCCACTAAAGGAGTGTCCGTATACTTTTGTATATACAGTGCATTCGGAAAGTATTCAGACCCCTTGACTTTTTCCACATTTTGTTACATTACAACCTTTTCTAAAAATGGATTAAATTGTTGTTTTTTCCTGATCCATTTACACACAATACCCCATAATGACAAAGCAGAAACAACCTTTATTTGACTAGGCAAGTCAGTTCAGAACAAAAATCTTAAATGGAAGAACTAGAGCTGGCCGCCTGGCCAAACTGAAAGGTCTTACCAAAGACGGAATGTTCCTGAGTGGCCGAGTTACAGTTTTTACTTAAATTTTTTTGAAAATCAATAGCAAGAGTGGAAAATGGTTGTTTAGCAATGATCAACAACCAATTTAACGGAGCTTGAAGAATTTTGACAAGAATAATGGGCCAATGCTGCACAATCCAGGTGTGAAAAGCTCTTAAGAGACTTACCCAGAAAGACTAACAGCTGTAATCACTCAGAGACTTACCCAGAAAGACTAACAGCTGTAATCACTCAGAGACTTACCCAGAAAGACTAACAGCTGTAATCACTCAGAGACTTACCCAGAAAGACTAACAGCTGTAATCACTCAGAGACTTACCCAGAAAGACTAACAGCTGTAATCACTCAGAGACTTACCCAGAAAGACTCACAGCTGTAATCACTCAGAGACTTACCCAGAAAGAATAACAGCTGTAATCACTCAGAGACTTACCCAGAAAGAATAACAGCTGTAATCACTGCCAAAGGTGCTTCTACAAAGTATTGACTCAGGGGTGTGAATACTTGTGGAAATGAGATATTTCTGTATTTAATTTTCAATAAATGTGCAAACATTTCTAAAAACATGTTTTCACTTGGTCATGATGGAGTATTATGTGTAGCTGGGTGAGAGAAAAACATTTATTTAATCCGTTTTAAATTCAGGCTGTAACACAACAAAATGTGGAATAAGTCTAAGGGTATGAATGCTTTCTGAGGGCACGATAGCTATTGCCCAACATCTATCCTCCATGGCCTCCTCTCAGTCATCACATACAAAACCAAACACAAATCTGACAATCAGGAATCTGATCTCCAGCAATGTGTAGTGTAAAGTATAGGGCCGGAAAGCATGGGGAAGGGGAAGAACATAATTTACAAATGTAGGATCTTAATTTAATAACCCTGTTGTGGGGTAAAACATGAACAACATGTAATGTATTTGAGGATTAAAAAAGCTGAGGAGATTTGTAATTTCCACTTTAACATTTCAGATTTGCCCTAATGAAAAATGTATCAACCAATAGAAGTCCATTAATTACAATCCACATAATAATTCACACTTCCTGTTGCTGCAGGATTATTTTCCTGCTGTGGCGAACTGGCTCAAATTAAGATCCTACATCTGTATATCCAGGACATTGTGTATCTTTTTTAGTTGAAACAGCAGGAAAGGAGTTCAACTGCATTCTGCTTAAAAATGTCTAACCTTGTCAAATCTTTGCATTTTTCATCACAAGTGCACATCTTGGGAGTGATTCCTCTTGGCACCCGGTGGTGAAATATATATATATCCCCATTGCATTTGTACACTCAAAGTAGTGTTTCCTGTTCTTAAGCCCATGCTGTGACTGCATAGGAAGCACATGGAGCTGGAAGCTTTAGGTATCTGTAAGATGAAACGATATTTGGAAAATAATATGAAAATGGAAATACTAACAGGCGGTTTGTCCATTATAATGTACTTCACCTCATTTAAGTGAGTGATTTAAATTGACCCTTTTTATTACCTAAAATAAGCCCTGTGGATTTGGCCGTGAATATGTTCTTCATACTGTTTGTGGCGTATTCGGCATACAAGTGTGTGTGGGGGGGGGGATAAATTAGGGGCCCAATATTCCTGAGGGCTATTATGTCAGTATCCGCTATTAGGCCAAGGGTAACATGTACCCTAACGGTTAGCCCAGTAACCTGGTTCACTGGTTTGAATACCTGGGCTGACAAGGTGAAAAATCTGTCTATGTGCCCTTGAGCAAGGCACTTAATCTAAATTTGCTCCAGGGGTGCTGTAAAACAACACATTTCACTGCACCTATCTGTATGTGACAATAAAACATCCATTAGCGTTTGTGACAGAGCGGTTTCTGTTTTCTTCCCTCAAAATGTCCTACATCTAAGGCCCAGTGCTCTCAAAGTTTTTCCTGTGTTAGATATTTCTGTGTCAAATTGTTCCTGTCCTCTTCCAAGAGTTTTACTCAGAGCTCAAATGATTCCACTTATGGGTGGTGGGAAGTGAATGTTAAGTTCCCGACACTTCAGCCTAGGGTTGACTGGGCGTGTTAACAGCACCACCTTGTGGTGAAACAGGGGTCTTTATATTATTTCTACTTGCCTACCAGCACCTTCTCAAAATCAAATCTAAATCTTAGGTAGAAGAGGATGATCCATTGGCTGGTGAAGTCGGGAGAAAAAAAACTGTGGAACTATATTTGTTCCTTGATTTTTGGGTTAATGTCTCTTGAAGTAAAGGGTTTGTGTTGTGTGTGACTCAATGACAGATCATAAAGCGTTTTAAGATCAATCAAGTTTATAAGTATTGCTTTTCGCAGGGAGGAGAACCTGAGTACAGTACTACAGCTTTGTAGAAAAGAGATTGATCTAAGGCAGTTAGACACATATTGCAGTATATCTTCACTTGATTATTATACAACCAAGGCATTAGATGAGAGCAGAACAAGTGTTGGAAATCAATACTCATATACAGTATATTACTAGAATCCTTAGACACACAGACCCCCCCCCCCCCCCACACACACACACTCACACACCTTATATGAAAACGTCAATCACCCATTAACGCAGTCACTACAAGCAAGAATCTGTACATGAAATCTATACACTCGTAGCTCATCATCAGTCCATCTCGGAATCATATACTTTTCCAGGTCTCAGGTCAGAATCAAATGCAGAATTCCACGTCATTCTATGGAGTTGTTGAATTTATAAAAGCGTCTGGTGAACAATCAATGGCCGCAGATGACCAGTACGCCCCATGACCCTTGAGTGGCCCTTGGATTTCTGAGCTGGATTGACAGAGAGTAGGTAAAAGGTCAGAGGTCAAATTAAACATCTGTTACATCACGAAGCACAGAGACATAGATGAAATATCCTATTATGTCTCCATGAGAGGAGGTAAACAGTGATCTGTACATCATATGGGTCTGTTAATTGGAGTTTAAGATTATTTACAGGTCAGATAACCTGTATAACATCTAGCTCAGGTCGGCACAAGTAGCTGGTTGTGTGTCTAAAGACATGAGATGTCAACGAGGTACCTTCTTCTTTCAGGACATGTCTCCTGGTCAGCCTCCAATGCAGTGGATGATCCCCTGTCTGTGTCTATGTCCGCCTCTCCGTGTCTGTCTGCGGCAGTGTCTGTGTCAGAGCTGTTCTCACTGCCTAGGGCTGATAGTCTGCTGCTCTCCGGAGTAAGGCCCTCTGGGCTGGGGGACTTACCACTGAGACAGAGGGACACCATGTTAACACACATACTGTACAAACACATACACAATACATACATCTAAAAGCCCACAGACAGGACACACACACACACACAAATGGATCGTGTGGTAAGATCATGTGGGAGATGGGGAGTACATCTTGCAATTTCCACGAGAACTCAGGACCCTTTTCAGACACACAAACACACAATCGCCTGATTTCTAGGTCTTCAGACACTGAGAAAGAACAAATCCTCACTTCACTCTCTTCTCCAGGATCCCAATGTGGGTCTGTCTCTCATCCAGGGCTGTTTTCAAAGAGTCAATCTCTCTCTGTTTCTCCGACAGGTCCCTCTGTAGGCGGTGGTTGGTCTCCTCCAGCGTCTCACAGAAAGCCTGTCAGCAAGATTGCCACAATAAACCGAACCTGGATTATGTTCATGAGGCACCAAATGGAAGAAAACTGAATAAAACAGAGAGGAACTACCTAGACTTGTCCAATAAGAAAAGCTCATTTTTGTTTAATGTTAATAACATTTCCTGTCATATGCCCTACTGAACACAACCCTAGTTCTATTTGGCTCAGTTGGTTGAAGTATGCTGCTTGCCACACAATTGACATTCTGAGACCATAGCATGGAGCCAGCTAAGTATTTGGTAGGTCTACTATCTTGGTAAGATCTCTCTAGCAAAATACATGTGTTCTCAATGAGACTAACCTGGATTTTTAAAAGGTTAATGATAATAAAAAGTACTGTAGAGATAGCTCACCCTGCTCTCCTCCAGGCTGTCAAAGGGGCCTGGCGGGTCATCCAGACAAAGGAACTGTCTGACCGCTTCACTGTGGGGGAAAGGTCAAAGGTCAGAAAGACGACATGGACATCCTCCAATATAATTACGATATGCGCACTCACTGCAGATACACTCAAGAGTAGTATCAAACACACACACACACACGCAAAAGACACACTCTTGATTTCTCTTGAAAACGACATGTGAGACAACCCTAGATAAAATAAAGGTGAAGGGGAAATGCTGAAGTCCACCTGTTGGTGAGATCTCTGTGTGCTATGAGGTTCTGTAGGAAGGCTTGTAGGCCTAACTGTCTCTCCTCCAGAAACTCCATGTCGTAGTTATCCTTGAACCAGCGCTTGGGTGGAAGGGCTAGTCTGAACCTGGGAAATAACTCCTTTAGCTGAGAGAAAAACACAGAGAGCAGTTCAATATTTTATTCACATAAATTGCTCCCTCAAGTTGGAGGGTGTCAAGTTGATTTTATTGATCTCCTCGTATGATCTCACCAATTTGGCCCTTGATTTGGCACAATTAAATGAGTCACAGGGAGCCTCACACAGAGACAAATACAAAGCACGCCATCTCCATCCATTTGGCAAATTTGACCATAATTCTATCCTCCTGATTCCTGCTTACAAGCATTAAATCAGGAAGCAGCAGTGACTCGGTCTAAAAAAAGTGGTCAGATGAAGCAGATGCTAAACTACTGGACTGTTTTCCGAGCACAGACTGGAATATGCTCCGGGATTCTTCTGATGGCATTGAGGAGGACACCACATCAGTCATTGGCTTCATCAATTAGTGCATCGACGAAGTCGTCCCCACAGTGACTGTACGAACATACCCCAACCAGAAGACATGGATTACAGGCAACATTTGCACTGAGCTAAAAGGTAGAGCTGCCACTTTCAAGGAGCAGGACTCTAACCCGGAAGCTTATAAGAAATCCCGCTATGCCCTGAGACGAACCATCAAACAGGAAAAGCATCAATACAGGACTAAGATCGGATGTGGCAGGGCTTGCAAACTATTACAGACTACAAAGGGAAGCACAGCCGAGAACGGGCCAGTGACACAAGCCTACCAGACAAGCTAAAATACTTCTGTGCTTGCTTCAAGGCAAGTAACACTGAAACATGCATGAGAGCACCAGCTGTTCCCGGACAACTGTATGATTACGCTCTCCGCTGCGAGTAAGACCTTTAAACAGGTCAACATTCAGACGGATTACCAGGACGTGGCTCGGGTGGTTGATGTCCTTGATGATCTTTACAGGAAGGCCATAAAGATCATCAAGGACATCAACCACCCGAGCCACTGCCTGTTCACCCCGCTATCATCCAGAAGGCGAGGTCAGTACAGGTGCATCAAAGCTGGGACCGAGAGACTGAAAAACAGCTTCTATCTCAAGACCATCAGACTGTTAAACAGCCACCACTAACATTGAGTGGCTGCTGCCAACACACTGTCATTGACACTGACCTAACTCCAGCCACTTTAATAATGGGAATTGATGGGAAATGATGTAAATATATCACTAGCTACTTTAAACAATGCTACCTTATATAATGTTACTTACCCTACATTATTCATCTCATATGCATACATATGTATATACTGTACTCTATATCATCGACTGCATCCTTATGTAATACATGTATCACTAGCCACTTTAACTATGCCACTTTGTTTACTTTGTCTACATACTCATCTCATATGTATATACTGTACTCGATACCATCTACTGTATGCTGCCCTGTACCATCACTCATTCATATATCCTTATGTACATATTCTTTATCCCCTTACACTGTGTATAAGACAGTAGTTTTGGAATTGTTAGTTAGATTACTTGTTGGTTATCACTGCATCGTCGGAACTAGAAGCACAAGCGTTTCGCTACACTCGCATTAACATCTGCTAACCATGTGTATGTGACAAATAAAATTTGATTTGATTTGTATGCGCTGACCAACTGGCAAGTGTCTTCACTGACATTTTCAACCTCTTCCTGTCCGAGTCTGTAATACCAACATGTTTCAAGCAGACCACCATAGTCCCTGTGCCAAAGAACACTAAGTTAACCTGCCTAAATGACTACCGACCAGTAGCACTCACGTCTGTAGCCATAAAATGCTTTGAAAGGCTGGTCATGGCTCACATCAACACCACTATCACAGAAACCCAAGACCCAGTCCAATTTGCATACAGCCCCAACAGATCACAGATGATGACATCTTCCATTGAAAAAAAATCTGCCGTTTCCAGCTGCAATAGTAATTTACCAGAATTCTGGTCACATTAGATGTCGAGAGTCTATACACCAGCATTCCCCATGTGGGGGGGCTGTCAGCACTAGCACACTATTTGGGAGACAGAGATACTAGTGAATATCCAACAAACTTCATTCTAGAGCTGGCAGAATATGTTTTGAAGTATAACTATTTTAGGTTTAATGATGAATACTACCTCCAAACGAATGGAACATCGATGGGCTCCACATTCGCTCCGAGTTATGCAAACCTTTATGTGGGTCTTTTTGAAGAACGTTTTGTTAATGATGAAAATGAAAATCCATTTTTGAATAAAGTCCTGAAGTGGTATCGATATATTGACTACATTTTTTGCATATGGGAAGGAACTGAACTGAGCTGTCAGATTTTATGGCACTACTCAATGACATTGACCCCAATCTCAAATTCACGATTGAATCCTGGACTTCCTGACAGGCCGTCCCTAGATGGTAAGGGTAGGTAACAACACATCCGCCATGCTGATCCCATTACAGGGTCCCCTCAGGGGTGCGTGCTCAGTCCCCTCCTGTACTCCCTGTTCACGCATGACTGCACGGCCAGGCACGACTCCAACACCATCATTAAGTTTGCCGGTGACACAACAGTGGTAGGCCTGATCACCGACAACGATGAAACAGCCGGAGGTCAGTGACCAGACCGTGTGGTGCCAGTACAACAACCTCTCCCTCAACGTGATCAAGAAAAAGGAGATGATTGTGGACAACAGGAAAAGGAGAACCGAGCACGCACCCATTCTCATCAACAAGGCTGCAGTGGAGCAGGTTGAGAGCTTCAAGTTCCTTGGCGCCACATCACCAACAAACTGTCATGGTCCAAGCACACCAAGACAGTCGTTAAGAGGGCTCGACAAAACCTATTCCCCCTTAGGAGACTAAAAATATTTGGCAAGGGTCCTCAGATCCTCAAAAGTTTTTACAGCTGCACCATCGAGAGCATCCTGACGGTTTGCATCACTGCCTGGTATGGCAACTGCTTGGCCTCTGACCGGAAGGCACTACAGGGAGTAGTGCGTACAGCCCAGTGCATCACGGGGCTAAGCTTCCTGCCATCTAGGAACTCTATCCCAGGTGGTGTCAGAGGAAGACCCTAAAAAAATAGTCAAAGACTTCAGCCACCCTAGTCATAGACTGTTCTCTTTGCTACCACACGGAAAGCGGTACCGGAGCACCAAGTCTAGGTCCAAAAGACTTCTTAACAGCTTCTAGCCCCAAGTCATAAGAATCCTGAACAGCTAATCAAATGGCTACCCAGACGATTTGCATTGCCCCCTCTCTATGCTGCTGCTACTCTATGTTATTATCTTATCAATGCATAGTCACTTTAATAACTCTACCTACATGTACATATTACCTCAAATACCTCGACACTGATGTCCCCGCACATTGACTCTGTACCGGTACCCCCTGTATATAGCCCCTCCATTGTTATTTACTGCTGCTCTTTAATTATTTCTTATCTCGTACTTTTTTTCCCTTAAAACTGCATTGTTGGTTAAGGGTTGTAAGTAAGCATTTCACTGTAAGGTCTACAACGGTTGTATTTGGCGCATGTGACAAATACAATTGGACTTGATAGAAATAGAATGGCCAGTTCATCCAGTGGAAGGGACTATTCAGAATTGAGCCCTGGTGTCTGCTGCAGAAGCTCACCTTATCGTTGAGTCTGGCGAAGTCTGTGTACCTTCTGAAGATCACCCAGTTCTCTTCCTCATTCCTTCTCACCAAGATTTTATACACCTGCAGTGGAAAATTAGACCATGTTATTTTTGTATCATATACTTTATGCCAGGGATCATCAATAGCGACGGAACTATTTTTCCTTGAGCGGATGGTCGGGGGGCCGGAACATATTTACAAATCGTTTGGAGACTGAAAATTGAGCGCAAGAAGCCCAAACAGATGTAATGTTTGACTAAAACATCATCATTTGAAACCTTGCTTACATTTGTATATGATGGCGTGTCTCCCTATTATGTGTGGGAATACTTGGGAACAGATATCTGAAATTACTTAGAGATGATTTCCTGGTGTTTTTACAGTCTTTTATGTCCAACAATAAAAAATGTACAGAAGGACAAACAAAAAACATTGAATAGAAAACGTGGAAAACCACTTTGGCCCGTGGGCTGCCAGTTGGGCAACTCTGCTGTATACACACAAAGACATGGATGTAAGTAACCGCAGCCATAACACAATGTTTGTTTAGTTCTGTTAAAGGTATACTCTTATCAGACATTTATTGTATCTCTCAGCACCACTACTCTTTAGATACTACTTTAGTGAGTGTGTTATAAAACCAAGCCAACTACACACAAAAACACAGTATCTGATGCCATTTCAAATAAATATATATATATATATCTGAAAAGGAAGATAGAAATTACAAAGCAGCATCAATCTTTCTAAAAGGAGATTGTAAGAATAAAATACAGCTACCCTACCTAACTGAATCACACTCCACAGAGTCACTTCCTTGTGACTGGTTGTCTATCTCTGGTCATTTAACAACACACACACACACACACACACACACACACACACACACACACACACACACACACACACACACACACACACACACACACACACACACACACACACACACACACACACACACACACACACACACACACACACTATTAGTTCAGCCTTTTCCATGAATGAGAGCACACATGATAGAAGCAGTCACAAAATCGTATGGAATTCAACCAGATGGGATGTTGATTATTAAATGTGCATCCTATAACTCTTTAAAACAAAATGCTGCATACGACAGTAACTACCATTTAATAACTGATGGAAACTTGAAACATGGATGGAACTTTTAAACCAAGTTCCCTGACATCATGTGTGCAGGATTTTTTGTCCCAGCTAAGTACCACCTGCTTCAACTCATTTGTTTAATCAAATAAGGTGTGATCATAGAATTACAATCAATTAATCATATGGGTGACTCCTTACTGTGAACTTTGCCCTCTCCTCCATGACCTCATAGCCCAGCAGGGTAGGGGTGAGGGGCCTCTCCCAACTGTCCCCTGGAGTACCATCCTCCTGGACCGACCCCTGCTCCCCTCTTCTGGATGTCCTGTACCCCTCGGGGCTGGAACACGCCTGGGGGAGGCTCGGACAGGCTACCGTGGCCCCCCAGGACCCAGTGGCCTTCACCCAGGGGGACTTTCCAGGAGGTGAACAGCCAGAGCTAGAGATAATTCCCAGGGGGGGGGTCCTCTTGGGCCAGGTCGGGGTCCGTTCCATGGGGACAGGCACTGGGACAAAGGGGGTGGCCATCTTACCTCTTTACCTTCTTGAATAATGAAGCAGAGAAACATGAGCTTGAGTTGTTACATTGTGATCCATTATCTGTTCGAGAGAGAGAGATATTTGGATACTCACATACTGAAGCCTATCCCTGGCTTTAAGAAACGAATTGCTCTGATTTGGAGAAGGATATGTGGATACTGGACAGACCGGAGAAGATAGTCCGCATGCCTGACAGCTGTAGATGATAAAGAAACTAAGACATTCCAGTCAGATTCTCTGGAATCACCGACGTATGCATACCAGATGAAGTTCATGGACAGAACATCTGCATTGTCAATCACTCACTTCCCGCATTATCCTAGCGAAACAAGACGGAAAAATGACCCCTTCCGGGCATGGGCAGACGGATACGCTAACGTAAACATGATCATTCCTGCCGAGCATATTAGAAAGTTCAAAGTGTGAATATCCGACTCAAATAGGTTTATTTATCACTCGATGCTTTTATTGTAGCCTACTTTGAGTGGTCACAAAATAATTATTAGATCAAAATCATTACACTTTGGCTAACTTTTATTTTTTTCTCTCCATTTAGCTAGTTTATGCAAAGACCCACCCCACTGGGCATACGATTTGAATTGACGTTGTTTCCACAACAACCAACGTGGAATAGACGTTGAATTACATTCAGTATCCAGTGGGACAGCTCTGACAATTCACGCCTCTACAGTATGATGCCGCGTTCATATAAAACTAGGAAACTCGCACATTTCCGACATGCCAACTGTTTGTAGCTATACACGTGCCGCGTTCAACGAAACAGCAAGTGTGGCAATTCCGAGTTTCCTAGTTCCGACTAGCACAAGAACGCGGCATTAGTTTGGAAACTGTGGATGTGTACCAATTTTATTTTGTTCCCTCTCACGTCAGCTAGACTTAAACGCGCACTTCTCTTTCACAATCGGTCACAAACAACATTGGAGCAAAATTCCCTTGTAGAGACCCATGTCCTTCAAAGTTATTTGAAAACAATCACGTCATGATACACAAATATCTGGGAAATTCCCTAATAGATTGGAAAATCTACAATCCGCTTGCTTGAGTTTTCTATCTTGCTCCAGTGTCCTCTCTCAAAAAGCGAAAACATCAACTCTTACAAATGCATCACCAAAATGTATTTGTATACTAGTTTTTTGGGGGTATAAACTATCAATGACAAACCAGACATGGATGTGTTTGGGTTAAATGCGGAAGACGCATTTCAGTTGCAGAACTGACCCTTCCCTTTTCTTTACTATCCAGTAGACAAGACAATGGACCTGATCGGACAGCTCAGAGCTTCTGCTCTTTTCTGTCCATAAGAAACAATTGGATTGGTGGAAGAGGCAGGGCAGGCCAGGAGCAAGGAAGAGGGTGTGGTCAAGCAAGGCATCCCCCGAGGCTAGATGCCCAAAGGTTTTTATCAGAACGGGCGTAGATTAGTTTCGCCTTTTCTTTTCCCGACATGAGTTTGTGGTGTTTACTTTAAAAAATAAAAGATAAATAAAAAATAAAAGATAAAAAACTTCATTAACTCACAACTGTGCAAGGGGAGAGGGGTGGGGGCGCTAAAGGAGTGCATTCGCATATATCTACACACTTTCATACACACACAATTGATTGTATTTTTTAAATATATATATATATATTTACTGTCCACAATATATTACATATATTTATTGTCTCTCTGTGGTCACAAAAAAACGATTGTCGCATGTGGGCGTGTCTAAATCCCTCCATGCCAATTTCCCAGCAAAGGCGTTCAAAGATACCGTAAAGTAAACATATGGGCAGCAAAACCTATATATTTCAACTTGTCTTTTTCGTGTTTTACCTTCATTTTTTGCCGCGTTTAGATGGTATATATTTGCTACTTGACACGTCAAACCAATTACAGCAAAGTACTTCAGATGATGCCAGAATGTTGCAGTCCTTTTTGAAGAGTCAATGAGCTTGTTTTAGTGGTAAGGCTGAAGCAACCGAGTGCAGAAGGAAAGCTGGGGAAAGCACCTCTGCCCCTGCATTACTTGCTGTTTGTGGTTTTAGGCTGGGTTTCTGTACAGCACTTTATGACATAGCCTGATATAAGGGCTTTATAAATACATTTGATTGATTAATTCGGACAATGATGGCTCAGTGCAACATGGCAGTGTTGCCATTGTTTTATAAAGTGTTTCTTTGTCATTTCGAAATAAACATATCTCAAACCTCCACATTACACACTCACAAACTGTAAATGTGTGTACATTGTACTTTTAATTGTTTAGCGAGAGAGCCTCATATCACATATCCACATGAATGCGGGTCACATCTTCGGTCAAACAAACAACAACTGAACATTGCAGTCGAAACTTCATGACCTTTGATCACATGGTTTTTGTGAAGTTCATGAAGTCGATGTAAAGGAGCAAATCGGACCGTTTTTATCCCCATAATATATCGCACTTTGAAATGAGACTTGACAAAATTGGTCCGCTCGAACGAGCCCAATCACACCGCCATAACGTTCGGATCCTGAATGTAACTCAGAAGAAACCCGGAAGGGTCTTGTCATCCTATCCCTTCACAAAATTACAACGGACACAGAAACCACCGCTTTCGTAGCTACCTAAACGTAAAATGTAAACATTGCTGTCCTTATTTTAATCAGTCAGTTATTTTGTAGCACGCTACTAGCTAACTAATGACGGACTTCTACAGGGTCAAGAATATGCCCCAATGCCGTGTCTTTAGCTTACAAGTATAAATCAGTCACCGGTTGTTTTGGCGTGGAGTGGTTTTTAGTCCCTAACGTTACTCGCTAGAGAGTTGGATACATTGACAGAAAAGGACAGTAACATTTTTTAGTTAGCAACAATTCAAGTCACTGTTTTTTTTTCTTCCGACGTCCAGTTGCAATCATTAACACCGGCAGCGCGAGCACATTATATCAAACCTGCAAGTCAAACGTCATCACGTAGCTACCTTTTTAATGGAACATTTATGAATCTGTACTCGGCTCTGTCAAGCCACCAGGGTCTTTTCGTTGCATCGGGAACAGGAACTCTCAATTCCGCTTTCTCTTTTAGGCAGAGGAGGACAAGCTTTTTTCAAGAGCTCCTTATTGTAGGTTCACAATAATTATGGAGCAGCAGCACACGGGCTGTGTGAACCTTTGTAGTCTCACGAGCACTCTACCGGTGATCCCCTATCAAAAGCTGACGGACTTACATTACCTGAGTAAAGGTGGGTTCGGAACCGTGTTCAAGGCACAGCAT
The DNA here is from genome assembly GCF_021184085.1 of Oncorhynchus gorbuscha. Taxonomy (NCBI): domain Eukaryota; kingdom Metazoa; phylum Chordata; class Actinopteri; order Salmoniformes; family Salmonidae; genus Oncorhynchus; species Oncorhynchus gorbuscha. The sequence goes on from NC_060180.1 coordinate 67,351,713, forward strand.
TGCGATTGGCGGACCACAGTTGCCATCAAGTGTCTGAAATTGGATTCGCCTGTTGGCGAAAGGTATGTTTGTTCAAATCAAGATCTAATCTATCATTGCCTTGTCCGATTTGATTAATGTATCGACTAGATAGGCCATGATCATGACTCAAAGTTCCAGTACATTTACACAAGTCATTAGACGAATACGTGTTCTGTACGGGGGAGTTTCATTAATATCCCCGACACTAAATCTGAGCATTGCCATGGATAATTAACATGCGTTGCTTGCGGTACGGTTTTGCAACCATAAGAACCATATCTTTCATGTCAGCGATAAAGGATTTTCAAAATACAAAAGGTTTAAATTGATACACCTTTTTTATAAGGTTCCCACACGGCCACATATCCATGTTACAGCGTTTGTTTACAGGAGCCCGTGACTAACTGACCTGTGCTAATTAGCTCTCTGCGTCTCCGAACATCTGTGTGCAAACGGAAGACAGGCGCCACAAACGTGTTGTCAGGAAAAAATACTGTCGGCTGCAACTGTGTTTAAAAACTGTGTGTATTTTGCATTTGTGAAATTATTTTGATATGAAATGAAAGTAGAGGGATTTCGCTTTTTAAATAGAACACGTAAGGTCCTTGGACTAAGAAGTAAAGTTAGGCTCTCTAGTCCAATATTGGGCTAAAGGAGAAGTAGATATTACGAGCCTCATGGCTATGTGCCAATTTGAATAGAAAATACTTTAATTTCACTGTTTTCTATCACTCAGAAATGTACCTTATTTTTTTCAATACACACAAAGATTCAATATGAATCTCAATTCCTGTGTCATTTGAATGACTAATGTCAATGTTCTCATCATGACTGTGTTTACAGGGAGAGGAATTGCCTACTGAAGGAGGCGGAGGTGCTTCACAAGGCCAGGTTCAACTACATCATCCAAATCTTTGGCGTATGCAACGAGCCAGAATTCTTCTGCATCGTCACTGAGTACATGAGCAATGGCTCTCTGGATCAGCTGCTTCATGAGGTACACACCGTTAGTAAGAACCGTGTACCTGTTCAAACAAGGGAGTTGGGACTGAGGCACAAGAATCTTGCCATACCAGTCTAGGGGCTTTTCATTTCCTTCTCCCACAACTGTTTCGAAGCAGAGTATAGGCATAGTGTTTACCACTATCATTTTGAATGAATAAGAATGTCATTCAGGCTTTGGTATCAGATTGCTTTACTCTCGCTATGACTAAAAAATGTGAGCGCTGCAATGTCGGCACAATACTTAGCACTGGCATTTCTTCTCATTCCCCCCAGTCCAGGGGTCTCCTACATTTTCTAGCATTTAGAGCTTCTTTTAATACAATGAAACATCCCGAGCTACAACTTTTTTCCCTAGTTTTTAAATAGGCACATTCTCTTCTCCACTACCCTGCAACTCTTCCCCAGGTCCTTAGTTTACAAGTTAAAGTAGTGCACTATATTTTTCTGTCGATATACCAAGTAAAAGAATGGTTAATAAACAACTCAGTAAAAATGTTCCTGGTTTTAGATTGTTAATTTTATTTCACTCTCAAAATTACAATTGATCATAGAGAACAATGGAATTGGATGTTCTGAGTCAATGGTTATGTCACATCTGAAGACTATTTTTCATTGAGCATCTAGCGAGTGAGGAATGTGATGTCTAATGTCAGTCTAGCAATGGTTCTGTACTGCTCATTTCATGCCAAAGTTTGCAAATAATAGAAACAAATTATATACAGTGCATTTGGAAACTATTCAGACCCTTTTCCAAAATGTTCTTACGTAACAGCCTTATTCTAAAATTGATTTAAAAATATAAAAAATTACATGTAAAAGTCATCTATGACAATACCCCATAATGACAAAGGGAAAACGTTTTTTTTAGATTTTTTATTTTTTACAAATTAGCAAGCATAAAAAAAGCATACCTTATTTACATAAATATTCAGACCCTTTGCTATGAGACTTGAAATTGAGCTCCGGTGCATCCTGTTTCCATTGATCATTCTTGAGATGTTTCTACAACTTGATTGGAGTCCACCTGTGGTCGAAGGAATTGTCCCTAGAGCTCCGAGACAGGATTGTCGAGGCACAGATCTGGGGATGGATAAGAAAACATGTCTGTAGCATTGAAGGTCCCCAAAAACACAGTGGCTTCCATCATTCTTAAATGGAAGAAGTGTGGAATCACAGACACTCTTCCTAGAGCTTGCCGCCCTACCAGACTGAGCAATCGGAGAAAGGCCTTTGTCAGGGACAGAGCTCCAGAGTTCCTCTGTGGAGACGGGATAACCTTCTAGAAGGACAATCATCTCTGCAGCACTCCACCTTTCAGGCCTATATGGTAGAGTGGCCAGACAAAAGCCACTCGTCAGTAAAAGGCACATGACGGCCTGCTTGAAGTTTGCCAAAAGTCAGCTAAAGGACTCTAAGATCATGAGAAACCAGATTCTCTGGTCTGATGAAACCAAGATTGAACTCTTTGGTCTGAATGCCAAGTGTCACTTCTAGAGGAAACCTGGAACCATCCCTAGGGAGAAGCATGGTGGTGGCAGCATCATGCTGTAGGGATGTTTTTCAGTGGCCGAGACTGGAAGACTAGTCAGGATCGAGGGAAAGATGAACGGAGCAAAGTACAGAGATCTTTGATAAAATTCTGCTCCAGAGCACTCAGGACCTCAGACCGGGGCTAAGGTTCACTTTCCAACAGCACAACGACCGTAAGCACACAGCCAAGACCCCGCAGGAGTGGCTTTGGGACAAGTCTCTGAATGTCCTCGAGTGGCCCAGCCTGAGCCCGGACTTGAATCCGCTCAAACATCTCTGAAGAGACCTGAAAATAGCTGTGCAGCGACGCTCCCCATCCAACCTGACAGAGCTTGAGAAAATCTGCAGAGAAGAATGGGAGAAACTCCCCAAATACAGATGTGCCAAGCTTGTAGCGTCATACCCAAGAAGACTCGAGGCTGTAATCGCTGCCAAAGGTGCTTCAACAAAGTACTGAGTAAAGGGTCTGAATACTTATGTAAATGTGCTATTTCATTAACATTCTTTAAAATAAAAGTGAAAAAATATCTGCAAACCTGTTTTTGCTTTGTCATGGGGTATTTTGTGTAGATTGAGAGGGAAAAAACACATCTAATTATTTTAGAATAAGGCGGTAACGTAACAAAATGTGGAAAAGGGGTCTGAATACTTTCTGAATGTACTACTACTACTTACTCATGATATACTTGTGCCAGATAAGCCTACTTTGCAGCATTTCCAGCAATATTGCTGGAAATTAATTGGCATATTGTGTTAGGTTTGGCAATTTAAGCAATTTTTTTTAGATAGTAGCTGGGAGCTTGCAGTGTCTGATACTTGTGAGATTTGTTTATGACCGTTTGCGGTAGAACATTTGAAAATGTCATGTACTTTCAGAATTGTTTGGCGAGTTACTGTTACGTGGGCTGCGAGCTACTGGTAGTACTTTCCCTTCTCTCCTCCCACACTCTGTAGAAGACAGTGTACCCCCTGCTGGCCTGGTCATTGAGGCTGCGTGTCCTGTACGAGATAGCTCTAGGGGTTAACTTCCTACACAACATGACCCCACCCCTCCTGCACCACGACCTCAAAACGCAGAACATTCTGCTCGACGGAGAGTTTCATGTCAAGGTGTGTGTGTGTGTGTGTGTGTGTGTGTGTGTGTGTGTGTGTGTGTCAACCTCTGTCTTACTTAGCGGTTTTCATATTATATAGTCCCCCGAATCACTGTTCGTCTACGCCTGTTGTTTTATAAAGCATGTTGACAAATGGCAAACAAAATCAAATGTTAAGGCAAAGGCAATTTGTCTTCCATTTAATATGACCGGAGTATTCATGGTTCCAATTAAACTGTTTGGTCATACTGAAAACGGGGACAGGAGAGGATTAAAATATGAATCAGCTCTCCATCATCCAGCTCAACCCTCCTGCATGAACCAATCTAATCTTCATCTGCCCCTATTAAGCTTCATGTATTAATGAGGCTTTTAACTGACTAAAGTCGTAATGGCCCAGATTCATTTTGGTTGTGTATAAATAAACATAATTTTTTAATTTCCCTGAGAAATAGCCTAGGCCTACATATTTGAATGTCTCTGATAATCAATGTCTCCTTGGAAGTTCAGGGTTGTCTTCTTGTAGGGAGAATATGTTTGAAAACAGGGAGGTGCTACCTGTCCAATAAGAATTTTCACTTTTCGTTGCAAAATCCTGCTCTCAAAACCCAGTTGTCCTTGTTGTGTCCAGATAGCAGATTTTGGCCTGTCTAAGTGGCGTCAGCTGTCCATCAGTAAAGGCTCAGGATCCAAGCCACCTGAGATGGGGGGCACCGTCATCTACATGCCACCCGAAGCTTACGAACCCTCCAAGAGCCGCAGGGCAGACGCCAAACACGATATGTACAGGTGAGCCAACAAGAACCAGGTTTTGAGTTAAAGGACCTGGCCAGATCTGTTTGTGCTTTAGCCAGCCCCTCTGCTATATGCATGGCATGGCATGACAATGAACAACTGAGCACTATGCTAAAGCACAAAGTGATATGGCATCCAGGCAACCTGTAAGTCATGAATCATATTAACATACTGTAGCTAGGTTCAGACCACTATCTTAAAGGGCCTCTAAAAAGTCTAAAGCCAACTTATCATCTGACCATATCCTGTGATTTCTTTATTCTTTATCAGCTAAAAATGTTTGATCACAATACAGCGTTTAGGCTTTTAGCATAGCCCCTTTTCCACCCCTTGCTTCCCCCTACTAGCTAACCACTAGCAGCCTTGAAACACATCACTTATTAGCTGTTCAGCATTTTAGCATGGATGAGGATTTCTACTTCAATGAGTTGGCGGCGAAGTACATATTGCTCATCCCGGACCAGGCTGCAATCACTGGAAAATAAATTGGACGAGCTCTGTTCGAGACTGTCCTATCAAGGTGATCTGAAGAACTGTAATATCCTATGTTTTTCAGTCGTGGCTGAACAAAATCATTTAAAATATAAATCTAGTAGGTTTTTCTATACATCAGCAAGACAGAATGGCATAGTTGGGTAAACTCAAGGGGGGTGGTGTGTGTCTCTGTTAACAACAGCTGGTGCACAATCTCTAATATTACAGAAGTCTCATGGTTCTGTTCACCTGAGTTAGAATACCTCACGATAAGCTGTAGGCCATACTATTTAACAATAGTTTTTACAACAACACATTTTTTTAAAGTGGATGCTAAGCTACAGGACTGTTTTGCTAGCGCAGACTGGAATATGTTCCAGGATTCATCCAATGGCATTGAGGAGTTTACCCCATCAGTCACCTTCTTCATTAATAAGTGCATTAACGACATCATCACCCACAGTGACCGCACATACATATCCCAGCCAGAAGCCATGGATTACAGGCAACATCCACACTGAGCTAAAGGCTGCCGCTTTCAAGGAGCAGGACACCAATCTGGATGCTTATAAGACATCCCGGTATATCCTCTGACGAACCATCAAACAGACAAAGCGTCAATACAGGACTAAGACTGAATCCTATTACACCGGTTCTGACACTCGTCGAATGTGGCAGGGCTTGCAAACTATCACAATTTGCAAAGGGAAACCTATCAGCGAGCTGCCCAGTGACGCAACCTATCAGACAAGCTAAATGCCTTCTATGCTTGGTTTGAGGCAAGCAATACTGAACCATGCATGAGAGCACCAGCTGCTTTGGACGAATGTGTGATCAAGATCTCTGTAGCCGACATAAGAACTTTTTTAAGCAGGCTAACATTCACAAGTCCACAGGGCCAGAACGATTAACAGGATGCATACTCCGAGCATGCACTGACCAGCTGGCAAGTGTTTTCACTGACATTTTCAATATCTCCCTGACCCAGTCTGTATTACCTACATGTTTCAAGCAGACCACCATAGTCCATGTGCCCAAGATTGCCACGGTAACCTGTTTAAATGACTGTCGCCCTATAGTACTCAACATCTGTAGCCATGACATGCTTTGAAAGGCTAGTTGTGGCTCACATCAATCGTCCCAGGCACCCTGGACCCATTTCAATTCTCCTACCACCATAGATGGAGGTACTCCCCATTAAACTCTACACTTGCCTTTCCCACCTGGACAACAAGAACACCTCCATGAGAATGCTTTTCATTGACTACAGCTCAGCGTTCAACACCATAGTGCCCTTCAAGCTCCTCACTAAGCTAAGGACCTTGGGACTAAAAACCTCCCTCTGCAAATGGATTCTGGACTTGCTCATGGGCTGCCCCCTGGTGGTGTGGGTAGGAAACATCTACCATGCTGACCCTCAAATCGAGTGTCTCGGGTGCGTGCCTAGTCCCCTCCTGTACTCCCTGTTCACCCATGACTGTATCTGCGCATGACTCCAACACCATCAAGTTTGCTGACGACACCGGTGGTAGGCCTGATCACTGACAAACGTGAGACAGACTATACGGAGGTGGTCAGAGACCTGGTAGTATGGTGCCAGGAGAAAAACCTCCCTCAATGTCAGCAAGACAAAAGAGCTGATCGTGCTCTTCAGGAAACGGAAGGGCCGAGCATGCCTCCATTCACATCGACTGGGCTGTAGTGGAGTGGGTCGAGAACTTCAAGTTCCTCGATGTCCACATCACCTATCATGGTCCAAATACACCAACCAACATTAATAGGGCACGACAAAGCCTATTTTCCCCCTCAGGAGACTGAAAAGATTTGGCCCTCAGATCCTCAAAGTTCTACAGTTACACCATTGAAAGCATCTTGATTTGCTGCATCACCACTTGGTATGGCAACTGCTTGGCATCCGACAATAAGACGCTACAGAAGGTAGTGTGCACGGCCCAGTACATCCCTGGGGCAGAGCTCCCTATCTTCCAGGACCTCGATACCAGGCGGTGTCAGAGGAATTCCCCAAAAGTTGTCAAACACTCCAGCCACCCTAGTCATAGACTGTTCTCTCTGATACAGCACGGCAAGCGGTACCAGAGCGTCACGTTTGGGACCGAAAGGTTCATGAACAGCTTGTACCCACAAGCCATAAGATCGCTGAACACTTCATCAAATGGCTACCCGGACTATTTGCATTGACCGTTTTTTTTTTAATGCACAGACTCTCTTTCACTGGCTCTATGCACACTTACTGGACCCACACATACTAAACTGACACTCCCAACACACCCACACAAACATATTTCTGTGGGGATCTACCTCAAATACACAATTAGTTTCTACAACATTCCTTGCGTATCATTTTTCAAAGGGAGTAGGCAGAAGTGTCATTTTTCACAACTTTAAAGGGGGCTGAACTTCCTGATTTTAGCCTCTGTTTCAATTATCTTCAGTAAGAAATGAAACTGCGAATGGGGTTTTGTGTGTGCGAATGTGAGAAGCATTTGTACTTCACTATGCCAAAATGGTACACAGTTAATTAGTACATCACCCTTTTTAGATAACTTGAAACAGTTTAACCAGGTCTTGTGTCTGGAAGTAGCCTAAACTAGCTAATGTAGCAAGCTAGCCAACTTCTTTCGCCAATTAGCTTCAGCCGGCCGGTGTGCGTTCGTGGCAAAGTTGGTTTGACTTTGGATTGCCTGTCTGTGGGGCTAGTTAAGGACCGTCAATAAATTGCACAATGTAAATGGAACAATATTTGTATATGGATTTCTACAATTTAGTTGGTTTGAGGTTTTTAAGTAATTGAAATTTGGAGCTATTGACATTTTAAAAAATATTGTCCCATGTACATTATGTAATTTACTGAATGGTCCCTAACTAACCCCATAGATGTCAAATAAAATGTACCATGGGCATTATAATTGGGTTGCATGCAGCTGCTTTCCGAATTGATGATTACTTGGGTGCTGTGGGCAGGATTGAAATAAACTGTTACGGTACCCTTAATTACATGACCTACCATTATTTCTTAAATATCTCGCAGATCTCAGTTTTGGACGAGACTGACTATGACAAATTATCCTATTTTAAACTTTGTAGTCAATTTTGACCCCTAGAATAAATGTCTGACTCCTATCGATGCCACAGGCCGGTTTCAAAAGGAGAAGTTGCTTATCATGTTTAGTTGCTATTTAATAGAAGATTGTATTTCAAGGCAAGTGTAGTATTTAGCCTTCGGTAAATCAATCCACATTCCTCCCGAAGCAAACGGTGAAGTACTTTGTTAAGTTTCAATTTCATTGATCTCAGTGAGCGTCTCTAAGGTGCTTGCCCTTTCTAGATGAACACCCCCTTAAAGGAACCCCTTGTTTCAGTGAAGATGTCACAAAAGGAAATGCTGAAAAGAGATATGAGACTAGCCCTTCAAGTTCCCCTAACCTCTGACTGATTCACTGGGGCTTTTGGGCAGTAGACTGTCATGATGACTGAGTCATGCCTCCACTGGGAAGTGTATTGTCCTTTTGTGTACGACTGAGGAAATGAGATTCATGACTGACTCTTAGTATTAGACATCCATTTGAGGAGAATGCTCATCTGACATCAATATTTATTTTTCTCCCCAGAGGCTGCTATTCTAACTGTGGGTCACATAAAGCTTTTTTTATTTTTTATGTTCCCATTTTAGTTACGCAATCATTATGTGGGAGGTGCTGGCCAGGAGGATACCATTTGAAGGTAATTTAAGGTTTAGATGTTGTTGGAATGCAGTATAGAATGTTTGTAAAAGCAATGTGTTTTTATGGATGTTAATAACTTCACTTTTATGGAATCATATAACCTCATTCAAAATAAATGTCAGCTATACATACACGTTAGATTAGCCTCATGACCTTACTGTTTCTTGTCAGTGACATATGCCAAACTCATGAGTTAACATTTATGGTCCTCTGCAAGCTCGAAAATAGCGGTGGGATTTCCAGACGCAAGTGATATTAAATCTTCATTCAGAAGTTTTTTTTAAACTGAGTGAGCATTTTGTATTTCTGTACAGAGGCGACCAACCCCATGCAGATCATGTTCAGCGTGCTGCGGGGGGCACGTCCGGAAACAGGCCTGGACTGTCTGCCAGGGGACATCCCCAGCAGGGAGACACTCATCAACCTCATGACTTTCGGCTGGACCGCTAACCCCGACGAACGGCAATCCTTCCTCCGTAAGAGACATGACCTCTAACCTTTGACCTCAACTCGTTACCTTCACATAGGCTGAAGTTGCCCCTAGACGTAGATCTCAGAACAGTTTGGCGCTTTCCTGACACAAATGTTTATGGTTAGGATTTGGGAAAAATAAGCTGATTCTGGATCTGTGCCTAAGGGGGACTTCTACTCACAGCCAACAAATACCTCTTTCTTCTCAGTAAGAGATCACCCCTCACCTTTCATCTTAACTCCCAGTAACCTTTACTGACTCAGACAGATGCCATTCTAACCTTATCTTGTTACTTGGCACAGAAACCTCCCGTAAGATCAATATACCTAACTCAATGTTTTGTACAATTAATACATTGATGTCAATGTATTATCTATGTAGGTGTTGCAAGTATACATTTGTCCCTAAAAACTATAGAGCCAAAACCGTCTCTACTTGTCTTGTGCAGAGTGTGTGATGGAGCTGGAGCCAATGCTGAGGAGGTTCGATGAAATCAACATCCTGGAGGCCGTGCTGGAGGTCAAGAAGTCAAAGGTCAGTCAGTGCGAGATTGTCCAGTACACAGGTCAAAAGGAAAAGGTTTGGCAGGAAACGTACAGTCCCAAGTCATTCACTATGACTCAAGTAACCTCATCCCCAGGCTCATATGACCTCACTGTGTATTGTTAAATGTTTTAGTTCTGTTGATGACTTCAGACTTGACCAGGGTTTGGCGCATCGTGACTCATTGAAATGTCGTGAGATGGATGACTTGACAAATGACGAACAGAGAGACAAATGTATGACTTCACATTTTGGTAGAAATAATCCAAACCCTACTTTCACTTCCTTATTCACTGTTTAACGTGGAAAGAAATGCACACAATGATTTGCAACAGTTTATTTTTAAGCAATAAGGTATGAGGAGGTGTGGTATATGGCCAATATACCATGGCTAAGGGCTGTTCTAATGCACGACATATCACAGAGTGCCTGGATATAGCCCATAGCCATGGTATATTGGTCATAATACCACAAATCTCCGAGGTGTCTTATTGCTATTATAAACTGTTACCAACGTAATTGGAGCAGTAAAAATAAATGTTTTGTCATACCTGTGGTATACGGTCTGATATACCATGGCTGTCAGCTAATCAGCATTCTGGGTTCAAACCACCCAGTTTATAAAGCAGCATACATTCTCTTTCTCTAGCTGATGAGGCGGGCAAGCTGTTACTCTGCCACACCCATGGTGTGTGAGAGGGGGAGGGAAGAGGAGAAGTCTCTGAACATTCTGAAGAACAACCCCAGTCCCTGGCCAGTGAGTATAATGACCGGCTGTCCCCGGCAAAACGTTTTTTGGGTCAACCGAGAGTCCTCTTTTAAAAAAAAAAGTTTTACCAGTTGATAGGTCAACATTTTAGAACGTGTATTTTTCATTATGTAGACACACCCTATGTGTTTATTAATAAAATAAACTATTGGCACAGAGCTTGTCTGATGCTTTAAGGGGGCACTGTTTGATGAAATAATTAAGATGCACAAATGTGGCAGTTTGTTCATGTTCTTCAATCACATTCATCTATCTACTCCGCCTGTCAACAACGAACATGAAAGTGAATCGTATCAACTGTCAGGCCTGATGCTCGCGCTAGCAACATTGTATCAACTGTCAGGCCTGATGCTCGCGCTAGCAACATTGTATCAACTGTCAGGCCTGATGATCAACTGTCAGGCCTGATGCTCGCGCTAGCAACATTGCAACTGTCAGGCCTGATGCTCGCGCTAGCAACATTGTATCAACTGTCAGGCCTGATGCTCGCGCTAGCAACATTGTATCAACTGTCAGGCCTGATGCTCGCGCTAGCAACATTGTATCAACTGTCAGGCCTGATGCTCGCGCTAGCAACATTGTATCAACTGTCAGGCCTGATGCTCGCGCTAGCAACATTGTATCAACTGTCAGGCCTGATGCTCGCGCTGCAACATTGTATCAACTGTCAGGCCTGATGCTCGCGCTAGCAACATTGTATCAACTGTCAGGCCTGATGCTCGCGCTAGCAACATTGTATCAACTGTCAGGCCTGATGCTCGCGCTAGCAACATTGTATCAACTGTCAGGCCTGATGCAACTCAGGCCTGATGCTAGCAACATTGTATCAACTGTCAGGCCTGATGCTCGCGCTAGCAACATTGTATCAACTGTCAGGCCTGATGCTCGCGCTAGCAACATTGTATCAACTGTCAGGCCTGATGCTCGCGCTAGCAACATTGTATCAACTGTCAGGCCTGATGCTCGCGCTAGCAACATTGTATCAACTATTCTGAGCTCTGTTTCCCACGCCAGTGAGATCCGGACAGACATCTGTATTTGCGCAAAGTTGAGAAATAATCAGGTTTCCACTGGATCAGAGCATGACATTTTTTCCATTCGCGCCGAGGCTCGGTGGTTCTCAAAAGGGAGAGGGCTGGAAAGATTTGACAAATACATTGAGGAGCTATTGTCATTCTCAATGGATGTAAAAAACAGACTTTGTTTACTTGATTTAAATAATTATTTTGAGTAGCTCCACTGGTAAGTTATGGTAAGTTAATACTATCAGACATCCCTAAATGGGCAAGTTTTTACATTTGCGCCTAGGCCAGGTAGCCTAGGCCTACTTCTATGCGTAATCGGGTCCTTACTCAACATTGACAGGAGCGCTCCAAACAAAAGACAATGAATTAATTGGCAGAACTTGTTTCTCATAAGTGTAATTTTACCTTTATTTAACTAGGCAAGTCAGTTAAGAACAAATTCTTATTTTCAATGACTGCCTGTTCAGGGGCAGAACGACAGATTTGTACCTTGTCAGCTCGGGGGTTTGAACTTGCAACCTTCCGGTTACTAGTCCAACTCTCTAACCACCAGGCTACCCTGCCGTCCCAGGTTGTGAGCTCTGCAAACAACGTGTCCACTCTAATACTAATATATTGAATGCATTATCAGAATTTACCATAACAAACATTGTAGATTAGAAATGATTGGGATTAATGATATATTGAATGTAATGGGGAATTGATAGTTAGTGTCTATCAGTGGGCAAACAATTTACACAATGAAGTTTTCTTGACTCAACATTTAAAATTATACCCAAGACAAATTATCTTCACATACTATAGGCCTAAGGAATATTCTCATGAACTGTGGCAGGTTCAAAGCAGTAGCCATCTATGGAAAACCAATGCAATTTCACTTTTTTTTATCGAATTGCTTGGCGTGCCAAGGCAAATACCCTCATGGCACGCATGCCTTGTGTTGCCGATGCCTGTCTGAGAGTGATGGCCTGTGCCGCCTCCGCAATGGATTAGTCCAGGCACGAATCACACAGGTGTCTTATGTGCCATGAAAAAATATATATATTTGCGACCACTTGACAAGAAAATTTGTCAACCAACAGCCGAAATACTTCCTGAAGGCACTGTATTTTTGTTTTATTCTATAAACTACTGACAACATTGACCAGTTGTAATTTTCTGTAAATAAATGCTCTAAATTACAATATTTTTATTTGGCATTTGGGAGAAATGTTAGTAGTTAATTTTAACCAAACACATACTTTAAATGGTACAGCCAGAGAAACTGATTATTTTGCAATGGTCTTTTATTTTTTTCCAGAGCTGTATATCTGTTCTTTTAGGGCCAGTTTACTGTTATGTAGAACACTCCGGTGTATGTTTTTAACATGCTCTGTCACTGCCATAGGGAAGCTCCACCTCTGGCTCTGGTTCTTGCTCCTCCCAGGACACGGACATCTCCCAACCAAGCTCCCTCACTAGCACCAATGCTCCGCCTTCTAAAGGTAAATCCGCCAACTTTCCTAGACTGTGATTGACAGTTGTGATTGACAGTTAACTTTTTGCCCTGAAGGGAAATGGCGAGTTTCCTGAGTACTAGTCTGTTTCTGCGTTGAATACCCAGTTCTCTCTTCTCCCTCAAATAATTTATTTAATTAATGAGGAGGAACTTCCTCCCTGGAGAAAAGCCTCCTCTGTTGACACCCACCTCTCCTTGTCGCCCCCCTCCACCCACCCTCTCCTAGAAGTGTCCCCCTCGTTGTTCATGCCCCATACACTGGAGCCTCCGCAGCCCCTCAGAGAGCACAGCCAAGGGGACAACAACCTCAACAACTACCCCCAGAGCGCCAGGCCCATGGATGAGCTCAACATTCCCCTCAAACCAGATCTGCCTGAAACAGAGTGTGTGACTTACCTGGACAACCTCACCCTGAAGCCACAGCAATACCAACCCCAGCCAGGTAACATAGTTAAAGTTCCAAATGAAATCACATGACACGACTAACATTAAACTCCTAGTCTCACTACCTACCTAGCTACTGTAAAACATATTCAGACCCCTTACCTTTTTCCACATTTGGTTATGTTACAGCCTTATTCTAAAATGGATTAAATGGTGTTTTACCCTCATCAATCTACACACAATACCCCATAATGACCAAGCATTTTTAGAAATGCTTGCAAATGTATCTGATCATTGTTTTAAAATGTTTTTATATATATATATATATATATAAGCATTTTAAAACGATCATATTTACATAAGTATTCAAACCCTTTACTCAATACTTTGCTGAAGCACCTTTGGCAGCTATTATAGCCTCTTCTTCAAATCAAATTTTATTTGTCACTTGTGCCGAATACAACTGGTGTAGACCTTACAGTGAAGTGCTTACTCACAAGCCATTAACCAACAATGCAGTTTTAAGAAAAATACATCCACAAAAAAGAAATGAAGTAACAAATAATTAAAGAGCTGCAGTAAGATAACAATAGCGAGGCCATATACAGGTGGTACCGGTACAGGAAGCTCTCAACCTGCTCCATTACAGCCCCGTCGATGAGAATGGGGACATGCTCGGTCCTCCTTTTCCTGTAGTCCACAATCCTCTCCTTAGCCTTGATCACGTTGAGAAAGAGGTTGTTGTCATGGCACCACATGGCCAGGTCTCTGACCTCCCAAATGCTGTCTTGTTGTTGTTGGTGATCAAGCCTACCGCAGGTGTGTTCTTGCGTATGACGCTACAAGCTTGGCACACTTGTATTTGGGGAGTCCAATCAAGTTGTAGAAACATCTCAAGGATGATCAATGGAAACCGGATGCACCTGAGCTCAATTTCGAGTCTCATAGCAAAGGGTCTGAATACTTGCAGTTGAAGTCGGAAGTTTACATGCACTTAGGTTGGAGTCATTAAAACCCATTTTTCAACCACTCTACAAATTTCTTGTTAACTAACTATGGTTGTGGCAAGTCTGTTAGGACATCTACTTTGTGCATGACACAAGTCATTTTTCCAGCAATTGTTTACAGACAGATTATTTCCCTTATAATTCACTATCATAATTCCAGTGGGTCAGAAGTTTAAATACTAAGTTGACTGTTCCTTTAAACAGCTTGGAAAATTCCAGAAAATTATATGGCTTTTGAAGCTTCTGATAGGGTAAGTGACATGATTTGGATCAATTGGTGTAATTGTGGATGTATTTCAAGGCCTACCTTCAAACTCATTGCCTCTTTGTTTGACATCATGGGGAAATCAAAAGAAATCAGCCAAGACCTCAGAAAAAATATTGTAGACCTACAAGTCTGGTTCATTCTTGGAAGCAATTTCCAAACGCCTGAAGGTACCACGTTCATCTGTACAAACAATAGTACGCAAGTATAAACACCATGGGACCACGCAGCCGTCATACCGCTCAGGAAGGAGACGCGTTCTGTCTCCTAGAGATGAACTTACTTTGGTGCAAAAAGTGCAAATCAATCCCAGAACAACAGCAAAGGACCTTGTGATGATGCTGGAGGAAACGGGTACAAAAGTATCTTTGTCCACGGTAAAACGAGTCCTATATCAACATAACCTGAAAGGTCGCTCCACAAGGAAGAAGCCACTGCTCTAAAACCTCCATAAAAAAGCCAGAATACGGTTTGCAACTGCACATGGGGACAAAGATTGTACTTTTTGGAGAAATGTCCTCTCGTCTGATGAAACAAAAATAGAACTGTTTGCCCATAATGACCATCGTTATGTTTGGAGGAAAAAGGGGGAGGCTTGCAAGCCAAAGAACTCCATCCCAACCGTGAAGAACGGGGGTGGCAGCATCATGTTGTGGGGGTGCATTTCTGCAGGAGGGACTGGTGGAGGGACTGGTGCACTTCACAAAATAAATGGCAAGATGAGGAAGGAAAATTTACGTGGATATATAGAAGCAACGTGTCAAGACATCAGTCAGGAAGTTAAAGCTTGGTCACAAATGGGTCTTCCAAATGGACAGTGACCCCAAGCATACTTCCAAAGTTGTAGAAAAATGGCCTAAGGACAACACAGTCAAGGTATTGGAGTGGCCATCACAAAGCCCTGACCTCAATCCTATAGAACATTTGTGGGCAGAACTGAAAAAGTGTTTGCGAGCAAGGAGGCCTACAAACCTGACTCAGTTACACCAGCTCTGTCAGGAGGAATGGGCGAAAATTCACCCAACTTATTGTGGAAAGCTTGAGGAAGGCTACCCAAAAAATGTGACCCCAAAACAAGTTAAACAATTTAAAGGCAATGCTACCAAATACTAATTGTGTATATGTAAACTTCTGACCCACTGAGAATATGATGAAAGAAATAAAAGCTGAAATCAATCATTCTCTGTACTATTATTCTGACATTTCACATTCTTAAAATAAAGTGCTGATCCTAACTGACCTAAGACAGGGAATGTTTACTAGGAGTAAATGACAGGAATTGTGGAAAAACTCGGTTTAAATGTATTTGGTTAAGGTGTATGTAAACTTCTGTCTTCAACTGTATGTAAATATGATATTTCTGTTAAATTTTTTGTTAATGTGCAAAAATGTCTAAATCTGTTTTCACTTTGTCATTATGGGGTATTGTGTGTAGTTTGCTGAGGATTTTTGTTTGTTTATATAATCCATTTTAGAATAAGGCTGGTAACAATGTGGAAAAAGTCAAGGATTTAGAATACTTTCCGAAGGCACTGTGTATGCTTGTAATGTTTGTCTATGGAGATTGCATGGCTGTGTGCTCGATTTTAGACGCTTGTCAGCAATGGGTGTGGTGGAAATAGCCCAATCCACTAATTTGAAGGGTGTCGACATACTTTTGTACATACATACAGTAAAGGTTTGGACACAGCTACTCATTCAAGAGTTTCTTTATTTGTACAATTTTCTACATTGTAGAATAGTGAAGACATCAAAACTATAGAATCATGTAGGAACCAAAAAAGTGTTAAACAAATCAAAATATATTTTATATTTGAGATTCTTCAAAGTAACCACCTTTTGCCTTGATGACCACTTTGCACACTCTTGGCATTCTTTCAACTAGCTTCACCTGGAATGCTTTTCCAACAGTTATGAAGGATTTCCCGCATATGCTGAGCACTTGTTGGCTGCTTTTCCTTCACTCTGCGGTCCAACTCATCCCAAACCATCTTAATTGGGTTGAGGTCGGGTGATTGAGTGCTGCATCAGATGACCTGGCCTCCAATCACTCTCCTCCTTGGTCAAATAGCCCTCCTCCTTGGTCAAATAGCCCTCCTCCTTGGTCAAATAGCCCTCCTCCTTGGTCAAATAGCCCTCCTCCTTGGTTAAATAGCCCTCCTTCTTGGTCAAACATCCTGGAGGTGAGTTGAGTCATAGTCCCACTATCATTTGTTTTTCAACAGGACAAGGCACAAACCAGATGGGCTGGTGTATTGCTGCAGAATGCTGTGGTAGCCTTGCTGGTTAAGTGTGCCTTGAATTCTAAATAAATCACTGACAGTGTCACCAGTAAAGCACCACCACACCACTGCCTCAATGCTTCACGGTGGGAACCACACATGCGGAGATCATCCGTTCACCTACTCTGGGTCTCACAATGACACTGCGATTGGAACCAAACATCTCAAAGTTGGACTCATCAGACCATGGACAGATTTCCACCGGTCTAATGTCCATTGCTCGTATTTCTTGGCCCAAGCAAGTCTCTTCTTCTTCTTGGTGTCATTTAGTAGTGGTTTATTTGCAGGCCTGATTCACACAGTCTCTGAACAGTTGATGTTGAGATGTGTCTGTTACTTGAACTCTGAAGCATTTATTTGGGCTGCAATTTCTGAGGCTGGTAACTCTAATGAACTTATCCTCTGCGGCAGAGGTAGCTCCGGGTCTTCCTTTCCTGTGGTGGTCCTCATGAGAGACAGTTTCATCATAGCGCTTGTTGGTTTTTACGACTTCACTTGGAAGAAACTTCTTGAAATTTTCAGTATTGACTGACCTGTCTTTTAAGTAATGATGGACTGTCGTTTCTCTGGTTATTTCAGCTGTTCTTGCCATAATATGGACTTGGTCTTTTACCAAATAGGGCCATCTTCTGTATACCACCCCTACCTTGTCACAACACAACTGATTGGCTCCAACACATTAAGAATGAAAGAGATTCCACAAATGAACTTTTAACAAGACATACCTGTTAATATTAAATGCAAGTGACTACCTCATGAAGCTGGTTGAGAGAATGCCTATAGTGTTCAAAGCTGTCAAGGCAAAGGGTGGCTACTTTGAAGAATCTCAAATATAAAATATATTTTGATTCAACTTTTGTTTTTGGTTACTACAAGATTCCATGTTTAATTTCATAGTGTTGATGTCTTCACTATTATTCTACAATTTAGAAAATAGTCAAAGAAAAACCCTTGAATGAGTAGGTGTGTCCCCACTTTTGACTGGTACTGTATATTTGGAACACTGATCCTTGTTGATGTCACTTGTTAAATCTACTTCAATCAGTGTAGATGAAGGGGAGGAGACATGTAAAACAAAAATTAAGCCTTTCATAGATTGTGTATGTGTGTGCCAGCCAGCTAGCCATTCAGAGGGTAAATGGACAAGACAAAATATTGAAGTGCCTTTTGAACGGGGTATGGTAGTAGATGCCAGGCGCACCGGTTTGAGTGCGTCAAGAACTGCAATGCTGCTGGGTTTTTCACACTCAACAGTTTCCCGTGTGTGTCAAGAATGGTCCACCACCCAAAGGACATCAAGCCAACTTGACACAACTGTGGGAAGCATCGCAGTCAACATGGGCCCTGTGAAACGCTTTCAACAGTTTGTAGAGAATTTGAGGCTGTTCTGAAGGCAAAGGGGGTGGCAACTAAATATTAGGAAGGCTATCTAAGATATGTTTTCATGTTCCTCAGTGCTGTTCTCAGGCCACTACTGTTCCAATTATTTATATCACTGCTAATCTAATACCTACTTTGGCTTTACCCAAACCCTCCAGACTTTAACCCATCTTCGGATCCCCCCGACCCAACGCTGGGCCCTGTGGCGCGCTGGATCGCAGTGCGGCGCGAGGATATCGTTTCCCAGATGACGGAGGCCTGTCTGAACCAGAGCCTGGATGCCCTGCTGGCTCGCTCTCTCCTGATGCTCGAGGACTACGAGCTGGTGGTGAACCGGGCCACGCGTACCGCCAAGGTCCGCCAGCTCCTTGACACCTGCCACCGCCACAGCGAGGACTTCTGCCGCGTGGTGGTCCGCAAGCTCCAGGACAACAAGCAAATGGGCCTACAGCCGTACCCCCCAGAGCTCAGCTCCCCTGTGGCCGTGCCAAGCCCCAGTGCACCCCCACTCTCTCTGTCCTACAACAACCCTAGGAAATACTAGAACAGAACTAGACCAGAGACTAAACTGTTCCAAGACTTTTAGCTCTGAGCTAGGTAGTGGAAGAAGCCTCTATGGTCTGTTAGTCCTGGGTTATATTCATTAGGCACCAAATGGAAGAAAACTAACTGAAACAGGGAGGGACTACCTAAACTTGTCCAATAAGACACTTGTTTTCCTTTGCACATTGTTTTGCTACGGTGTGCACTAGTGAATGCGACCCTGGGTTTTGACTGTGAACTTTGAATTTAGTGTGGTAGGGTCAAGCCCAGCTGTCGTTTCATATTGCTCATTGTGGTACCTACTTTCCTGCCCACTCACACAGGACATTCTCTGTTGCTACTGTTCATTGAACTGAAGGTGCCTAGAAGTTGTACTTAAGAACTTGAAGGTAAAGATGCCTTTTGGAAAAACAACCAGTATTCACTAAATTTCACCTGTTCTCTGAAAGCAGAGAACTGGTTGGGATTAGCAATCATAATCAAAAACCTGATAGAATTTAATCCAGGCTTTGAAGAATTATATTATGGATTTTATGTAATTTGACAGGTAAATCATCTCGTTCTCTTGAAGCATTCCCTATATTCTGAGTGATCGGGGTATGGGCCTGAGTTCTGCTTCTATGCATCTTTCTGTTATTGTTGTCCCCCCTTTGCACTGAATGGTTATATCCAGAGACATACTATATATCCAGAGAGAGACTGTATAACATCATACTGATCTAAGGCTCTGATTTCACTCTTTTGAGTGGACATTCTAGAACAGGGGTATTGAGCTCTTACACTACGAGGTCCAGAGCCTGCTGGTTTTCAGTTATACCTGGTCATTAATTTCACCCACCTGGTGTTCCAGGTCTAAATCGGTCCCTGATTTAAGGGGGAACAATGAAAAAAGATAGTGGGACTGGCTTCGAGGTCCGAAGTTGAGTTTGAAGGGTCTAGACTATATGGGTCTGGGTGGGACCCAATTACTGTGACTGAAATTCTGTAGTTGACCCTCTGATCCGGGTCTATGTAACTACAGCTGATAGACCAGAGTGGACATGAATGGATCTGACCACGTCTCTGCATTACCTAAAAATGTTTTCTTTTACGCTAATAAGGTGAATCTATTGACTTATGGAGAGCCAACATATATAAAGACCTATCTATTAGCCGGAAGATGACCTTGGCTGATTAACATAAATTTGTCACTCTGGTACAATCTGGTCTAGACCCTGACCCCTTAAGGTATGGGTCCGGTCTACGTCTGGTTGTTCTCGGGTCTGTTCGGGTCCAGATCTCCCTCTTTTTTTTTTTTTCTTCTTTTTTTTATATATATATATATATCTCTCTCTCCAGGTCTGATAAGATACTCGACTGGACTTCTGCCATTTTGAAGTTACTGTAGCTTTGTATCTTACATTGTTTTTATTTTATTTTTTACAACTGCCTTTTCAAGACGGATTTTATTTATCTTATAAAGGAGCTTGCGTTGACATTGACATAGGATGGGCCAAGTCAGTGGATTTAGGTTTGGTGTGTAGATGTCGCTACTGTAGAGTTAATCCTTAGTCTTCGTCTTGACAAGTTTACATATGGTGACAGACACAATAACACTGTAGCCAGAAAGCAGAAAATAAGGTCCTGTAGCTAATGTAGATCAGAGTGTACCAGGATCTGTCTGTAGCTATTTTGGTATTGTCCTTGGACTCAATGGTCTCTGTTATGGGTGGTTTTTGTAGACATGTTTTTTTGCGATAGAGGTCATGGCCCATACTTATACAAATCTCTGTTTGCTCTACATGTTTTGGTACAAGACCAGTGAATGGATAGAGCAGAGCAGGGTTTAGTCATTGAGCCAAGTGCTAAATATAGTAACATGTCTCTCAGCAGCTTAGAGCTGTGATTGGTTATCCTGCACTTTGGCAAAAAACATTCAGCCTCAGATTGTGGCACTCTGGGTGTGTGATGCTGAAGTAGAGTCAGTCAGAGCTGTTTTTTCCCACCTAAAGTTTCCATCATCCAGTGCTTTAGGCCAGGGGAGGGGGATCCCTACAGTAGAAACCGGTCACAGAAGAAGACGCCAGTGACACACACAATGAAGAGACTGGTGTACGTTTGTCTAAAGTGGGCCAAAGCAAACTGTTTTTACGTAGAACACTGAAGCACTTCATGAATTGCATGGACTTCATATTTCATTCAGTGATCTATCCTTAGTTTTGTCAGCACATGACAGGTCTCGAGTAGCAAAGGGCACTTCCTGGGACACATGACTGGAAATTAAATCATACTATAGCTTTTATACAAATTAAATCTATATACCATAAAGTAATTAAAAAGTTAAAGTCACAGTCAAATGTAACTATCTGCTCTAGGTAGATGGTCATTCTCAGCCTTGAGGTTGTAGTTGGAGCAAGCATAAGGGCCAACTAAATCTGAGCGCTATAACTAGCTAGCTACAATGTACCCTCAATCTTGGCGCTATAGCTAGCTGTCAACAATGCACACTATCGCCTGTAGAAGCCTCAGCAGGGACCCTGTGTTACGACTGTTTCTCACCTTGGATCTCTCTTCTAATACATATCCAGAAATGACTAAGTGCCAAAATACACTGTAGTTAAGCAATTTCCTGATTAAAAACAACTTTTCCCGTAGTTACCTCACCATCGTTTCTGTTTCTCTCTGTTAGTGATGTGTGCATGCAATGTCTCCACATAGGGAACCAAGAGCGCCACTAAATCAGAGACGTGTAGTTTCTAGAAGCCTTACCGTCAAAGCACTTCCTTAAATGAGTTCTGGAGGCACTGTGGCTAAGTATCATTACCTAGGGTCTGTGCCCCCACAATTGTGACCCTTCAAAATTGAAGAGCACTGGCTGAGGGTTTTTAGTGTGTTTTTTATTTATTAATCGAGGTGTTCTTATCTATTTTTATTTTATTTGTACTGCAGAATAAACTATGTTCATTGTTTGCCCCCATCATGAGGGTGCTCTTTGTAAGTTTATCAGCTTTTGTTGAATTAGAACATGTGCTGTGTCAGTGGTATAGGGTGGCAACTGGCAAGCCAAAGCCAGCCAGGAGAGAAACTCTTCCAAAATCCTCTGGACTTTTACTGCCTTGTTTTCAATACTGTGCCTCATATATTCAAAAAGGTTTGATTATTTACCACAATTCTTTTCTCACATGATATTTAATAATAATAATATATGCCATTTAGCAGACGCTTTTATCCAAAGCGACTTAGTCATGTGTGCATACATATTTGCACAAAACTCCAGATGTTATCAAATTACATTTTTCTTACATTCCTAGGCATCTTGATATGCTTTTGGACAAAATGTTGTATATGTACAACAATCGTCTTATTGCTCTATTCTATTTATCTTTAGCTGAACTCTTGCCTAGTTCTAAACCATGAGGTGTTAGTTAGAAAAGTGTCTGATGAAATCATTGTTTACATGAATTCCTTCAAGCAGCCATCAACATTGCCATATTCATGGCCAGTGTTCTGTTTTATCCATATACTTATGTATTTTTTCTTCATATCATTAGCAACAATATTAAATAACCTGTACACTGAGTATACCAAACATTAGGAACACCTTCTTAAAATTGAGTTGCACCCTCTCCCCCCTTTGCCCTCAGAACAGCCTCAATCGTCAGGGCATGGACTACAATGTGCCAAGCATTCCACGGGGATGCTGGCCCATATTAATTCCAGTGCTTCCCACAGTTGTTTCAAGTTGACAGGATGTCCTTTGGGTGGTGGACCATTCTCAATACATACAGGAAACGGTTGAGTGTGAAAAGCCCAGCAGCGTTACAGTTCTTGACACAAACCGGTGCACCTGGCACCTACTACCATACCCCGTTCAAAGGCACTTAAATACCTTCTGAATGGCACACATTCTTTAACCTGTCTCTTCCCCTTCATCCACACTGATTTTTGAAGGATATTTAACTAGTGACATCAGTAAGGGATCATAGCTTTCACCTGGTCAGACTGTCATAGCAGGTATTCTTAATGTTTTGTATACTCTGTGTAATATGTAGTACTGAAGCATCTTTTGGCAGAAGTATAATTCAATATTTACTGTATGTATTGCATGATGTTTTTGATACTGTTACGCTTTATTGCTGTGTCATTAAAGTGTGTGATCCTTCCACCTGTTTTTTTCTGATTTGTGTTTGCTTACATATTGCAGGTTTAATAAGTATAATATATTTGAGTAGGAAACCAGAAACTCCAGACAGTTCGCAATAGAACATACCAGAGGGGGGGGGGCATCGTTTACTAGGCTACAGAAATGATTGGGATCATCTGGTTACCACCAGTGTTTGGAGTACATTGAGTTCATTGATTAAAAACAGACCATGGGACACCTTTTCACACTGACATTTATGCTGAATATAAATGCAACATGCAACAATTTCAAAGATTTTACCGAGTTGCAGTTCAAAAACTTGAGACATCTGTGGCATTGTGTTGTGACAAAACTGCACATTTTAGAGTGGCCTTTTATTGTCCCCAGCACAAGGTGCACCTGTGTAATGATCATTCTGTTTATAATCAGCTTCTTGATATGCCACACCTGTCAGGTGGATGGATTCTCTTGGCAAAGGGGAAGTGCTCACTAACAGGGATGTAAACAAATTTGTGCACAAAATTTGAGCGAAATAAGCTTTCTGTGCATATGGAATGTTTCTGGCATCTTTGTATTTAAGCTCATGAAACATGGAGCCAACACTTTTTACATTTTTTTACCTTTATTTAACCAGGCAAGTCAGTTAAGAACACATTCTTATTTTCAATGACGGCCTGGGAACAGTGGGTTAACTGCCTGGTCAGGGGCAGAACGACAGATTTGTACCTTGTCAGCTCAGGGGTTTGAACTCACAACCTTCCGGTTACTAGTCCAACGCTCTAACCACTAGGCTACGCTGCTGCGTTTATATTTTTGTTCAGTGAATGTGTAGATGTCCACGATGGGTCTGTGTAAACTATGCGATTATATTGGAGACGGGTTTATAGCAGTGAATGCCATCTATTCATCAACTGTTAAATGTATCACATTTACGTAAGTATTTAGACCCTTTACTCAGTACTTTGTTGAAGCACCTTTGGCAGCGATTAAAGCATTGAGTCTTCTTGGATATGACGCTACAAGTTTGACACACCTGTATTTAGGGAGTTTCTCCCATTTTTCTCTGCAGATTCTCTCAAGCTCTGTCAGGCTGGACGGGGAGCGTCGCTGCACAGCTATTTTCAGGTCTCTCCAGAGATGTTATATCGGGTTCAACTCCGGGCTTTGTCTGGGCCACTCAAGGACATTCAGAGACATATCCCGAAGCCACACCTGCGTTGTCTTGATTGTGTGCTTAGGATCATTATCCTGTTGGAAGGATGAACCTTCACCCCAGTCTGAGCTCCTGGGTGCTCTGGAGCAGGGTTTCATCAAGGATCTCTCTGTACTTTGCTCCGTTCATCTTTCCCTCGATCCTGACTAGTCTCAGAGTCCCTGCAGCTGAAAAACATTCCCACAGCATGATGCTGCCACCACCATGCTTCACCATAGGGATGGTGCCAGGTTCCCTCTAGACGTGACACTTTGTATTTAGTCCAAGCGTTCAATCTTGGTTTCATCAAACTACAGAATCTTGTTTCTCATGGTGTGAGTCCTTTAGGTTCCCTTTGACAAACTCCAAGCAGGCTGTCATGTGCCTTTTACTGAGGAGTGGCTTCTGTCTGGCCACTCGGCCATAAAGGCCTGATTAGTGGAGTGCTACAGAGATGGTTGTCCTTCTGGAAGGTTCTCCCATCTCCACAGAGGAACTCTGGAGCTCTGTCAGAGTTTCCATCGGGTTCTTGGTCAACTCCCTGACCAAGGCCCTTCTCCCTCATTTTCTCAGTTTAGCCGGGTGACCAACTCTAGGAAGAGTCTTGGTGGTTCCAAACTTCTTCCATTTAAGAATAAAGGAGGCAGCATTTTTTGGTACCCTTCCCCAGATCTGTGCCTCAACACAATCCTGTCTCGGAGCTCTTTAGACAATTTCTTCAACGTCATAGATTGCTTTTTGCTCTGTTCATGCACTGTCAACTGTGGGACCTTATATAGACAGGTTTGTGCCTTTCCAAATCACGTCCAATCAATTGAATTGACCAGAGGTGGACTCCAAGTTCTAGAAACATCTCAAGGATGATCAATGGAAACAGGATGTGCCTGGTCTGAATAATTAGGTAAATAAGGTATTTATGTATTATTCTTTTTTACATTTGCAAAAAAAAAATAAGAATTATGGGTTACTGTGTGTAGATTAATGATAATTTGTTTTAATTTAATCAATTTTAGAATACGGCTGTAATGTAACACAATGCAGAAAGAGGGAAGGGGTCTGAATACTTTTCTAATGCACTGTATGTATTACAAGAACATTTACTAGCCCGTCTGGCCATGTAATTGATACACTACTGTCAAGTGTCAGTAGGCAGCGGTTAGGACGGAGTCAGATGCAGGACACATAACTGAGTAAAATACGCACTTTAATTCGAAAAGAAACAACAATGATTTCCACGCAGGGAAAAACACACCAGCTCACAGGTCACAAACACCAGTCTCAACGTCAACAGTGAAGAGGCGACTCCGGGATGCAAAGAAAAATACATATCTCAGACTGGCCAATAAAAATAAAAGATTAAGATGGGCAAAAGAACACACACTGGACAGAGGAACTCTCTGCCAAGAAGGCCAGCATCACGGAGTCGCCTCTTCACTGTTGAAGTTGAGACTAGTGTTTTGCGGGTACTATTTAATGAAGCTGCCAGTTGAGGACTTTATGAGCCGTCTTTCTCGAACTAGACACTCTAATATTGTCACAAAGCTTTTATTTTTTATGGTAGAGTAGGTCAGGGCGTGACTGGGGGGTTGTTCTAGTTTATATTTTTTATGTGAGGTTCTAGGTTTATTTTCTATGTTGGTGATTTGTATGATTCCCAATCAGAGGCAGCTGGTTATCATTGTCTCTAATTGGGGATCATACTTATGTAGCATTTTTTCCACCTGTGGGTTATGCGATATTGTTTATGTTTAGTTGCCTGTTAGCACTGCATTGTTAGTCACGTTTCGTTGATTCTTTATTTGTTTGTCTTTGCTAAAGTTTCACTTTATTCTTTAATAAATATGTGGAACTCTACATACGCTGCGCCTTGGTCCGACCATTATTACGAACAACGTGACAAATGTGCTTGTCCTCTTACTCAGTTGTGCACCGGGGCCTCCCACTTCTCTTTCTATTCTGCTTATAGACAGTTTGCGCTGTTCTGTGAAGGGAGTAGTACACAACGTTGTATGAGATCTTAAGTTTCTTGGCAATTTCTTGCATAGGATAGCCTTCATTTCTCAGAAGAAGAATAGACTGATGAGTATCAGAAATCACAAACATCAAACACAGTCACCAACGCACTGGATAACATGAAAACAGCCTAACCAGCTATGCTAGGGCAAGTAAAATGTTCAGAGTGAGATTGTTTTCTCATTTGTGTCTGGAAGTAGCTAGCCAACATTAGCCAGTTAGCTTGGGTGCTTGATTGTCGTTGTGAGGTCAGAACGCTCGTATTGACCCTAGTCCTCGGCCAGGGTGTCCAGTGTGCGCTCCGAGAGCGAAACGCTCTGAATTTACGAACGCCCAGAGTGCACTCTGGCACTCCAGATTGAATTTACGAACACACCCCATGTCAAACATACTCCGCAATCTGATTCTAGCCTTGCCTGTCTAATACCTTTGCAGGAAGTGGGCTCAGTAAAATTCAAGGATTACACCAACAACTGGATTTGCCTCACATATGAATCAGCCAACTGTACAGTTAAGCTTTTCAGCAGAAGAATTTGGGAAGGAATACTCATGTTATACAGATCCCGAGTTGTGCAGTGGTCTAAGGCACTGCATCTCATTGCTAGAGGTGTCACTACAGACCCTGGTTCGATTCCAGGCTTTATCACAACCAGCCGCGATTGGGAGTCCCATAGGGCGACGCACAATTGGCCCAGTGTCGTCCAGGTTTGGCCGTCATTGTAAATAAGAATTTGTTCTTAATTGACTTACCTGGTTACATAAATAACTAGGCATGTTGACTAGAGAGGGGAGAGGAGGGGGATGAACAAGCCAATTGTAAACTGGGAATGATTAGGTGACCGTGATGGAATGTGGGCCAGATTGGGAATTTAGCCAGGACACCAGGGTTAACACCCTACTCTTACGATAAGTGCCATGGGATCTTTAGTGACCACAGAGATTCAGGACACCTGTTTAATGTCATCAAATCAAATCCAATCAAATGTTTGTCACATACACATGGTTAGCAGATGTTAATGCGAGTGTAGCGAAATGCTTGTGCTTCTAGTTCCGACAATGCAGTAATAACCAACACGTAATCTAGCTAACAATTCCAAAACTACTACCTTATAGACACAAGTGTAAGGGGATAAAGAATATGTACATAAAGATATATGAATGAGTGATGGTACAGAGCGGCATAGGCAAGATACAGTAGATGGTATTGAGTACAGTATATACGTATACATATGAGATGAATAATGTAGGGTATGTAAACATTATATTAGGTAGCATTGTTTAAAGTGGCTAGTGATATATTTTACATCATTTCCCATCAATTCCCATTATTAAAGTGGCTGGAGTTGATTGAGTCAGTGTGTTGGCAGCAGCCACTCAGTGTTAGTGGTGGCTGTTTAACAGTCTGATGGCCTTGAGATAGAAGCTGTTTTTCAGTCTCTCGGTCCCAGCTTTGATGCACCTGTACTGACCTCGCCTTCTGGGTGATAGCGGGGTGAACAGGCAGTGGCTCGGGTGGTTGTTGTCCTTGATGATCTTTATGGCCTTCCTGTGACATCGGGTGGTGTAGATGTCCCCGAGGGCAGGTAGTTTTCCCCCGGTGATGCGTTGTGCAGACGTCACTACCCTCTGGAGAGCCTTACGGTTGTGGGCGGAGCAGTTGCCGTACCAGGCGGTGATACAGCCCGACAGGATGCTCTCGATTGTGCATCTGTAGAAGTTTGTGAGTGCTTTTGGTGACAAGCCAAATTTCTTCAGCCTCCTGAGTTTGAAGAGGCGCTGCTGCGCCTTCTTCACGATGCTGTCTGTGTGGGTGGACCAATACAGTTTGTCTGTGATGTGTACGCCGAGGAACTTAAAACTTACTACCCTCTCCACTACTGTTCCATCGATGTGGATAGGGGGGTGTTCCCTCTGTTGTTTCCTGAAGTCCACAATCATCTCCTTAGTTTTGTTGATGTTGAGTGTGTTATTTTCCTGACACCACACTCCGAGGGCCCTCACCTCCTCCCTGTAGGCCGTCTCGTCGTTGTTGGTAATCAAGCCTACCACTGTTGTGTCGCCCGCAAACTTGATGATTGAGTTGGAGGCGTGCGTGGCCACGCAGTCGTGGGTGAACAGGGAGTACAGGAGAGGGCTCAGAACGCACCCTTGTGGGGCCCCCATGTTGAGGAACAGCGGGGTGGAAATGTTTTTGCCTACCCTCACCACCTGGGGGGGCGGCCCGTCAGGAAGTCCAGTACCCAGTTGCACAGGGCGGGGTCGAGACCCAGGGTCACGAGCTTGATGACTGCCCTGCGGCATTGGGATATTTTTTTTAGACCAAAGGAAAAGGTGCCTCCTACTGGCCCTCCAACACCACTTCCAGCAGCATCTGGTCTCCCATCCAAGGCCAACCCTGCTTAGCTTCAGAAGTAAGCAAGCAGTGGGATGCAGGATGGTATGCTGCTGGCTACTCAGGTAAAATAAAATACATGTAGGCTACACTCTCTGGAGCCCTCTGGTTCTGTATGTTCATAATAACATAGGCCTACATGACTTAGTTTCAAATGTCGTTCTAAAATGTACATTAAATATTTTTTACATTGATATTTGTGAATACTCAATTAAAAACTGTTAACAATATTTATGTTTTTGTTGTAAATTAATACACCAATTGATTTTGAGCTTTGGAGAGAAACCCTTTGCTTGCACAAAAAATGTGGTTAGTAGTTATCAAGGTTTAGCTTAATTTGTACACAACATTGATTTTTATTTATTTATATATGAATGAAAAGTTACATATACATTTTTGGGAGTTGGGTTGGACTGTTATTTTCAGGGAAGTCACCTTATGTTTGATATTAATGAAGACTGAAGTCAGATCCGTTGAATTAACACGAGTGTGAGAACAGACAGTTGCAGTAATATATGCCATTTAGCAGACGCTTTTATCCAAAGCGACTTACAGTCATGTGTGCATACATTCTACGTATGGGTGGTCCCGGGGATCGAACCCACTACCCTGGCGTTACAAGCGCAGGACACAGGACCACCTTAGTGTTTGTAACATGTTTATAGCCAAAGAAAAGATTACAGTAATTAGGACTATTCAGTCCAACATCAAATCCATCAGAAAACACTGGAAGCAGATGACAAGATTCTATGAAAGTGGGAAAAGTTGTGACATTACTCTTGAATTACAGCTCCTCCCCCAGATGGTGATTGGAACGTGCAGCAAGTCAATGAAATTATACATTCAAATATATTATTAACATGAATATAATGACTGATAAACAGTATAAAATCATTGAAAATACAGTACAATAGTTCACATCTGCAGAACATGATGTACCACTAGAATTTTAATCTGCTATGCCTTGGATCATATAATCCATCAAACCTTCTGGACAGTTTTCACAGTCAGTTGAAATTTCAGATCAGGTCGCTTCGCCCGAACGATGTCGTAGATCTAGTAGAGAAAATAGATCACTATTTAGTTCAACTCAAGCTCATCTAATCTAGATCTTATTTTCCAATATAAATAATTGTATAATAGATCAATCATATGCATTGGAACTTTATATAAAATATCCTACCTGGGATATAGATAAACATTTAAATAATATAAAAAAACACCATGATTGAATGAGGAAATGTAAGCTGACTCTAGACTGGATCAACTGTGGTCTAAATGTCAGCTGACTCTAGACTGGATCAACTGTGGTCTAAATGTCAGCTGACTCTAGACTGGATCAACTGTGGTCTAAATGTCAGCTGACTCTAGACTGAATCAACTGTGGTCTAAATGTCAGCTGACTCTAGACTGGATCAACTGTGGTCTAAATGTCAGCTGACTCTAGACTGGATCAACTGTGGTCTAAATGTCAGCTGACTCTAGACTGGATCAACTGTGGTCTAAATGTCAGCTGACTCTAGACTGGATCAATTGTGGTCTAAATGTCAGCTGACTCTAGACTGGATCAACTGTGGTCTAAATGTCAGCTGACTCTAGACTGGATCAACTGTGGTCTAAATGTCAGCTGACTCTAGACTGGATCAACTGTGGTCTAAATGTCAGCTGACTCTAGACTGGATCAACTGTGGTCTAAATGTCAGCTGACTCTAGACTGGATCAACTGTGGTCTAAATGTCACCTGACTCTAGACTGGATCAACTGTGGTCTAAATGTCAGCTGACTCTAGACTGGATCAATTGTGGTCTAAATGTCAGCTGACTCTAGACTGGATCAATTGTGGTCTAAATGTCAGCTGACTCTAGACTGGATCAACTGTGGTCTAAATGTCAGCTGACTCTAGACTGGATCAACTGTGGTCTAAATGTCAGCTGACTCTAGACTGGATCAACTGTGGTCTAAATGTCAACTGACTCTAGACTGGATCAACTGTGGTCTAAATGTCAGCTGACTCTAGACTGGATCAACTGTGGTCTAAATGTCAGCTGACTCTAGACTGGATCAACTGTGGTCTAAATGTTACCTGACTCTAGACTGGATCAACTGTGGTCTGAATGTCAGCTGACTCTAGACTGGATCAACTGTGGTCTAAATGTCACCTGACTCTAGACTGGATCAACTGTGGTCTAAATGTCAGCTGACCCTAGACTGGATCAACTGTGGTCTAAATGTCAGCTGACTCTAGACTGGATCAACTGTGGTCTAAATGTCAGCTGACTCTAGACTGGATCAACTGTGGTCTAAATGTCAGCTGACTCTAGACTGGATCAACTGTGGTCTAAATGTCAGCTGACTCTAGACTGGATCAACTGTGGTCTAAATGTTACCTGACTGAAGAAAGAACCAACTGTTGTCTCATTTAGCTCCTGATAAGATTGGACAGCGACCTGAAGAATTGCAAATCCTATATTTGGGCAAGAATATTGAAATTATTTCAGTAAATAAAAGACAATTAGCCGAGTATCATAATTCTATGTATTTATTTGATGCTTAAATACCCACCACTTTCCAGGGGTTTAGTACCAAAAGGTGGGTCCACATAAGGGGTAGTAAGAGTTGTCACCTGTGTCGTGGTTGCCCTTGGTCCCATTGTAGGTGTTGAAGCTGATGGGGTAAATATTGACATGAAGCTGTATCTCTCATTAGCCTGAAACCCAAACCTGTTTAAGGATAAACATTCCACTCCCTGTACTCCGTGTCATATACAAAACATTACATTATAAGGAGTGGAATGATAGCCCAAACAGACTAGTACCCATTCTAGTATATATATTTTAGGATCACAACAAGCAATACAAAAATACAAAATAAAGTCGTTTTGACAGTAGTCATCACACTTCTCTACTTCCTACTATATTTTAAATATCAGCATTTGATCCACATTTAATCATCTGATTTTTTTCAATTGAATTGTTCCATTGTTTTCCACATATCATTTTAGTTGTTGTTGACTTACTCATTACTACTAGCTCATTACTAATGACTGGAAGATACATATCTTCACTGATATCTGGGTTTGGTTATGCTTCAACCGGCATTTTTTTCTGGACTGAACCTCTGACATTTTCTTTTCAAATCATGAACATTAAAAACATGTTAAATTGATAACTTACCAAAGGATTGCCCTGCAGACAAAGCAACACATCCAACACAAAATAATAGGAAAAGCATGATGTTGTTTCAGACGACAGAGCACCGACTGAGCTGTGATGTGGGAAGATTCTGTTCAGAGAGTCCAGTCCGTCTGACAATCTATGTTCAACATGAGGAAGTTGACTCTTCTATTCATCGTGGGAGGGATTTGCCATTTAAATAATGCCCAGGTTTTCAAAAATTCATTTGAGGCACAAACCACCTCCTATTTTAACAGCTATGAGGAAGTTGTTCCATATATATATATCTCACAAGATTTTATGTCAAAACCTCAACCAATATTTTTTAAATGCCCAATGAAGATGTTTTTTTTACAATCTCAATATCACATCATTTCTGGGTAACAATTAAGCACCTTACTGTGATTGTTTTCAATTAAAATTTAAAAAGAAACAAAAATTGGTTCTTAACAAAGATAAATTTCTCAAGCAAGAATTTTGTCACCAGGCAGGCCAAAACACCATCCCACCAAAACAGCCTTAAATTTCAGGTGGTCTTTTCAAACAGCTCTTACTCTAAAAGGGCATTATCATAATTTTAACAGTATTATTCCAACCTCATAGTGTGGAAATATATATATAACACAGGAAAAAAAAGAAGTTTTTGACTACATTGGGCAGTTAAACAAAACAAGTGTATTATCAACTAATTGATCATTCTGACAAGCAACCATCTATTTTATTGGGATATATCCAGAAACACATTGCCAGGAGTAAAAATTAATTTAGAAAAAGTACATATTTTTTATGCACATTTTACAATACAATTCTATAAAAGGTTAGCTGACAAATGGAAAATATGTGCATTTCAAAGAAAAGGAAAATCATATATTATTTAAGTGTATTTCTCATATCACTGCCAGTTGTCCCAGTTCTTAAAAAAAAAAAAATCAACAACATGCAAATCAAATCAACTCACCAGTACACATTGAACAGTGACACACATTCTCTTTCCTAATGGCACTACAGTCACATTAGCCTTCTGGTGCTGTAAGTGAGGCTGTCCTATTGTGGGGTTTCTCTATGGGCTCTGGCGCTTGCTACCGCTGCTGCTGCTGGTGGAGCTGGGTGGATGGGAGTCCCGTGGAGAGGTGAGAGGAGGGGACGTAACGGACAACCCCAGACCCAGCTCCAGAGTCTTAACAGGGGGAGACTGCACTGACGCCGCCCTTGGGCTGCTGCTGGCTGAAGACCCAGCTGACCTGAAATGGAAAAATACAAAATACATTTAAGAAGCTATATTTTACAAGAACATATTGATATACAATGAGTGTACAAAACATGCTCTTCCCATGACAGACTGACCAGGTGAATCCAGATGAAAACTATTATCCCTTATTGATGTCACCTGTTAAATAAATCAACTTTGATCAGTAGAAGACAGGTTAAGGAAGGATTTCTAAGCCTTAAGACAATTGAGACATGGATTGTGTACAGTGCATTCGTAAAGTATTCAGACCCCTTGACTTTTTCCAAATTTTGTTACATTATAGCCTTATTCTAAAATGGATTAACTTGTTTGACAATGCAATTTATTTTTTATTTTTTTAATGTTTGCAAATAAATCCTTAAAATAAACGGAGTGTCGCTGCACAGCTATTTTCAGGTTTCTCCAGAGATGTTTCGGGTTTTGCAAACATTTCTAAAAACCTGACTTTCACTTTGACACCATATATCTTCAGAGCTCGTGCTGCTAGGTGACCTAAACAGGGACATGCTTAACACCCCGGCCATCCCACAATCTAAGATTGATGCCCTCAATCTCACACAAATTATCAATTATCAATGAACCAGGTACAACCCCAAAGCTGTAAACACGGGCACCCTCATAGATATCATCCTAACCAACTTGCCCTCTAAATATACCTCTGCCGTTTTCAGAGGTGTATTCTGTTTTTGGGTCTTCAATCAAACGACCACCCCTCATCACTGTCAAACGCTCCCCAAAACACTTCAGCGAGCAGGCCTTTCTAATCGACCTGGCCCGGGTATCCTGGAAGGATATTGACCTCATCCCATCAGTAGAGGATGCCTGTTTTTTAACATTTTTATTCCTTCCTCACCATCTTAAATAAGCATGCCCCATTCAAGAAATTTACAACCAGGAACAGATATAGCCCTTGGTTCTCTCCAGACCTGACTTCCCTTAACCAACACAAAAACATCCTGTGGCCGTTCTGCATCAAAATCGAACAGCCCCCGTGATGTGCAACTTTTCAGGGAAGTTAGAAACCAATATACACAGGCAGTTAGAAAAGCCAAGGCTAGCTTTTTCAAGCAGAAATTTGCTTCCTGCAACACAAACTCAAAGTTCTGGGACACTGTAAAGTCCATGGAGAATAAGAGCACCTCCTCCCAGCTGCCCACTGCACTGAGGATAGGAAACTCTGTCACCACCGATAAATCCACTACAATTGAGAATTTCAATAAGCATTTTTCTTCGGCTGGCCATGCTTTCCACCTGGTTACCCCTACCCCGGTCAACAGCACTGCACCCCCCACAGCCACTCGCCCAAGACTTCCCCATTCCTCCTTCTCCCAAATCATGTCAGCTGATGTTCTGAAAGAGCTGCAAAATCTGGACCCCTATAAATCAGCCGGGCTAGACTATCTGGAACCTTTCTTTCTAAAATTATCTGTTGAAATTGTTGCAACCCCAATTACTAGCCTGTTCAACCTCTCTTTCGTGTCGCCTGAGATTCCCAAAGATTGGAGCTCACAGAGCACTGCACCTGTTCATAGCCCATCTGTATACAGCCCATCTATCTACCTCATTCCCATACTGTATTTATTTATTTAGCTCCTTTTGCACCACAGTATCTCTACTTGCACATCCATCTTTTGCACATCTACCATTCCAGTGTTTAATTGCCATATTGTAATTACTTCACCACCATGGCCTATTTATTGCCTTAACTCCCTTATTTGACCTTATTTGCACTCACTGTATATAGACTTTTTCTTCTTCTTTTTTTCTACTGTATTATTGACTGTATGTTTTGTTCATTCCATGTGTAACTCTGTGTTGTTGTATGTGTCGAACTGCTATGCTTTATCTTGGCCAGGTCGCAGTTGCAAATGAGAACTTGTTCTCAATGAGCTTACCTGGTTAAATAAAGGTGAAATAAAAAATAAATAAAAAATAAATCCTCATCGGCAGACTCAACAGCCTTGTTTTTTTAATGATTGCCTCGCCTGGTTCACCAACTACTTCTCTGATAGTTCAGTGTGTCAAACCAAGCCTGTTGTCCGGGCCTCTATGTCTCTATGGGGGTGCCACAGGGTTCAATTCTTGGATCGACTCTCTTCTCTGTATTCATCAATGATGTCGCTCTTGCTGCTGGCGAGTCTCTGATCCACCTCTACGCAGACGACACCATTCTGTATACTTCTGGCCCTTCTTTGGACACTGTGTTAACAACCCTCCAGACGAGCTTCAATGCCATACAACTCTCCTTCCATGCCCTCCAACTGCTCTTAAATACAAGTAAAACTAAATGCATGCTCTTCAACCGATCCCTGCCTGCACCTGCCCGCCCCTCCAGCATCACTACTCTGGACGGTTCTGACTTATAATATGTGGACAACTACAAATACCTAGGTGTCTGGTTAGAGCACGCGCTCCAGCAGGTATATCTCTCTGGTCACCCCCGAAGCCAATTCCTTCTTTGGCCGCCTCTATTTCCAGTTCTCTGCTGCCCATGACTGGAACGAACTACAAAAATCTCCCTCACTAGCTTTAAGAACCATCTGTCAGAGCAGCTCACAGATCACCGCACCTGTACATAGCCCATCTATAAATATCCCATCAACTACCTCTTCCCCTACTGTATTTATTTATTTTGCTCCTTTGCACCCCATTATTTCTACTTTGCACATTCACCTACTGCAAATCTACCATTCCAGTGTTTTACTTGCTATGTTGTATTTACTTTGCCACCATGACCTATTTATTGCCTTTACCTCCCTTATCTCACCTCATTTGCTCACATTGTATATAGACTTATTTTTCTACTGTATTCAAATCAAATTTTATTTGCCACATACACATGGTTAGCAGATGTTAATGCGAGTGTAGCGAAATGCTTGTGCTTCTAGTTCAGACAATGCAGTAATAACCAACAAGTAATCTAACTAACAATTCCAAAACTACTGTCTTATACACACAAGTGTAGAGGGATAAAGAATATGTACATAAAGATATATGAATGAGTGATGGTACAGAGCGGCATAGACAAGATGCAGTAGATGGTATCGAGTACAGTATATACATATGAGATGAGTATGTAAACAAAGTGGCATAGTTAAAGTGGCTAGTGATACATGTATTACATAAAGATGCAGTAGATGATATAGAGTACAGTATATACGTATACATATGAGATGAATAATGTAGGGTATGTAAACATTATATTAGGTAGCATTGTTTAAAGTGGCTAGTGATATATTTTACATCATTTCCCATCAATTCCCATTATTAAAGTGGCTGGAGTTGAGTCAGTGTGTTGGCAGCAGCCACTCAATGTTAGTGGTGGCTGTTTAACAGTCTGATGGCCTTGAGATAGAAGCTGTTTTTCAGTCTCTCAGTCCCAGCTTTGATGCACCTGTACTGACCTCGCTTTCTGGATGATAGCGGGGTGAACAGGCAGTGGCTCGGGTGGTTGTTGTCCTTGATGATTTTTATGACCTTCCTGTAACATCGGGTGGTGTAGGTGTCCTGGAGGGCAGGTAGTTTGCCCCCGGTGATGCGTTGTGCAGACCTCACTACCCTCTGGAGAGCCTTACGGTTGTGGGCGGAGCAGTTGCCGTACCAGGCGGTGATACAGCCCGCCAGGATGCTCTCGATTGTGCATCTGTAGAAGTCTGTGAGTGCTTTTGGTGACAAGCCAAATTTCTTCAGCCACCTGAGGTTGAAGAGGCGCCTTCTTCACGATGCTGTTTGTGTGGGTGGACCAATTCAGTTTGTCTGTGATGTGTATGCCGAGGAACTTAAAACTTGCTACCCTCTCCACTACTGTTCCATCGATGTGGATAGGGGGGTGTTCCCTCTGCTGTTTCCTGAAGTCCACAATCATCTCCTTAGTTTTGTTGACGTTGAGTGTGAGGTTATTTTCCTGACACCACACTCAGAGGGCCCTCACCTCCTCCCTGTAGGCCATCTCGTCGTTGTTGGTAATCAAGCCTACCACTGTTGTGTCGTCCGCAAACTTGATGATTGAGTTGGAGGCGTGCGTAGCCACGCAGTCGTGGGTGAACAGGCAGTACAGGAGAGGGCTCAGAACGCACCCTTGTGGGGCCCCAGTGTTGAGGATCAGCGGGGTGGAGATGTTGTTGCCTACCCTCACTACCTGGGGGCGGCCCGTCAGGAAGTCCAGTACCCAGTTGCACAGGGCGGGGTCGAGACTCAGGGTCTCGAGCTTGATGACGAGCTTGGAGGGTATTATGGTGTTAAATGCCGAGCTGTAGTCGATGAACAGCATTCTCACATAGGTATTCCTCTTGTCCAGATGGGTTAGGGCAGTGTGCAGTGTGGTTGAGATTGCATCGTCTGTGGACCTATTTGGTCGGTAAGCAAATTGGAGTGGGTCTAGGGTGTCAGGTAGGGTGGAGGTGATATGGTCCTTGACTAGTCTCTCAAAGCACTTCATGATGACGGAAGTGAGTGCTAAGGGGCGGTAGTCATTTAGCTCAGTTACCTTAGCTTTCTTGGGAACAGAAACAATGGTGGCCCTCTTGAAGCATGTGGGAACAGCAGACTGGGATAGGGATTGACTGAATATGTCCGTAAACACACCAGCCAGCTGGTCTGCGCATGCTCTGAGGGTGCGGCTGGGGATGCCGTCTGGGCCTGCAACCTTGCGAGGGTTAACACGTTTAAATGTTTTACTCACCTCGGCTGCAGTGAAGGAGAGGCCGCGTGTTTTGGTTGCAGGCCGTGTCAGTGGCACTGTATTGTCCTCGAAGCGGAAAAAAAGTGATTTAGTCTGCCTGGGAGCAAGACATCCTGGTCCGTAACGGGGCTGGTTTTCTTTTTATAATCCGTGATTGACTGTAGACCCTGCCACATACCTCTTGTGTCTGAGCCGTTGAATTGAGATTCTACTTTGTCTCTATACTGACGCTTAGCTTGTTTGATTGCCTTGCGGAGGGAATAGCTACACTGTTTGTATTCAGTCATGTTTCCGGTCACCTTGCCCTGATTAAAAGCAGTGGTTTCAGTTTCACACGAATGCTGCCCTCAATCCACGGTTTCTGGTTTGGGAATGTTTTAATCGTTGCTATGGGAACGACATCTTCAACGCACGTTCTAATGAACTCACACACCGAATCAGCGTATTCGTCAATGTTGATGTCTGACGCAATACATCCCAGTCCACCTGATGGAAGCAGTCCTGGTGTGTGGAATCAGATTGGTCGGACCAGCGTTGGACAAACCTCAGCGTGGGAGCTTCTTGTTTTAGTTTCTGTCTGTAGGCAGGGATCAACAAAATGGAGTCGTGGTCAGCTTTTCTGAAAGGAGGGCGGGGCAGGGCCTTATATGCGTCGCAGAAGTTAGAGTAGCAATGATCCAAGGTTTTGCCAGCCCTGGTTGTGCAATCGATATGCTGATACAATTTAGTGAGTCTTGTTTTCAGATTAGCCTTGTTAAAATCCCCAGCTACAATGAATACTGCCTCAGGATGTGTGGATTCCAGTTTGCAAAGAGTCAAATAAAGTTCGTTCAGGGCCATCGATGTGTCTGCTTGGGGGGGGAATATATACGGCTGTGATTATAATTGAAGATAATTCCCTTGGTAGATAATGCGGTCGACATTTGATTGTGAGGAATTCTAAATCAGGTGAACAGAAGGACTTGAGTTCCTGTATATTGTTGTGGCCACACCACGTCTTGTTAGCCATAAGGCATACGCCCCCGCCCCTCTTCTTACCAGAAAGAGGTTTGTTTCTGTCGGCGCGATGCGTGGAGAAACCAGCTGTCTGCACCGACTCCGATAGAGTCTCTCCAGTGAGCCATGTTTCCGTGAAGCAAAGAACGTTACAGTCTCTGATGTCCCTCTGGAATGCTACCCTTGCTCGGATTTCATCAACCTTGTTGTCAAGAGACTGGACATTGGCGAGAAGTATACTGGGGAGTGGTGCACGATGTGCCCGTCTCCGGAGTCTGACCAGAAGACCGCTTCGTTTCCCTCTTTTACGAAGTCGTTTTTTTGGGTCGCCGGCTGGGATCCATTCCGTTGTCCTGGGTGAAAGAAAGAACGCAGGATCCGCTTCGCGAAAGTCATATTCTTGGTCGTACTGATGGTGAGTTGACGCTGCTCTTATATTCAGTAGTTCTTCTCGACTGTATGTCATGAAACCTAAGATGACCTGGGGTACTAATGTAAGAAATAACACGTAAAAAAAACAAAAAACTGCATAGTTTCCTAGGAACGAGAAGCGAGGCGGCCATCTCTGTCGGCGCCGGAAGTTCATTATGCGCCGGAAGTTATTATTGACGGTGTGTTTATTTTACTCCATGTGTAACTCAACTGGGGCGGCAGGGTAGCCTAGTGGTTAGAGAGTTGTACTAGTAACCGAAAGGTTGCAAGTTCATATCCCTGAGCTGACAAGGTACAAATCTGTCGTTCTGCCCCTGAACAGGCAGTTAACCCACTGTTCCTAGGCCGTCATTGAAAATAAGAATTTGTTCTTAACTGACTTCCCTAGTTAAATAAAGGTAAAATAAAAAATAACTTGCCTACCTGGTTAAATAAAGGCAAATTATTTATTTATTTTAATTTTTTTAATTATGGGGTATTGTGTGTAGATTGATGGGGAAAGAAATTGATTTAATCCATTTTAAAATAAGACTAACACAATGTGGAAAAAGGGAAGGGGTCTGAATACTTTCCGAATGCACTGTACGTGTGCCATTCATAGGGTGATTGGGCAAGACAAAAGATTAAGTGCGTTTTGAACGGTGTATGGTAGTAGGTTGACACCGGTTTGTGTCAAGAACTGCAACGCTGCTGGGTTTTTCACTCTCAACAGTTTCCCGTGTATATCAAGAATGGTCCACCACCCAAAAGAAATTCAGCCATGGGAAACATTGGAGTCAACATGGGCCAGCATCCCTGTGGAACGCTTTCGACACCTTGAAGAGTCCATGCACTGACAAATTGAGGCTGTTCTGAAGGTATTCCTAATGTTTTGTACACTCCGTGTAAATTATCAGGAGATATTATTGGAAACTTTGAGATTCAGAAATAACAGTATGGACAATTCCGTTGTAGCAATCTAAAAACAAGGCATCCAAAAAACAGCTAAACAGGAAAAACCTTTGGGGTTTTAAAATGTGTCAGGAAGAAAAGGAATGTAGCTTTCAGATATGTCCCTAACTGTAAGTCTCTCAATTTTTACCCGTCGGCCCCAAAAAGGTATCTCTAGAGGGTATTTGGCTGCAGAGTGTATATTGTAGACTCCTGAGCTAGATAGACTGTGTAAAATAGTTGTGACGTACCTGAGAGAGACGGAGCTGCGAGCAGAGTTAGTCTTTGAGCTCTGTCGGCTGGTAGGGGTGGAAGCTGGAGACGGCAGGGGCAAGTTGGCCTGGGACACATACAGTACACACAAATTAAATTAGACCTTTTTAAGTCCTGAGTAAAAGGCCATCCAAAGTGAGACTTAGTGGGATGGGTCAACTTCTGGATGGGTCAACTTCTTGTTTGCGTTCAGAGTGAGTTGCCAGAAATGGATTAGTTTAGATTTATTAGATTGGTTTGAAACCTAGCTATCCCTAAAACCTTACATTTAGCATTTCCTTGAATCAACTAACATCAGGGCAATTCGCTGTCAGAATTTCAGAATGTCATTGCCTTGCCCAACTCTACAAGGCTAAAAAGGTATAATTCACACACCTTCACTTTTAGATTTTTTTTTCTTTGTTTCTCCCTATAGGAGAACCCTTTGGTTGTGAATAATGTTAATTTACTGGTAAAAGGTTTTGATTCTACTAATTGAAGAACCCATCTTGGTTCTAGGTGGCCTCTTTTTTCAAAGACTGTATTATCAGGTGTATGAAGAAAAACATCATACTTTTTTTTCTTCTCCCCAATTTCGTGGTATCCAATTGTTACTACTATCTTGTCTCATCGCTACAACTCCTGTACGGGCTCGGGAGAGACGAAGGTTGAAAGTCATGAGTCCTCCGATACACAACCCAACCAAGCCGCACTGCTTCTTAACACAGCGCGCATCCAACCCGGAAGTCAATATGTCGGAGGAAACACCGTGCACCTGGCAACCTTGGTTAGCGCGCACCGCGCCGGGCCCGCCACAGGAGTCGCTGGTGCGCGATGAGACAGGATATCCCTACTGGCCAAGCCCTCCCTAACCCGGACGACGCTAGGCCAATTGTGCATCGCCCCACAGCCTGGGCGCAAACCCAGAGTCTCTGATGGCACAGCTGGCGCTGCAGTACAGCGCCCTTAACCGCTGCGCCACCCGGGAGGCCCTACTTTTTATAGTAAAAAGAAAAGAAGGCTACCTGGACAAAGTACATGTGTAGAGCTGATCTGAGGTCAGGTTGTTCCTCCATGGCAACCAGCAGCATCTTGTTGATATTCTTATTGAAGTCCTTCAGCTCCCTCAGCTCAATGTCCCTCTCCTCAAATGTCTCCTCCTTGGCCTTCTTGGCCGACCGGATCTCTTTGGTCAGTTTGGAGCACTGTCATGGAGGATAGCAAGGGATGAACACATAGCAGTGATAAGTAGGGCCAGGATTTTTTCCTGACCCTATGACCAACTAATGTTTATGACTGCCTATGACAGACGTTATATGTCTTGTGTAGCTGTTATAAAGGCTTTATGAATGCATACGTAAGGGGGCTACAGTAAAGTACATTTCATATTTCATATTTTTCTTTCGTCATTGAAGAATGGTGTGAACTCACTTGTTGCGATGGTGTGAATTGTTGGGTGGTGGTATCAAACCTGCTTAGTGACCCTGTGGAGTTTCTCCTGCTGGGAAACCAGTTCTCTGTTCAGAGACATGATATGTGACTGGGTCTCTTCAGTCCTCACATTCTGAATGGCCTCCTCTTGAAGCAGGTTGTCGAGTGTATTGTTCATGCCCTTCCGATTTAAATCACACACACGCACACACACACACACAGTTATGATTGCACTGTCTGGTAGTTAAGAGTGAGTTGTCAGTCAAGTCTATATTGGACCTGTTGTTCTTGGACACAAGCAGCCAATGTAAGGCGTGTGATGAAGACGAAAGAGATCATGATAGGGCTTAGGACATATCTAACACACTGTACATGGGAAAGGCAGAGAGAGACAGAGAGGTAAAGTAACAACATGGAAATTAAGTACACAAAAGATGATTCTACTCCAGTTTCATGTGAGAAGATGATGGCCTGGTGGAAAACCCATGCTCACGTCAAGTCTAGGACCAGGAGTTTTCCTGATCAGGTTAAGTAGTCCAGTACAACTCCAGACCCCAGTCATGGTTGGTTTGGTGGAGAAGTACCTGAATGTCCTCCTGCAGTTCTCGGATCTGCCTCCTCTTGTACTTGTACTTCTCCTCAGCAGCTCTCTTCTGCTCATCCAGCTTCAGTTTCTCCTGATACTCCTCACCTTCAAAACAGAGTTTTGGGTTCATTGTTAACTTCTATAAAAACATTAAAAGGGTTGTACCAACACACTTTACAGCATGAAGCAAGAAATAAAAACCAAAACAGAGTTTAAAAGGAAGGCCTCCCGAGTGGCGCAGCAGTCTAAGGCACTGCAGTGCTTGAGGTGTCACTACAGATCCAGGTTCAATCTCGGGCTGTGTCGCAGCCGGCCGCGAATGGGAGACCCATGAGGTGATGCACAATTGGCCCACCGTCGTCCAGGAAGCATTTGGCCGGCCAGGATGTCCTTGTCCCATCGCGCTATAGCGAATCCTGTGGCGGGCCAGGCACTTGCACAGTGACCCTTCGCCAGTTGTGAGGTGTTTCCTCCGACACATTGGTGCGGCTGGCTTCCAGGTTAAGCGGGCATTGTGTCAAGAAGCAGTGCGGCTTGGCGGGGTCGTGTTTCGGAGGACGCATGGCTCTCGACCTTCGCCGCGTCCGTACAGGAGTTGCAGCGATGGGACAAGACTAACTACCAATCGGGGAGAAAAAGGAGTAAAAAACTAAAACAAAGAGTATAAAAGGATCTGAACAGAACAACAATACAAAACAACCACCACATTAAAGTTATAAAATAGTTTAGAAATAGTATATCCTCTCATCTGATTATGTTGGGTTTTCCCTTCATAGATATAGAACACTGATAACATTGATGCTTGTGTTACTATGGTGATGGCATAGAGTCAATATTTATTGCTGGCATATTTGTGTCATCTTTTTTGGGGGGGAGGGGGAGGTGGAGGCATAGAGTCCGAGCCACTTTAATAATTGGATGTAATAAATGTATCATTAGTTACTTAAACAATGACACTTTATATAATGTTTACATACCCTACATTACTCATGTCATATGTATATACTGTACTCATATGTATATACTGTATGTATATACTGTACCATCTACTGCATCTTGCCTATGCAGTTCGGCCATCGCTCATCCATATATTTATATGTACACATTCTTAATCATTCCTTTACACTTGTGTGTATAAGGTAGTTATTGTGAAATTGTTAGATTACTTGTTAGATATTACTGCATGGTCGGAACTAGAAGCACAAGCATTTCGCTACACTCACATGAACATCTGCTAATCATGTGTATGTGACCAAAAAATGTGATTTGTTGGAATCAGTTTATCTCACAGGGAACCTTTCCTCATACAGTACGCACTGGACTCAGTCACTTTGTTGAAGGATTTGCGATAGGTTGTGTTGCGGCTGTTGACGACGTGGAGAGTGTTCTCCAGCGCTCGGATCTCCTTCTCCATCTTGCGGATCTTGGCGTCCAAATCGTCTCCCTCACGTTGGAGCTCCTC
The DNA here is from genome assembly GCF_021184085.1 of Oncorhynchus gorbuscha. Taxonomy (NCBI): domain Eukaryota; kingdom Metazoa; phylum Chordata; class Actinopteri; order Salmoniformes; family Salmonidae; genus Oncorhynchus; species Oncorhynchus gorbuscha. The sequence continues at coordinate 67,395,455 of NC_060180.1, forward strand.
CTTCTCTTGGGCAGCCTTATGAAAAGCACATCACCCACGGTAGAAAGTAAAATGGTAAAACGTTTTTTTTCTCAATTGATTTGTAAACAAAGTTCCATGTTCTCAAAACAATTAACAACTGTCAAAACTACAGTTGCAAGAAAAAGTATGTGAACCCTTTGGAATTACCTGGATTTCTGCATAAATTGGTCAAGAAATGTGATCTTCCTCTAAGTCACAACAATAGACAAACACAGTGTGCTTCAACTAATAACACACAAATTATTGTATTTTCCTTGCCTATATTGAATACATAATTTAAACATTCAGTATAGGTTGAAAAAAGTATGTGAACCCCTAGGCTAATGACTTTTCCAAAAGCGAATTGGAGTCAGGAGTCAGCTAACCTGGAGTCCAATCAATGAGACGAGATTGGATATTTTGGTTAGAGCTGCCCTGGAATATAAAAAACGATCAAAAAATCTGATTTTGCTATTCACATGAAGCATTGCCTGATGTGAAACATGACTCGAACAAAAGACCAAAAGACCTAAGATTAAGAATTGTTGACTTGCATAAAGCTGGAAAGGGTTACAAAAGTATCTCTAAAAGCCTTGATGTTCATCAGTCCACAGTAAGACAAATTGTCTATAAATGGAGAAAGTTCAACACTGTTGCTACTCTCCCTAGGAGTGGCTGTCCTGCAAAGATGACTGCAAGAGCAAAGCACAGCATGCTCAATGGAGGTTAAGAATAATCCTAGTGTCAGCTAAACACTTACAGAAATCTCTGGAACATGCTAACTTCTCTGTTCTCTGTTGAGTCTACAACACGTAAAACACTAAAGAATGGTGTTCATGGGAAGACACCATGGAAGAAGCCCATGCTGTCTAAAAAACCCATTGCTGCACGTCTGAAGTTCGCAAAAGCGCACCTGGATGTTCCACAGCGCTACTGGCTAAATATTCTGTGGACAGATGAAACTACAGTTGAGTTGTTTGGAAGAAACACAACACTGTATGGAGAAAAAAAAGGCACAGCACACCAACATCAAAACCTCATCCCAACTGTAAAGTATGGTGAAGGGAGCATCATGGTTTGGGCTCCTGTCCTGGACAACTTGCTATCGTCGACGGAAAAATTAATTCCCAAGTTTATCAAGACATTTTGCAGGAGAATGTAAGGCTCTGTCCCCCAATTGAAGCTCAACAGAAGTTGTGTGATGCAACAGGACAACGACCCAAATCAAAAGAATGGCTTCAACAGAAGAAAATCCTGACCTCAACCCGATGGAGATGCTGTGGCATGACCTCGAGAGCGGTTCACACCAGACATCACAAGAATATTGCTGAACTGAAACAATTTTGTAAATAGGAATGGTCCAAAATTCCTCCTGACCGTTGTGCTGGTCTGATCCGCAACTATAGAAAACGTTTGGTTATTGCTGCCAAAGGAGGGTCAACCAGTTATTAAATCCAAGGGTTCACATACCGTACTTTTCCCACCCTCCACTGTGAATGTTTACACGGTGTGTTCAATAAAGACATAAAAACTTATAATTGTTTGTGTTATTAGATTAAGCAAACTGTGTTTGTCTATTGTTGTCAAATTATATGACCGATTTATGCAGAAATCCAGGTAATTTCAAAGAGTTTACATACAGTGGGGAGAACAAGTATTTGATACACTGCCGATTTTACAGGTTTTCCTACTTACAAAGCATGTAGATGTCAAATCAAAAATCCAGAAAATCACATTGTATGATTTTTAAGTAATTAATTTGCATTTTATTGCATGACATAAGTATTTGATCACCTACCAACCAGTAAGAATTCCGGCTCTCACAGACCTGTTAGTTTTTCTTCAAGAAGCCCTCCTGTTCTCCACTCATTACCTGTATTAACTGCACCTGTTTGAAATCATTACCTGTATAAAAGAAACCTGTCCACACACAATCAAGCAGACTCCAACCTCTCCACAATGGCCAAGACCAGAGAGCTGTGTAAGGACATCAGGGATGAAATTGTAGACCTGCACAAGGCTGGCATGGGCTACAGGACAATAGGCAAGTAGCTTGGTGAGAAGGCAACAACTGCTGGCGCAAATATTCAAAAATTTAAGAAGTTCAAGATGACGGTCAATCCCCCTCGGTCTGGGGCTCCGTGCAAGATCTCACCTCGTGGGGCATCAATGATCATGAGGAAGGTGAGGGATCAGCCCAGAACTACACGACAGGACCTGGTCAATGACCTGAAGAGAGCTGGGACCACAGTATCAAAGAAAACCATTAGTAACACACTACGCCGTCGTAGACTAAAATCCTGCAGCGCATGCAAGGTCCCCCTGCTCAAGCCAGCGCATGTCCAGGCCCGTCTGAAGAGGAGGAATGGGAGAAGGTCAGGTGGTCTGATGAGACAAAAATAGAGCTTTTTGGTCTAAACTCCACTCGCCGTGTTTTGAGGAAGAAGAAGGATGAGTACAACCCCAAAAACACCATCCCAACTGTTAAGCATGGAGGTGAAAACATCATTCTTTGGGGATGCTTTTCTGCAAAGGGGACAGGACGACTGCACCGTATTGAGGGGAGGATGGATGGGGCCATGTATCGCGAAATCTTGGCCAACAACCTCCTTGCCTCAGTAAGAGCATTGAAGATGGGTCGTGGCCTGGTCTTTCAGCATGACAACGACCCGAAACACACAGCCAGGGCAACTAAGGAGTGGCTCCGTAAGAAGCATCTCAAGGTCCTGGAGTGGCCTAGCCAGTCTTTAGACCTGAACCCAATAGAAAATCTTTGGTGGGAGCTGAAAGTCCGTATTGCCCAGCGACAGCCCCGAAACCTGAAGGATCTGGAAAAGGTCTGTATGGAGGAGTGGGGCAAAATCCCTACCTCAGTGTGTGCAAACCTGGTCAAGAACTACAGGAAACGTATGATCTCTGTAATTGCAAACAAAGGTTTCTGTACCAAATATTAAGTTCTGCTGTATCAAATACTTATGTCATGCAATAAAATGCAAATTAATTACATAAAAATCAATCTGATTTTCTGGATTTTTGTTTTAGATTCCGTCTCTCACAGTTTAAGTGTATCTATGATAAAAATTGCAGACCTCTACATGCTTTGTAAGTAGGAAAACCTGCAAAATCGGCAGTGTATCAAATACTTCTTCTCCCCACTGTACTTTTTCTTGACACTGTATATATTTTTTCACAATAAGCCAAATCAATTATTAACTGAAGCAATAGTTTTTTTTTGGTGTCTGAAGGAATTCTCACCTTGATCACATAATAAGCCTGTGATTTTTCCTCTTCTCCCTCGGGAGCAGCCATTGAGACAGTCATAATCTCATAGCGTTTCCTCATCTTGTCGACCTTGGACAGTCTCTCATGCACCTCAGCACTGAAATTAATCAATCAATGTATGCATAGAATAATTTGAGAGTGCTCTTCCCGACCATTGATGGCCTGATAAATCCTACCCCCGTAAACCTATGTGTAATTTCCTCCACATTTAAAATGTGCTGAGCTTGAGGCATATTTCAGAGAAGTTTTTATTGTTATTCTTATGTAGTAAATATTTTAGTTTCCATTTTCATTGTTTTGATTTATTTTTTCCTGTGACGCACATTGCATGTCTGAAATGTGCTGTATAAATAAAGCTTGATTTGATTAGACATAGAATATACACAATGGCTCAAAACACCAAGTGTCCAGCTATCCTATGTTCAATTCATTGGACATCTTTCTTTTCAAGGGCCGCATTACCACTTTATAGGAGCCTTGGGCCAACCCCCTCGTATGGCACTGGATCATCAAGCCCTGTATTCAGAGAGCATCTCAGAGTAGGAGTGCTGATCTGGAATCAGTCCCCCCCCCCGTCCATACAATCTTATTCATTATGATCTAAAAGACTCTGAATATCTGAATATGGGCCCAGGTATGTTAGTACTGGGAAGGAGAAAAAGTCTGCACACCCTGTGGATCCCCATGACCAGGTTCAGGGTTTAAAGGCATCAGATAAATAGCCTCAATGGCCAAAATCCCAAAGTATCCCTTTAAGAACACGTCACTATACTGTATGGGTAATAGGGTATCTTTTGGGAGCCCGTCTTAGACATACCTGAGTCCTTGGCGCTCCTGGTCAGTGATCTTGACCTGCTTGTTGAGCATCTCCCGGTGCGCTTTAATCTCCTCCTCCCGTTCCCTCATGGCCGTCTGCAGCTGCAGCCGCCGTTTCTCCAGCGAGAGCACGCTGTCCGCCTTGTTGTACAGCAGGTCACGCAGACGCTTGATCTCCAGCTTCAGGATGTTGTCCTCCACCATGGTGTCCTGAAGGTCAAAGGTCAGAGGCAACGAGTGGCTGTGTAAGAGTACGAGTTTCACATAATCGTTTTATTTAATAAGATTGATAAAGTCAAGGTTGGCTGAGTAAAACTGCAGTGACAGTGACTGTGTGTGCGCCTGCGTTCTCACCTGCTTCTTGAGCCGGAGCTTCTTCAGTTCCTTGTCGGAGATGTGGTTGAACAGGTGCAGCTCCTCGATCTTGGTGGTTAGGTCACTCTTCTCAGCTCCCGTCTTCTCCGCCTCTTTCCTCACACAGCGAATATCATCCTGTCAGACGACAGAAACAGTAAAATCACAAAATGTCTATAAATATTTTTTTATGATTAGTTAAAATGTAATTATATGGTAACTGTAAATAGAGACTAATTTGAAAACAGAAAATTTGAGAAAAAAAAACACCAACAATTTTTTATGATTTCTATGATAAGATAGGGTTGCAAGAAATAGTCTTCCTACTTTTAAGGTGACAAAAACAACAGAAATAACCAAATCATCAGGAAAAATAGTATCAAGAACATTCTACAGTACGAGAGAGAGAGGTCTGTCCACCTGGAGCTTCTTGAGTTGGGTGGTGAGCATGGTGGCCGTCCTCTTCTTCTCTTCCAGCCTGTTGGCCAGCTTTTGGGCCTTCTTCTCCAGGACCTGCTTCTCCTCCGTGTTCACCTCGCCACGCAGACGCAACATCTTCCTCTCCAGCAGCTGGATCTGGAAGTCCTGGAGTAGCAAAGTTTGAGGTGGAGAGGGAGTTAGTGATGTACCCACTAGACCAAGCATACACCTCAAGACCAGCTGTATAGGTCGTGAAGAGGGCACGACAACACCTTTCCCCCCCTCAGGACACTGAAAAGATTTGATTTGTTTACCCTAATGGTAGAGGGAGATGTGATGACATTAGGGCGAACGCTAGCTATAACGGTCATGGTGGTAGAAATAGATAATGATCATATGGCAGTGGTCTAAGGGCTATCTGAAAGCGTCTGTTGAATGACCATGCTGTTATTACTATTCAAGTCGAAGGTTATTTGTCACACGCGCCGATTACAACAGACCTTACAGTGAAATGCTTAATTACAAGCCCTTAACCAACAAAAAACAGTTAAGAAAAATATGAGTTAAGAAAAAAACATTTACTAAATAAACTAAAGTAAAAAAATAAAAGAGCAACAATAAAATAACAATAACGAGGATATATACAGGGGGTACAGGTTAGTCGAGGTAATTGAGGTAATATGTACACATAGGTAGGGGTAAAGTGACTATGCATAGATAATAAACAGGGTGTGTATTGCATATTGTTAGTGATAGGAAAATAACAACTAGAGAAAGAATAGTGTTTCTGCTGTCTAGCCTGGTTGTAGATGATCTCCTGCTGCTTGAGGGAGTTCTGGTCCAGTTTACTGAGGCGGCTGTCCAGGTTGGAGAGAACCACCCGGCTCCCAGAGAGCACGGCCATGGAGTCTTTCTCCTTCAACCTCAGGGCCTGTACCTCCTGGCTCTCGCGGAACAGCACCTCGCGGTGGCGGTGCAGTTGGGCGTCCATGTCCTGCAGCCCACGACAGACGCAGAATGAGACAGTTCACCACAACATGGTCAAGAGTACATTAACCAACACAATGTGACACTGAAGTCAACACATGGTTCACCAGCTCCAAAGAAAGACATCCGAGATGTTTCCCTGGTTGGCAAAATTATGAAAGAGAACCAATACACAATGTAACACTACATTCCTCATGGGAATGAATAGAATGACATCAGCGCATCTAAATGAAAATAACTAAATGTGAGAATACAGTCAGTCAGAATAGGATTTAATGTATCAGTTTGATTGATACAATGTTCATATACTTTTAAATATCTAGCGATATCGAGTTCATATTGTGACCATTGCAAGGTAAAATGCACAGTTAGCTCAAAGCAAACGCAGCCTGCCATCCCAGTACCATGCAGACACTCTTTCCGATAAACATACTGATATTAGAACAAAAACATTGTTTTATCATGTGGAGTGCACTCACTTTGATAGTTTGCTCCTCTTCCTTCAGTACTTGCTCCATCTGAGCGGCCCTCTCCTCCACGCTGAGGGTCGTCTCAGTCACTGTCTTCAGCTTCTCCTCCAGGGCTGTGTTATGAAGCTTGGCCCCCTTTATCCTGGGCCAGGTTCGTTCACACACACACACACACACACACACACACACACACACACACACACACACACACACACACACACACACACACACACACACACACACACACACACACACACACACACACACACACACACACACACACACACACACACACACACACGAACTAGTGAGAGGGTGGGTGTTCCACATAATTACATATAGAATCCCTGTGAGGGGATTCATTTAAATGTAAACGGTTAGTTCCCCCCAAAACGATGCCTCCAATTATTCCTATTTGACTGGTACTGAGGCCTGCCAATCTCTATGTCACACTTGTTGTTTTTGTCCTGGATGTCCTTTTTCATGTTGGCTAGCTGGGACCTCATGGACTCGACATCAGTAGCTGCTCTGTCCACTGTCCCTTTCAGACTCTCCAACTAGAAAGAGATATGTGATAATAACATATAAGACAAGCCATCATTCCCATAGAAAGAAGTCATACAGAATAAAAATACCTGTCAGCAGAAAGCTGACTTTTTTAATCACTTTCTTGAACAAGACACTATAAATGTAATTACATGCATATAAATGCTGATGAATTGCTGATGAATTGCAATGTTATAATGCCTGTAAATATTTGCAAATGATGAAAAACGAATTTGTTAATGTTTCATCCTGGGAAGAAAGCTAGGGACAACAGACACACAACAGACAGACTCACCTCGTCCTGTAGTCTGGTGCGGTTACTCTCCTGCTCCTGGAACTCCCGTCTCAGCTTGGCCGCCTGCCGGTCGGCCATGGCTATCTTCTTCTCGTACTCCTTGTTGTTCTCCGTCTCGCTCTCCAGGAAGGCCTTCTTCTCCTTGATCACTCCATTCCTCTCTCTGATGTCCTGGTTGACTTGGGTGAGGAGCTGGAAATATATAGCAAAATCCATTGCTTACATTGTCAGGCCATTATTTTTTAGAAACTTCACAGTTGTACATCAGTCACTTTCATGTAGCCTTTTTTATGATTTTGATGGACTAATCTTAAGAAGGTGTCGTAATATGAAAAGGGGTGTTGAAACAGTGTTGTTTCAACTATAAAAAACCTATAAAACACATGTAATCGTTTCTGGACCAAGTGATTATGTGAAAAAGTAAACTAGTGTCTTTACAATAGTTTCAAACTGCTATAATATTCCTAGCCTAGTTGAAATTGACAAAATGATAGTGAAGCAAAGTGAGTGTAGCATTCAATCTGGTTTATCCAGGCTATGATATCCCATCGTCATCTTAAATATTGTATGACTGACTGACTGTAATGACTGCAGGCTGCCATCTAGTGGTTACCATTGAACACTGCTGCATCTCGCTATCTCTTTTCTTCATCTGCTCGATGGTGTTCTCCCACTGGTGGATCAGCTCCTGTCTCTCTAGGTGAGCCTGGCGGAAGTTTTCTGCTGTCTTATCCAGACCAATCTGTTGGCAGAGCACAACTACAATACATGAGACACACTCTGATGGATATCAACAGGGAAAAAGAAATGCTTTCTGTTTGATGTGGGAAGTATAAATCTCTAGTGTGTCAACAATGGACACACAGTAGCTTAAATGTCAACAAAATATTATTCGTTGACTGATATTCCCGTGTTGTTCTGTACTAGTTAATGTACTGAACTGTAAGATAGCTGGTGTTTTAGACCTGTGCTGATATGGTCTCAGTCAGTTCGTTGTCCAGTGCCTTGTGCTTTTGGTTGGCCTCAAGCGTCATCTTCTCTATCAACAAAGTGAGCTCCTGTAAACAAAGAATGCAAACAGTAGTTTAGAAAATAGATTGTTGTACTGTTCATTAAGAATATCCCATTGTCAGTGAATTGTTCATTCTAGAGGATCCTGAAAGGAATGTAGTTGCTTGCCACTGTAACTGAGATCCAAGACCACACAGGTTTTCGTACCCACATCAGTCGGTTACTCACAACACCCATGACGTACCCGTATCCTGCTCTCATCCTGCTGGGCGTACTTGATGATGGCCATGGTGTCCTCGTCCTTGTGTGCCGACTCCTCAAGCCAGGCATCCAGGGTCTGCTGGTCCCAATTCAGCTGGCTTTTCAGCTCTTCCAGCTTCTGGGTGGCTTTGAAGATGTTGTTCTGAGGAAACAGATGGCTAGACATTTATCTAATACAGTGGAACATACACTGCATATATTGTATGTTCTGGTGAATACTAGCAGTTGGAAATAGAACTACAGGCCAGAGAATTCTCAGTCATGGAGAGAGAGAGAGGTCTTTCCTCAAAACAATGCTGTTTTGAGGAAAGACCTCTATTTTAGAACAGAAAGACCAGGATGTTGATGGTACGTAGAATAACCTCTTGTGCATTCTTCTTCTCCCTCAGAGCTCCAAGCTCGTTGTCCAGCTGTGCAATCTCCTGACGCAGGCGGCCCACCTCTCTCTCTGCCAGGGCCTTGAAATGCATCTCCGACTCAGTCTCTTTCTCCCTGGCTTTGCACAGAGCCTGATACAGTACAGATACAAAATAAACCAGTTATAGGACAGCATTTCAAAGTTGTTGCAAAACAATTACTGACATACCTGTGTTCGCATGGTATTATTAATTCATCCTTGCATAAACATAATTACTTAGCAATATAACTACCAGTCATACAGTAATGGGTGTAGATCTATGCATGAGCTAAATAGTTTTGGGTCAGAACCTCAGAAGTCTATTTTCATGGAATTCCAAAATGGGCAAGTAGCTTTACCTGAGTTTGAGATAACTCCTGCCTAACATTTGTCAGGTGTTCAGCCATGGCTTGTATTCTATCCTTGTATCCACCAAGTTTGTTCTCCAGTTGTAACTTCTGATTTTGTTTCATTTGAAGCTGTGGAGAGGCAGGAAGTGCAAATGACAGTCATATTTCACATTGGACTGATGTTCATCCCAGGTCACGTTACCTGTTTCGTTTTAGCTAGCTAACGTTCGCTAACTAACTTAGATCCCTACCAACTGTCCGCTATGTAACTGGGGCAAAAATATTTCGATTTATATAAAATACAGATGAAACAAATGAAATGTCAGATATTCTGGTACAGATAATCTAATAAACTGTTAGCTAACAGACACTTACCTCATCTTCCAAACCTTTATTTTCTGCATTGGCAACTGGGATGGCAAAGCCCTCGTCCCAGCCTACCTCGGATAAAAGTATGTTCGACATTTTTTCTGTATGACTAAATTCCAAGTTTTAGAACTGAATATCAAGCCAGCCCAATATGCCAACTAATTATTTACAATAAGTAATAAATTCCTACTTTGTTCTATTTTTGACAACTTGTAAAGGGTCATAACATGCTACAAAACCGCCGTGTTGTCAATGCTGGCCCCTAGCAACCGTGTCAGGTGGTTAGTTACCACATCATCCGGTTGTAAAATAAAATCGCACGCGTCACAAGAGTGCCACACAACTACCACCACTTGGCAATGCATGCTACCGGAGTCACTGTACTCAGTTTATCCACTAAAAACTTTGTGAATCACACCAAAAGGTTAGAATTGAATTACTATTTTACAATAAACCCTCCTGCCTATTTTCTATCCAACTTACATAATTAACATTGTAGGCCATCATTGTAAATAAGAATTTGTTCTTAACTGACTTGCCTAGTTAAGTAAATAATCACATTAAAGAATAGTTCATTCACTCTCAGGCCAGTAGCGTACAAAGGACATCACTATTTGAGAAACATCTGGAGTAAAATTAAACAATTGGAAGAATAGTACATCCTTTTAACATAAGACATACAAGTTCATATGCAGGTTTCAGGTATCAGCTTTGGCAGAGAGAAATATGACAGACAAGAGTGCATCACCATTATCAACACACATCAAAGAAATATAAAATTGAAACATTTATTACCTTATACATTTGTACTGGAATAGCATTATGATTAAAACAAACAAAAATTACAATCAAATGTTTTTGTACTGTTCTGTCACACAAGTCTCATAAAACAAAATTCATATTCATAGCAGGAATGCACAAAGTATTAAAATTAAATTTAATATTTAAAGAAAGACATTCCCTCACGGACCATCGTGTTTAGAATACGATACAATTGTATTTGTCTTTTCGGGGTGTCGGTTTGCTTCACGTGAACCTCGACTGTGTCAACTAAACACTGGGACAGGAACTGTAAGGTCCAGGATGGCGACTCCTCTCCAGTTGGCTAGAGTTGACACGAAAAAAGCCCCATACTAAAGATAAAATCCCAAACCACCACAAGACGACCGCCGAGGAGATATGCCTTTTGTATTGTCTGTTGTGTAAAACATCTCAGTCCTGAGGGTTGGAAAAGGCAACATAGATCTCAGCTCAGTGCAGTCCCCTGTGCACCGTTTCTCCGCCTCGGTTGTGTGTTTTTTGTATAAACAAACGTATGGACGTTCCTCCGAGTTTGGGCGGTCCCTAGACAGCGGTGCTTTTGGTCCCAATGTGCAGTCGTGCAAACTCCACAAAATCGTCAATGAGGACTGGCCATGCTCCTTGGAGGAAGGAGACAAAAATGACAGATGTTTCATGCATAAAATTCAACTTGCTTTCTCTAAAAGGAAGCACAACCGATACGGGGTTAAGCAAGAAAAAATACTTTTCAACTCTGGTGGTTGTTGGGAAAGGCAACAAGTGGGCTGGCTCCATATTATTCCATTCACAACTGATTACATTGTCATGCACCTGACCTGAGGCAATGGGTTGCTATAGTTCAGCCTTAGTACACAAAAACACAAACCTTCCTCGTCGTAATTGGACATGTCATCAGTTATCATTGTGCTGAAGTCTAACAAGAGGTTCCAGGTGTCCTTAGGGATTGATCGTTTATGGTGCTCCTGCGGGGAAAGAATAATAAAAAATAAAAATGTGCATTAAAAGAAACAACTAGCCTGTTTATTGACACCTTCAACTGAAGCAAACCCATCCAACTTCCCCTCTGTGTGGATCAATAAAGTATACTCAATTCAATAAAGAGAAAATAACTTACCACTAAAAATTTGTTCCACAGGTCCAGGAATTTGAATCTTCCAGCCAGTACTAAATTCCAATACGCAATTGCCATTTCTAAGTCTAGAAAATGCACAACAATGAGGACATGTCTGAGAGAAATCCAAGTCCAATGAGCAGAGTAGACTATGAAAATAGAATGTCAAAATGTATTGCTTACCCAAACCTTTCTGGCCAGGATTCTTTGCAAAGTTAAATGTAAACTGGTAAAAGTCCTTAAATTTCCCATGGTCTTTTAACTCTTGCTCCATTTTTGGTAGTTGGGCTTTTAGTTTCTCTATACTGTCACACCTGAGGAGAACAAAATAAGCTTTAGCACCAAGTACAAGATTAAGGGTTAGCCTATCTGATGTGGAGAAAGAAGAGCTTAGCCTACATTCTGTTACACAACTCAGTGGCTGATGGACGACAACAAACAATTTCCTCTATAATTACATGATGAAATGAATTAACACAACACACACAGTTGTTGTCAATTAAATATGCCCCAGAAATGAAGTGAAACCTCTCTCTCTTTAAAGGCCATCCTCACCCTTGTTCTGCCATCCCATCCATGAACTCCTGTCTGGAGAACTCGCACTGTGTTGCAGCCCGGAACTTCCAGGCGATGAAGAGCACACTAATACTGGCCGGGTCCAGGCCCAGGTCATCACAGAACTGCTGGATGCCATCTATTCCAATCTTGTTGTCATCTTGAGGGTCTGAGTGAAGGATAAGGCAAAAATAAGGTGTTTAATTAATACTTTGCCACTTTTGAGCAACTTGACTGACAAATATATGAATTTATTTGATGATATCCATTTTTATTTGATTTTGGTGGTCAAAGGTAAGTTGTGTTTCGACATTATGCATGGTCCTATGGCAGTTTTTATTTTTACAGTCATTTATACTGCTATTGTTTTTACTTACAGTACCATAGTACTATCTTGTGCCCTTGTGACAAGCCCTCTGTAGCTCAGTTGGTAGAGCCTGGTGCTTGCAATGCCAGGATAGTGGGTTCGATGGGACCACCCATACTTAAAAATGTATGCACGCATGACCAAGTCGCGATGGATTAAAGGGTCTGCTAAATGGCATATATTATTATAGTACAGCCAGCATAGACAGAGATGTGAAAAGAAAGATGACACTTACCTCTGTATCTGTTGTAGAGTTGTTCTAACCTTTTCTTGTCCAACACTCCCTTTAGATTCGGATGGTAGAGGTCTGGATTTTGGAAAAAGTTGTCTGTGGAGACATCTAGTTTCCAGTCATTCTGTGACAGACAGGTCAATGCCGTCTTCTCATTTGATTGTGTGAAGATCATGAACTGTCGAACTTTATCCTTCTGTGAGGACTTCAGCTTGTTCTGGGGAACAACACAGACGTTTACAGAACAAACATAATGACAGAAATGTAGCTCTCCTCATGCTCAGAATTGTGAGCTTTCAAAACGGTATAGCCTTGGGTAGAAATTCCATCCCTGGCAACACTTGAGTCTGCAAACCTGACAATACATGCATTGCACACTTCTTCTGGTGTCATCTTGCCAAGCAATAAGCATGATCTTGGATGCATGTTATAATAGCTGGCTTGTAGCCACGGAAGTCGTTTTGGGAAACTACTTAGCCTAATGACTTTCCTCCAGGGATCAAGGCAACAACGCAAAACTGCTTAATCGACTATACATGAACGGTTTGGATGCAGAAAAGTATTGGCATGACATAAGTGAGCACAACAATTAAGTTATTGTGACATTCACACATTCTATCCAGTATCCACAGCGTTCATAGGCAAAACAAACAGGCCTAGTCAAAGCTATGATCCGCGACGGCGCATAATGTTCATTTGAACGACCAGCTAGCCGAGATTGGCCGGCTTCTTTAGCCACGTTTTAATCTTTAGATAGCTAGACTTACTGTCTAGTATCTGTTGTTGACTAGAACTGTCTGACAACCTACCTATGCTGCAGTATTGACAAGCCACCTAGGTTGTTCAATGACAATGAAACAAAATACAGTCGAGTTGCTGAAAAGCTAAATAGCTAACAACTAGCTAGCGTTACCTTTGCAACGCTAACAGATAACCTTTTAAACAAGTATGTTTAAATTCAGTGTTTAGGGTGTTCATTTGATCAATGGTGTATGGCATAACCTAAAATAAACATTTAAAAAATAGATAAATAAACGTATTCTTCACCATGTTTGTAATTGCCCGACTCCCTTTTTCCCATCCAGCTGCCTCGCTCTCTTCCACCTTTTTCCGCTCATGCGCAGTTTGATGCCTGTCATGTTGGTGTAGCTACATATCACTTTTCCAGGTCGCTATATGTATAGTCAGATGCATGCGTATGCATGTCTACGGACTACGGTTGATAGACTGTAGCATAGTGTATCTTATTTGACTTAATGGTTGGTTAGTGTATCTTAACCATTGACATAATGGTTGGTTGGTGGTGGACACTATTTGTGGATGGGGCAGAAATGCCATGCTAGTATACCAGACATATAATTTACTAGATCAGATACCACCCAAAAACATTAATCCTGCCTGGATACCAGATTCTTATATTTCAAACTGAACAGATAGACAGACACACAATAACTATTTACCAGCCCCAACCATAAAAATAAAATACAGAATATGTAAATTGCATATATTACAACATCTCTCAAAGGTATTATTAATATAGCTACAATTGTAATTAGTATTCTGTTCCCATGATATTGCAGTGTGCTATCACCAAAATATATATTGTATAATAATGATCTATCTATACCACTCATTACACAAACACTGGAATCAATGCCAACCAATTACATATTTTTTTGTAATGTACTCCATGTTCTCCATTGAGTCTCATTAAATGATGCAGTAATGATCACAATGAACCGCAAACAGAGAGTTTGCTGAGTTTGCTGTGGGTTTTTTATTTATGCACTTTCTTGCACTATGATTTTTTTGGCCACTAATGATGTTTTAATAGACATCTTTATTTTGCATTCAAGCCTCAGTTTTGTATTTTTGACATGGGGCTAGTGCCGGAACAGCTATAACTAATTTGATAATAATCCAAAACATTCCAAATGTATGAGTGGTAAAACAGGGCATTTTGACATGAGAAAAATAGAAGTCTGATTGAGGTAAGAAATGATTTCATAAAGCCGATACAGTATGTTGTCTTGGCAAAGGTATTCCTGCATCCTTGCTATCCCAGATCCTTGGAGCGTCCCTACCCCATTGAAGGTGACATTTAAAATGGTTACGGTTAGGGTTAGGTAAGGGTTAAGGTTAGGGTAGGAGTTAAGGTTGGGATTAGGGTTAGGATTTAGGGTAGGGGCGTCCCCAGGAATCCAGAAAGCACCTACCATTACATTTTCCATTCCCAGAAGTTTGACATGATGAGGACGCCGTAGCAACCGAAGCACATGCAATTTGTGCTGTAATATCATTCCGTTCTAAAATATAGTCTAAATCTTGAAAATAAAAAACTTTATAGAATGAAACTTCACAGTATTAACACATAAAACACGAGTGTTTGTATATTAAAAAATATTGTGTTGTTGTGTTGAGAAAGTATTTTCGAATAAATTGAATTTTTACATTTCAGTGAAAATAGTCCGGCTATATAAAAGCGCTTGTCCTCCTCCACGTAGATCTTTCCGGTCGCATGTTGAAGTTGGAGAAGGATCATGTCTAGCCACTCTCCTGATTACAGCAGGTAAAACAAAGAAGGAACTTGTTTCATTTACAATTATTGTAACAAATTAAAACGACATGTATTTATAGATATGCGTTTTCCATGCATCTTGCAGATATTCAGAGGGAACTAGGTGGTTTACGTAGGCCCCATTGGCATTCACTTAGCTAACCCTATCTAGCTAATGTTAGTTACTTTAATTATCTGCGAAGATGGCAATTCATATCCGACTCGTGTAGTTGCGTGTAACGTTAGTATGCAAAGAATATTCAGTCAACTATAGTAGTTACCAAGACATAATTTGTACATTTAACTGATGGAATCAGACCTGTGACTACTAAGTTAATGTGTCATCCTTGGCCTAGTTCCAGCTTGCTCGGCTAAACTAACCTTAACTTGCGATGCACTGAGTTGGCTGCCCGCAGGATTAAAATACAAATTTAGAAGGAATTAAATTTGAGCGAAAATAAATTTATCTTGTCGAATTTCGGGGGCATGTCAGTCAGATTACCGTACGAGACACGTGCCCAACCAAGGTTGGTGAAATTGGACAGCACAGGCCTAACTCGATAAGCAACAAGTCATTTAGAATTTTTGGACGATGTGTTAAAAATCGCTATCCCATCTTTCGGCTACGGAAACTTATGTAGAGAACTTTTTGTATTTGTACTTTATCACACATTTTCCAACTTCCCACGTGGCGACTTGGGTTTTTCTGTAATTGGTTCAACCCTCGCCCAATAACTAAGTTAATCAAGTGTTTTTGGTTTCTCAGTTTTTCCGTCTCTGACGCAACTCTTTTTGCGTACCACTTGTTATAGTGGATTTCAGTTTTGTGGGGAGTGTTGAGTGAAATGATGGCATTTCATCTTTCGGGACAGACCTGATAATGGTGACAACTTTTAATACTGATCACTCAAACCTCAAGCCTGCAGTTAACTCAATGTCATCTCACACTTCTCATCGAAATGTGTGAACAGAATACTCATTGTGCAGAGCATCTGGAACGAGATTAATCTTAATTTTTAAGACCTGGCCCCTCAAGGAGACACTCCTTAGGGTATGTGTGGTTTTCAGAAGCCATCAGCCATTCAAGAGGGCAATCGTTCCTTGTATCAAAGGTATGCAAGTCATTGGCTTGTTGATAGCAAAAAAATACACTGAACAAACGTATGTATGTCACAATTTCAAATATTTTACTCGGTTACAGTTCATAGTACATTTATTTGAAAGAAATTCATTAGGCCCTAATCTATGGATTTCACATGACTGGGCAGGGGTGCAGCCATGGGTGAACTATCTGGTGACTGTAACTTTAGTCCGTCCCCTCGCCTCTACCTGGGCGCAAACCAGGGACCCTCGGCACACATCAACAGTCACCCACGAAGCATCGTTACCCATTGCTCCACAAAAGCAGCGGCCCTTGCAGAGCAAGGGGAACCACTACTTCAAAGTCTCAGGGCAAGTGACGTCGCTGATTGAAGCGCTATTTAGCGCACACCACAGCTAACTAAGCTAGCCTTGCAGTCAACATGCCAATTGTGCATGTCTGCCATTATGACAACTGCAGATTTGTGGCCTTTCATTGTCCCTGGCACAAGGTGCACGTGTAATTATCATGCTGTTTAATTAGCTTCTTCATATGCCTCAACTGTCATGTTTATCTTGGGAAAGTAGAAATGCTCACAAACGAGGATATAAACAAATGTATGCCCAAATATATGAGTACAGCTTGTTGTCCATATGACATTTCCTGGCATCTTATTACAGCTCATGAAACATGGGACCAACATTTTAACATGTGTTATTTTGGTTTAGTATCATTGCAAGTTAAATTCTTGTCTATTGAGTGACAAGATGCCATACCATCTTTCGGGACTGACACAGCAATGGAGAACTACTATTACTGATCATTAAGTCAATTGTCACCGGACAAAGCAGGATTTAAGTTCTGATCCTGAATCCCTTTTACTTTTTCCCTTCACAGGCTGCAATGTCATCACCCAAGCACGGGCAAGACTGCCATGTTTTCCATCTTTATCCTGCAGAATTGGACCCAAGCTCTGGTGCTGGCCCCCACCACAGAGCTGGCTCAGCAGGTATGCTGTGCCTGAGGTCTGGATTAACATCAGACCGAGGCGGCATATTTGGACAACTAAAAAGGTATATTTTTCCGTAATTCTTCCTGCAAAATCACTTGGGTTAAAGGTGGTGACGATCTCTTTTGGGATTATTGTTGTCAATGACTGCATTAATCTGAAAGTTGGCCTGACTACTCAGCAAGGGATTTCTGTTCTGTAACAAGTGAGTGAAATGATGGCATTTCATCTTTCGGGACAGACCTGATAATGGTGACAACCTCTTATACTGATCACTCAAGACCGTTTGTCCTGTATAATACATTGGCGCCAAGAGCAAATCACCATGAAGTTCTTGTTTTGTCTGTTTTCTTAGATCCTAAGTTAGGCACTAATGTCCGCAAAGAGATGCAGAAGCTGCAGACTGGGTCCCCCTGCATAGTGGTACGAACTCCAGGCTGGATGTTTGATGCTTAACGGGTGACGTCTGTAAGTACTCATCAGTGAAAGTATCTGCTATCTGACTGGCTTGTATTCAAATGAAATTGTATTTGTCACATGCACCAAATACAACAGGTATAGATCAACATTACTGTGAAATGTGTGATTATAAGCTTTTAGACAAAAATGCAGAGTTCAGAAAATATATGTATATGTTTCTATTTTATATGCTTCAGATTTCTTAGTTTGGCTTGACCATGGTGCAGATTTTAAGTTGTGCCCATTTTACTTGTAAATATATATATTGATTTCTGGATTAAATTCTAGAGGCTTGTCTCATCCCCAGCCACCCCCACTTCCATATAAAAGAACTGTGCTAAAATTGCAGAATCCAGGTAACCCTTGGTTTAGGCAATAATGCTAGCAGAGTATAGTGTGGAAGGAGAGCATTTTGCACTGTGCCGGAAAAGAGTTGTGGTCGAACCTCTTTCTTAATGTTCGTTGACCTCATGTCTCGAGGCCCAGTACAACAATTAGTCTGATTTAAGATTAGTTCATTTCCTCCCATTGTGATTTTTACTGGTTTCTTTAAATGCTGCGCAGGTGGTCCTCCTCTCCTGTCAGCCACCATGCCTACTGATGTGCTGGGGGTGACCAAGAAGTTCATGGGAGAGCCCATTGGCATTCTGGTGAAATAAAAGGAATTTCCCTAGAGGGTATTAAGCAGTTCTACATCAATGTAGAGAGGTGGGTAGCGTTCAGAAAATACATAACTCTTGTGAGCGTGTATATACCTGCCTTAATGTTGCAGGGCCGCAGGAAGACAAGCTGCTGCCATTTGTAAATATTGACTTGTCTGTAGTCGTTGTGTATAGCGTTTCCCTTCTTTTTAAAGCACCCTGCTAAAATTGTGGGGGCGAAGCCTGTGGGCTTGGCTCCTGCGGTCATGTAAGCATGGGTACACCAAGGAAGGACAGTAATGCCAGGATTGAAATGAGGCTTGGATGGACCTCTTTCTTAATGTCCAGTGTCCTTTGTCTCAAGATTCTGTGCTACAAAATTTCTGGTTATTTTCAATTTTAGAAATGGTGTATGTTGTAAGGTGAGTCTGGTCAGTGAAATAAGTTGTTACCCTCACATTAATTCCAGGAGTGGAAGTTGGACACATTGTGCAACCTGTACGGGATGCCAACAGTCACTCCGACAGGCATCTTCCTCAACACCAGGAGGATCTGCTGGCTGACTGAGAAGATTCACTCAAGGGGCTTCACGATCTCTGCTCTGGTAGGACCATCAGACACATTGCTCCCTGAATTATAATGCATTTACAATTACTGTTGTGTTTGGCATGGGGTTGTAATTTAAAATGTGGGTTGAAATATAACACTTTGTTTTCCAGCATGGCGGCATGGACCAGAAGGAGAGGGATGTCATCACCAGGGAGTTCAGGTCTGGCTCCAGCAGGGTACTCATCGCTACGGACTTATTGGTGAGGGTAGAATCTCACTCTTATCATCTAACTGTCATGTGTGACTTGATATGGCTACATGTATTTGTTACCCCAAATGGGTTTTCCTCTGCAACTGCCCTTTCATGGCTTAGCAGTAACACCTTTTGGGAGATGAAATGTCTGTTCTCCACCACGGGTTTCTCTCTCTGTAGGAATCTGTTACTTAATGTCAGACTACATTTACAGTCAAATGTTTTGTAAATCTGATTACACTTAGACTTGAGTTTAATATCTTTTTGCTTTGATATCCAGGCTCGGAATTGATGTGCAGCAGGTTCCTTGGTCACCTTCCTACAAAGAGGGAGAATAATATTTGCAGGTACGTACAGTCTCTGCATAAATATAAATGGTAGACGTGTTCAGTATTGTATTTGGAAAGCAGACCTGGACCTAAGGATTGTTCCTCCCCCATTTCTCTAGAATTGGTCGTGGTGGCTGTTTTGGCAGGAAAGGTGTGGCTGTAAACTGGGCGAGGAGGAGAAGTGTGTTCTTCGGGACATCAAGACGTTTCGCTATAACAGTGGATGAGATGCCTTTGAATGTGGCTGACCTGATTTGAACCTGGGTGTTGAGGATGAATATTGCTAGCGGTCTTACACTCATTGTGTTCATTTGCGCATTGTGGTAAGTTTGCCCATCTTGAATCAGACTTCTGATATTTGTAAGATATGGTGGTCTCATGGACAGGTTAGACTCAACAACTAATATAATAATAATATGCCATTTAGCAGACACTTTTATCCAAAGCGACTTACAGTCATGTGTGCATACATTCTATGTATGGGTGGTCCCGGGGATCGAACCCACTACCCTGGCGTTACAAACGCCATGCTCTACCAACTGAGCTACAGAAGGACAACTGTCCATGAGACCAAGTCTGATTCAAGATAGGCCAACGTACCTCAATGCTCTGGGCACTTTGGACACAGCAGAGCTTCTCACAATGGAGTGAGTCCTTACGACTACTACACCTGGTTATCAGCGGAGCCTTGTCTGACAGCAACCATTATATCAGCCTCATATTCTACCTTTTAATAAAACAAAATTAAACATGGCTGAAAATGTGTTTTATACTGACAATTGTTAATACTGTGGCATAAGGGGACAAGTGGAAAAGAGACTATGGTTAATATCTGTACTTTCTGTATTTTGCCAACTTCCCATTCCTAAAGATGTTTTATTTTACTCCACACATTTTCCCTGCCACTCAATGCGTTTCATTTTGAATGCTTAGCAGGCCATGCAAATTGTATAATTCACACACTTATCAAGAGATCATCCATGGTCATCCCTACTGCCTCTGAGAGTTTGTCATTTTTCTATGCAAATCAAATTTTATTTGTCACATGCGCCGACTATAACAGACCTTACAATGAAATTCTTCTTTATAAGCCCTTAACCAATGATGTAATTTAAAAAGCAGTATGTAAAGAAACATATCAGCAGTAAATAAGAATAGCGGGGCTGTATACAGGGGGTACCGGTACAGAGCCCCCTCAAGCTCTGTCAGGTTGGATGGGGAGTGTTGCGGCACAGCTATTTTCAGGTCTCCAAAGATGTTTAAGTCTGGGCTCTGGCTGGGCCACTCAAGGATGTTTAGAGACTTGTCCCAAAGGCACTCCTGCGTTATCTTGGCTATGCTTAAGAGTCGTCCTGTTACAAGGTGAACCTTCGCCCCAGTCAGGTCATGAGCACTCTGGAAGGTTTTCATCAAGGATCTCTGTACTTTGCTCCATTCATCTCCCTTGATCCTGACTAGTATTCCAGTCCCTGCTGCTGAAAAACATCCACAGCATGATGCCACCACCAAGCTTCGCCTTAAGAATGGTGCCTGGTGTCTTCCAGATGTGATGCTTGGTATTCAGGCCAAAGAGTTCAATCCTGACCAAGGCCCTTCTCACCTGATTGCTCAGTTTGGGAAAGGAAGATTGGAGTGATAAAATGTGGGGGTTAGACTGGGACAAGGCACAGTTGAAAATGAGTGACTACCTGTAAGCTGAAATGTCACTCAAGACATTGTAGACAGTAGATGGGTAAAATATACACTTTGGATGGTGTCTCAATACACCCAGTCACTACAAAGACACAAGCGTCCTTCCTAACAGTTCCCGGAGAGGAAGGAAACTGCTCACAGAGATTTCACCATGAGGCCGACTAAAACGGCTACAGAGTTTATTGACTGATGAGAACTAAAGATGGATCAACATTGTAGTTACTCCATAGCACTGATCTAATGCACAGTGTAATACAAAGTGTTATGTTTGGGGCAAATCCAATATAACACATTACTGAGTACCACACTCTGTATTTTCAAGTATAGTGGTGGCTGCATCTTGTAATCGTTGAAAGACTGGGGAGTTTTTCTGGATAAATAAATGGAATTGAAATGGACAAAATTAGAGAAAAACCTGGTTCAGTCTGCTTTCCACCAGACACTGGGGGATGAATTCACCTTTCAGCAGGACAATAACAAAACACAAGGCCAAACCTACACTGGAGTTATTCATGGTAGGACCTGAAAATGGTGGTCTAGCAATGATCAACAACCAATTTGACAGAGCTTGAAGAATTTTGAAAAGAATAATTGGCAAATGTTACACAATACAGGTGTGGAAAGCTTTTGAAGACTTACCCAGAAAGACTCACAGGTGTAATTTCTGTCAAAGGTTATTCTAACATGTATTAACTCAGGGTGTTGAATACTTATCTAATAAAGATATATTCATGTTTTATTTTTCATTACTTTTTTACAAATGTTAGAATTTTTCTTCCACTTTGACATTACAGAGTATTTTGTGTAGATTGTTCACAGATGACAATTCCATTTTAATCCCACTTTATAGCACAAAATGTGGAAAAAGTATTGGGTGTAAATACTTTTCTGAAAACACTGTATAGAACACAATAGTACTGTTTCTGTTTGTAGCAATAAAGCAGGCACGTTTGTATGGCCTTTAGTTTAATCTGTTGAATTTAGCTAGGTGGATACGCACTCAGGCACGTTTGTATGGCCTTTAGTTTAATCTGTTGAATTTAGCTAGGTGGATACGCACTCAGGCATGTTTGTATGGCATTTAATTTAATCTGTTGAATTTAGCTAGGTGGATACGCACTCAGGCATGTTTGTATGGCCTTTAGTTTAATCTGTTGAATTTAGCTAGGTGGATACGCACTCAGGCATGTTTGTATAAATTCTCCATATCTCAGTACCTCTGTGTACATTGGAGGCAGGCAGGTTAGTTATAATTATAGTCGACCTCAGGGGCACTGAGCACCTCAGTGAATGTGTAATCTGCTATGATATGGTAAATGCATGTATTTTTAGCACATGAACTTTGTTCTTTGACTCCCACGTTCACAGAAGTCAATGCAATTATGCTGGCAGGACCGCATTGGGAGGGTAGAGAGAGGAAAAAATAAACTAATTGGACGTTTGGATAGAGATTGGCTGATTCCACAAGGACCAGTTCTGCTGCATTGTTAAATGTTTTTCGGATTGAGAAGCAAGTCTTCCAAAGGGCTGGAGAAAAACTGGTTGACCTTTGTAAAGCTCCGACAATATCTTAAAAGTGATAAAAACAAGGAAATTGAATATATTTGGGTAGTTGTGTCACTCTGAACAGGACTTTTCAATGGCAAAATGAAAGTTACATGTGCACTGCAGTAGTAGCTATGAATTG
The DNA here is from genome assembly GCF_021184085.1 of Oncorhynchus gorbuscha. NCBI lineage: Eukaryota > Metazoa > Chordata > Actinopteri > Salmoniformes > Salmonidae > Oncorhynchus > Oncorhynchus gorbuscha. The sequence goes on from NC_060180.1 coordinate 67,418,336, forward strand.
TGAGAGATAGGTTGTTGGACCGTGTTTTGGGCCCCTCTTAATCATTTGTGTGAATTATTATTGGAAGCTCTGTAGCCACGGTGATTTGAGCTATCTGATTGGGCAGCACAATAGGTGCACTCGATTTATTCACAGATTTGCCGGTCCGCCGGACAGGTGGAGTTTGTCTCATGGGAACACATTGCTTACCCGGTGCGCAGGACTTTTGTTTGGAGAATGGCTAATCCCAAAAATATTCCTACACACCTCTTTCAAACAAGTTGCCATTATACAAAGAAAACGCACAAATAGGAAAAAGGCCCACAAGAAAATATGCCCAAAACAAACAAAAAAACTGATTTTTTGGGGTCCGTGATTTTGGGATATCTCTCCCCTATTGAACTTGACATTTTAAAGTTAAGGATAGGGTTTAGGATAGGGGCGTCCCAAGTATCCTTCATAGCACTGACCAATTTATTTGGTTTTGAACGATTCAACCAATTCTTATCTTACTTATGCAACAGATCAGAAATGCACTTCCTCAAAACTATTTGTAACTGACATTATGGAGACAGAACAGTCCCAATTTTTAAAGTTTTACATCAACAACAATAGAGTTATAGTTTTGAGGCTACTGTCTCTGAGGCATGCATGACATCATGCTGTAGCAATGGGCTAGATGCCTCTTCAACTCTCCCCCACAAATCTTTGAGTCAGCCTGATCTGGAAAGACAAAAACATTTGAAGCTGATACACTCACTACATGGCCAAAAGTATGTGGACACCTCCTCAAACATTTAATTCCAAAATCCTGGGCATTAATATGGAGTTGGTCCCCCCTCCCCTTGCTGCTATAACAGCCTCCACTCTTCTGGGAAGGCTTTCCACTAGATATTGGAACATTGCTGCTGGGACTTGCTTCAATTCAGCCATAAGAGCATTAGTCAGGTTTGGCACTGATGTGGGCAATTAGGCCTGGCTCTCATCCCAAAGATGTTCGATGGGGTTGAGGTCAGGGCTCTGTGCAGGTTTTTCCACACCGATCTCAACAAAACATTTCTGTATGGACTTGCTTTGTGCATGGGGGCATTGTCATGCTAAAACAGGAAAGGGCCTTCCCCAAACTGTTCCAAAAAGTTGGAAGCACAGAATCGTCTAGAACAGTGGTCGCCAGCCTGTCGATCACTTCAAGGCATTCCTAGTCGATAACCAAATATTTCTGTATAAAAACCAACAAAGATAAAGTCTTGCGCTCGTTTAAAAAAAATCTCGTTGAGCTGTTGTCGGTAGGTGCACTAGATTCAAAAGTCCTGCGCACCGGGTAAGCAAAGTGTTCCCATGAGACAAACTCCACCTATCCGGCGGACCGGCAAATCTGTGAATAAATCGAGTGCACCTATTGTGCTGCCAATCAGATAGCTCAAATCACCGTGGCTACAGAGCTTCCATGATCCTGGCTACAGCCAAGTTTAGTAGGCTACTAGCCTATGTCAGCTTTAATAACTTTTAAAACCATGGCCACAGAGAGAATGTCAACGAATACAGCAAAGAGCTGCTGTTTTTCTGAGTGAGCTCATGTTTATATTCAGGACTGTCACAGTTTTTATTCAACACTATTACAAAACGCGCTTCTCATGCTGCAGCTGCAATGAATGAGTAGCCAAGTATCGATAGCCCTGCGTTTTATTATTATGAGCAGCTTGTCATATTGATTTTAATATTAAGGAATATTTAACATTATCTGGTCATAGGAACAACATCAATTAACAACCATTTAACAACCATTAACAACCACTTGGTGGAAGACGGTGTCCCCTCTTTCTGGTCAGTCTCACCAGAGGAAAGGAAGGAGAGAGCAGGGACCGGGAGAGGAGGTAGGAAAAATAGTTTTGAACGGCCATTCCATGTCGGAAACTCGGGCATCTTTCTAGACCTCCGACTTTTTGACCTCCTTGAACATCAGATGCAGGTACCATCAGTCCAGTAAAATAAAAAGCAAATTATTTCAATTCATGCTCCACAATGGTAAACCAACTGATCTATTTTGTTATCAAAGCTCAAGTTTTGAAATATAATATGGTCTGATTAACAATATTGGCAGGCCATCATATAGTCAATATGCTGTGATAATATATTCAGCCTACTGCCAAAACCTCATTCCTACACAACTGTTTGTAGGAATGAGAATCTGAGCAGTAGATCTCAGCTTGCTTTTTGACTGCAAAAGTGATCTTGACTCAAAAGGTTGGTGACCACTGATCTATAATGTCATTGTATGCTGTAGTGTTAAGATTTCCCTTCATTGGAACTAAGGAGCCTAAACCATGAAAAACAGCCCCAGATCATTATTCCTGCTCCACTAAACTTTACAGTTGGCACTATGCATTGGGACAGGTAGCGTTCTCTGCCCAGAGTCCAATGGCGGTGAGCTTTACACCATTCCAGCTGATGCTTGGCATTGTTCATGGTGATCTTAGGGGCGGCAGCGTAGCCTAGTGGTTAGAGTGTTGGACTAGTAACCGGAAGGTTGTGAGTTCAAACCCCCCGAGCTGACAAGGTACAAATCTGTCGTTCTGCCCCTGAACAGGCAGTTAACCCACTGGACTCTGGGCAGAGAACGCTACCTGTCCCAATGCATAGTGCCAACTGTAAAGTTTAGTGGAGCAGGAATAATGATCTGGGGCTGTTTTTCATGGTTTAGGCTCCTTAGTTCCAATGAAGGGAAATCTTAACACTACAGCATACAATGACATTATAGATCAGTGGTCACCAACCTTTTGAGTCAAGATCACTTTTGCAGTCAAAAAGCAAGCTGAGATCTACTGCTCAGATTCTCATTCCTACAAACAGTTGTGTAGGAATGAGGTTTTGGCAGTAGGCTGAATATATTATCACAGCATATTGACTATATGATGGCCTGCCAATATTGTTAATCAGACCATATTATATTTCAAAACTTGAGCTTTGATAACAAAATAGATCAGTTGGTTTACCATTGTGGAGCATGAATTGAAATAATTTGCTTTCAATGACTCCTGGCCGTCATTGAAAATAAGAATATGTTCTTAACTGACTTGCCTGGTTAAATAAAGGTTGTGTGCTGCTCAGCCACGGAAACCCATTTCATGAAGCTCTGTTCTTGTGTTCATGTTGCTTCTAGAGGTAATTTAGAACTCGGTAGTGAGTGTTGCAACCGAGGACAGATTATTTTTACGCGTTTCAGCACTCTACGGTCACGTTCTGTGAGCTTTTATGGCTTACAATTTGGGCTGAGCCGTTGTTGCTTCTAGACGTTCCCACTTCACAACAACGGCACATACAGTTGAACGCTCTAGCAGGATAGAAATTTGACGAACTGACGGTGCCACGTTGAAAGTCACTGAGCTCTCGGTAATGCCAATCTACTGCCTATGTTTGTCTATGGAGATTGCATGGCTGTGTGCTCGATTTTATACACCTTTCAGCAATGGGTGTGGTGGAAATAGCCGAATCCACTAATTTGAAGGGGTGTCCACATACTTTTGTATATAGACACTGGCAATGAGGCATTTGTTTGCTTAATATTCTCATCTTGCCCTCAACAGTTCACAGCTATAATGATTACAATTATTTAATTTACAGGCTTATGTTTCATTATATTAAATATTTCTACAGACGTACATCCTGGAAGAACATCCACTGGCTTGTAATCAAGAGTGAACTCATGTCAACAGCCATCATGCAGAATGTCCACAGGAACATAACCCAGAGCTTTGTGGTGAGGCTTGTGTGTCACTCATCTAACCCACTCCCCCACCCGCTGCTCAACATACAGTTGCCATGGTGAAGAGAGAGAACCCATGAAAGGGGTTGGATATGATCTGTGGTTCAACAACCTTTCTCTGAGATGAATTTGTTTCACAGTTAGTCTATATCACCTCATTGTTTGTTTCTCATTTGCTTTGCGACAGGTTGAAAAGGCTTCCTATATGCTTTGGTTAGGGTTTCCAAATGTAATACAAAGAAATTGCTTGAAACAAGCTGTATATTTCCCACCTGCATCCTCCTTTAATTTACAGAACAATTCATTCATGTTCATTTCAATGTTCATTAATGATAAGAGATCAGCTGATATGCATAATACTTTAAATCTCTGTGGAATTTTCCACCTCGTAACAGACACTTTTGGCACTCGCACATGATAACCCATCCCTGTCATGTAGTCTGGGTATGCCAACCACGGGCACAGTATGTCACTAGTCACCACTAATAACTCAAACATATGCTACACATTAATGTACTGCTTCACCTAAGACAGTTGCCAACTTATGGCTGCAGAGTTTTGAAGACTTCTTTGACCCCCAAAATCCATTTGAAATGCTTGCTGTCAGTTTCAAATGCATCCTTGACATTGGGTACGTTTTGAAATAAAAATAAATAGATGGTATCTTCATTTTAACTTTAGCAAACGTTACTGTGAAACGACAGAAAATGAGCCAATTGTGTCCATCCACAGTTAGTTTTAAACCACAGCAGCATAACCAACAGAATAACAGAATGTTCGGCCATTCTCTCAATTAGTTTAATGGAAGGAGATGTGGGTGCGGAAATTCACTTAGAATCCTATTTGTCTTCCTTATCTCTGGATAGCATCTCCTTATTCATCACATTCAGTCTCTGCTCTTCAATACATCGTAAAGATATCAAGAATTGGACCACTGCTGGCCATATAGCTAGACGGTCACTATAAAGCCATATAGATAGGTCACTGTAAAACCCAAATTTACAGCAATAGATTTGACTCATGAGTATCTTCCTCCATCAACACAAAAAACAGGCCTTCCCTCCTTCATCCTTTTCAAATGACGGGAGACCGATGAAAGAAAAATTTGGTACGAAATGATCCCTCGCTCTATTTTGGACCAAACACAGTACATAGGTTTACTGTACTACAACAAGGCTGCCTTGCAGGGGTAGCTGTTTAAGAAATAAGGTCTGCAGAGAAGGGTGAGTTTCACAGCTGTGCAATACAACCTCCCAAAGAGTCCTGATGTGACCCGTTTGACCTCCGGATTCGTGGCGGCTTTCCAGAGTTCGTATATGTCGGCCACGTGGCCGTGCGACGTCATCATCTTGTCGTAGATGCACAGGTGGTAGGGCGCCTTGCCCTCACCTGAGAAGTACACATGCTCCTGCGGCAACACGCCCATGGCGTTGGCGCAGATGCCCATGAAGACATCGTCGATGTACAGCGAGGCGTTGAGGGTCAACGAAGCCTGGTAGATTTTGTTCGCCACGTCTCTAGAGACAACGTAACCCGCCCCTGCCGTGTAGTCCGGGTATGCCAACCACGGGTACATCTCGTATGGGACGTAGTACTTGCTTTCCTTCTGGCGGATGGGTGGCGCGCCTCTGTGCACGCGACCGATCCAGAAGTCTGTAACGCCCTTCCTGTCTATGTCCTGAAGGTAGCGCACCAGGTTGGGTATGTGCACGAAAATGTCATCATCAGACGTCATGAGGAAGCGGGCGTGCGGGCAGTAGGCGTGCGCCCACCGAAACTGTAGCAGAAGCTTGAGGGTTAGGTTGTGGAACGAGTCCACAAAGTCCTGCTGGACCAAGTCGCCATTCAAGCGGTCTTCACGGACAAGGTTGTCCTGGGTGTCCCCTCGGCTCCTCTGAGTATGGGCAGCTTCCTGCTGCTTGGGGAGGCCCAGCACAAAAACCACCTTCACCGTCACCCCCAGGGTCTGGTGGATGTAGGTCTCGTTGCCCCACGTCGACCGTATGGCTCGCCGTCTCTCAATGTTCTCTGGGGAGGACTTGACTAGCAGCAGCAGTAAAACATTCTTCTCTCCTGAGCACTTATACGGGTGGTTGAGCAGGTAGCGGTGGTTGCTGAACATGTGGGCCTCCTGCCGCGGGATGGTGAAGCTCTTGTTGATGAAGGTGTAACGGTTGACCAGGTAGCGGTAGGAGTAGGCCTTGACGTGGCTCACCACGCTGCCATCCCAGCACACCATCACCACCGACAGCACCAGGCACGTGGTCATTAGCTGCAAGCACTGGCACTTGCGGATTCGCCGAAGATTCACAAACATACCGGAAAATTGGTTCTGGAAAATTCCGGGGTTCTTCCTCTGTCAAGTCTGAGCGGTGGCGGCGGCGGTGATGCGTGTCAGAGTGTGTGAAAGAGTGGCTGCACAGGCAGTTGTCCCAGTGACTGTGCATAGCAGGGTGTGTGTTCCATCCTAGATTTCCCACATGGAGCAGGAGGCATGGGTGTGTCAGGGAAAATCACATGAGGAGCCTCCCGGAAACCATCGCCTCTGTCCGGCAAGTCACTCACACTCCTGTTGTTACTGACTCACACACAGCCGTCCTCATAGTTGCTCAGACTCATCCAGCGTCCCCAGGGTGCCAAGCATTGCTCTGAAATGGAACAGAGAGTACACATTTTACTCTAATGGCCCAATGTGGTGAGAGTTAAGTGTAATAAAATCCTCCTTAGAGAAAAACAGACAAACCGATCAATCAACTAGTCTAAAACGGAATTTTACAATTTGGGTGTGATAGAGTTCTTAAACATCTGGTAACTGTTTACGTTAGACTGCTCTTCGACCTGTGTAGTTACTCTGTAATTCCTCTAACTAGAAATCGCTCTGCCATTTCCTAGTTGATAAAATTCTAATAGTTTGCCTAATTTCAGTTGATGTGACAAAACAAGCAGTCATTGTGAAGACTCATTGCACCATCTAAACCACTGTGTACCATTGTCCATTTAATTAGATCTGCTTTCATATTGTTGAGTAATGAGACACATTTCTATTTGTTTGTCACTTATTTAGCATCCTAAGTATTTTATATATTTTTTTGTGGTCCACTGAAGGATTGCTGTAGATCATGAATGTTTTGTTTTTCCTATTGCCATTATTTTAGGGTTTTCCAAGTGAATTTTATATCCTGAGATTTGAGTATTCTGAAACTATATTTACCAAGAGTGGCATTGAGTTTTCAATATGGTCAGGTATATCAGGAGATAGTTATTATATACATTGCATATATAGAGCATGTGGGCTGAGCAAACATTTAACAGAACACACATCTAGCAATTATTTGTACTTTGACGCACTTTTAAACTCCAAATCCTCTCCTAATGTACCGAAAATCTCTGGATTATGTTATTGTACATACATTGGAGGAAGACTGTCAGTTAAATGTGCGTTTTTAAATGTACTCTGATTTCAGAGCACTCTCGTCTGACTGTGTCAGTGTGCAGAATAACTGATGAATTTACGAATGCTCAACACCCGTTGAATACGGCCAGTGCCGGTAAACATCAGCAAAACAAAGCGCACTTAAATTGTTGCCAGCAGCACAGTTAGTCACCAACCCTCTGGATAACATGAAAGCAGCCTAACCAGCGCTGATAGGGTAAAATGGTCGGTGAGGTTCTCACATTCGTGTCTGGAAGTGGCTAGCCAACGTTAGCCAGTTAGCTTGACTGCTGATGTGAGGTCAGAACGCTCGGATCAGCCCAAAGCCCAGAGCGCACTGGCACTCCAGATTGAATTTACAGACACACGCTGAGTATTGTGGTCAGGTAGCCTAGCGGTTGAGAGTGTTGGAGCAGAAACTAAAAGGTTGCTGGTTCGAATCCCTGGCACGACTAGGTGAAAAATCTGTCAATGTGCCCTTGAGCAAGACGCTTAACCCTAATTGCTCCTGTAAATTACTAAAACATAAATTAAAATATAGTGGCTGGTGGGGTTCTACTTGGGGAGAGTGGGTCCACCGAGAGACTGAAGTGAGATGAGTCGAGGCCCCACACACACCTCAGAGAAGCTGCCCTTCCAGTCACCCCAATCCCTCTACACCTGTTTTAAATCTATAGGCTTAATATTTAAACTAAATCAGTTTCATATCATAAAAACAAGTACTTCTGTTGTGTGCTTCTCCTCTGATTTCCTAGTGTGGCTTTGTGTGACATTAGCTGAAAAGTCCAAAATGTGGCCGGTGAATGGTAAAAGCCAGCGCAGCAAACGTGGTGCTGGGGGTTCTGCCATAATAGAGGGGTTTATGGCGACGATCCATCGGAACTCCTGAGAGCTGCGGAAAGCGTTCGGCACACAATGGAGGGCATCAGGATAGCTCTGGGAGCACAATGACAGTGAGAGAGCGGGGATGAGAATAGGTTGTTTCCGCCCGTTTGGCCTGGGTATAAACCAAGGGGGATCATGGATGGGCCTGGGACTCCCAGCACATCACCACACTGCTGCCCCCCCCCCCCCCCCTAGAGCTTTTATCATTAGCTACCCACTACCTAATAGGGTCACTTGCTCAGAATCTCATATCTATCTCTGTCTCCTCTCTCCATGTCTCCCTCTCTCCATCCTTATCTCTTCCTGTGACTCCCTCTTTGCCTGAGTAAGATGAGGTATTGCTGTCTTGTCTAAACCACAGCTTCCCCCAGCCACATACGTGTTTATTGAGAATTTTGACTGTCTGTGTGTTACAGTAAAGTCCACGCCTGCATGAATCTGTGTTTACTAATTAAGTGTCATTTTCTCATAAAGGACAATGGTTCAAGAAACAATCGTCTGCAAATTGTCTGATTCAAGTAGATCTGGAGTTAACTGTAAAGGAGCATTCAGTGACACTACTCCACACACCACCGCTTACCACAACAGAATTAGAGACATGCTAAAATAGATGGCTCTGGATATCAGTATTGTCTTACTTTGATGTATTCATTTCTGCTTCATGTACGTGTGTGTGTGTACTGGTGTCTGACATAAGACACTGATTATAAACTGGGTGGTTTGAGCCCTGAATGCTGATTGGCTGACAGCCATGGTATATCAGACCGCATACCATGGGTATGATAAAACATTTATTTTTAATTTTTAAACATTTAATTTTTAATATAATTATGTTGGTAACCAGTTCAGAATAGCAATAAGGCACCTCGGGGTTTATAGTTTATGGCCAATATACCACGGCTAATGGATGTTTTTAGGCACGACGCAACAGCCGTGTTATTTTGGCCATATACCACACCCCCTCGAGCCTTATTGCTTAATTATACTTCCCAGGCACTTAGGTACTCCATTGTAAATACAAGGCTTTAATGTCTTTCCTGCCGATGGTGTCATGGCCACGATACCATGTCCATCGAACAAAGACAAAGGTGTGTCTCGCCTCTCAAGTCTCATCATTGACATCTGCCAGTAAAACTGCCTATTTGTTCTGCAAGTTTTCTTGTTGACTGTTGAAAGTCAAATATGCTTTACCTCACAGGTGTGTTTGGTTTGTAATATGTGTCTGGCTTTCTTATGGCGGTTTTGGAGCAGTGGCTTCTTCCTTGCTGAGCGGCCTTTCAGGGTATGTCGATATAGGACTCGTTATACTTTGGATATACAGTGCCTTGCGAAAGTATTCGGCCCCCTTGAACTTTGCGACCTTTTGCCACATTTCAGGCTTCAAACATAAAGATATAAAACTGTATTTTTTTGTGAAGAATCAACAACAAGTGGGACACAATCATGAAGTGGAACGACATTTATTGGATATTTCAAACTTTTTTAACAAATCAAAAACTGAAAAATTGGGCGTGCAAAATTATTCAGCCCCTTTACTTTCAGCCAGTGAGGATCTCTTGATCCAATGTTGACCTAAATGACAATGATGATAAATACAATCCACCTGTGTGTAAACTCTCCAGATAGTTCAGAGGTCCATTAAAAGAGGATCATCATGAAGAACCAATGTTGACCTAAATGACTAATGATGATAAATACAAACATCCCAAAGAGCACTGTGTAATATTGAAATAATCAAGTCTCCAAGACCTATAAATGCACCTGCACTGATGATATATGCAGCCAAGAGGCCCATGATCACTCTGGATGAACTGCAGAGATCTACAGCTGAGGTGGGAGACTCTGTCCATTTCTTAGGACAACAATCAGTCGTATATTGCACAAATCTGGCCTTTATGGAAGAGTGGCAAGAAGAAAGCCATTTCTTAAAGATATCCATAAAGAGTGTTGTTTAAAGTTTGCCACAAGCCACCTGGGAGACACACCAAACATGTGGAAGAAGGTGCTCTGGTCAGATGAAACCAAAATTGAACTTTTTGGCAACAATGCAAAATGTTATGTTTGGTGTAAAAGCAACACAACTCATCACCCTGAACACACCATCCCCACTGTCAAACATGGTGGTGGCAGCATCATGGTTTGGACCTGCTTTTCTTCAGCAGGGACACGGAAGATGGTTAAAATTGATGGGAAGATCGATGGAGCCAAATACAGGACCATTCTGGAAGAAAACCTGATGGAGTCTGCAAAAGACCTGAGATTGGGATGGGGATTTGTCTTCCAACAAGACAATGATCCAAAACATAAAGCAAAATCTATAATGGAATGGTTCAAAAATAAACATATCCAGGTGTTAGAATGGCCAAGTCAAAGTCCAGACCTGAATCCAATCGAGAATCTGTGGAAAGAACTGAAAACTGCTGTTCACAAATGCTCTCCATCCAACCTCACTGAGCTCGAGCTGTTTTGCAAGGAGGAATGGGAAAAAATGTCAGTATCTCGATTTGCAAAACTGATAGGGACATACCCCAAGCGACTTACAGCTGTAATTGCAGCAAAAGGTGGCGCTACAAAGTATTAAGGGGCTGAATAATTTTGCACGCCCAATTTTTTCAGTTTTTGATTTGTTAAAAAAGTTTGAAATATCCAATAAATGTCATTCCACTTCATGATTGTGTCCCACTTGTTGTTGATTCTTCACAAAAAAATACAGTTTTATATCTTTATGTTTGAAGCCTGAAATGTGGCAAAAGGTCGCAAAGTTCAAGGGGGCCGAATACTTTTGCAAGGCACTGTAGATACTTTTGTACCTGTTTCCTCCAGCATCTTCACAAGGTCCTTTGCTGTTGTTCTGTGATTGATTTGCACTTTTCGCACCAAAGTACATTCATCTCTAGGAGACAGAATGCGTCTCCTTCCTGAGCGGTATGACGGCTGCATGGTCCCATGGTGTTTATACTTGCGTACTATTGTTTGTACAGATGAACGTGATACCTTCAGGCGTTTGGAAATTGCTCTCAAGGAAGAACCAGACTTTTGGAGGTATACAATTTTTTTTTCTGAGGTCTTGGCTCATTTCTTTTGATTTTCTCATGATGTCAAGCAAAGAGGCACTGAATTTGAAGGTAGGTCTTGAAATACATCCAAAGGTACACCGCCAGTTGACTCAAATGATGTCAATTGGCCTATCAGAAGCTTCTGAAGCCATGACATAATGTTTTGGGAATTTTCCAGTCAACTTAGTGTATGTAAACTTCTGACCCACTGGAATTGTAATACAGTGCGTTTATAAGTGAAATAATCTGTCTGTAAACAATTGTTGGAAAAATTACTTGTCATGCACAAAGTAGATGTCCTAACGGACTTGCCAAAACTATAGTTTGTTTGCAAGAAATTTGTGAAGTGGTTGAAAAATGAGTTTTAATGACTCCAACCATTGTTCTTCCTCTGTCAATCATGGTTACCTGCAAGGAAACACGTGCCGTCATCATTGCTTTGCACAAAAAGGGCTTCACAGTCAAGGATATTGTTGCCAGTAAGATTGCACCTAAATCAACCATTTATCGGATCATCAAGAACTTCAAGAGAACGGTTCAATTGTTGTGAAGAAGGCTTCAGGGCGCCCAAGAAAGTCCAAGCGCCAGGACCGTCTCCTAAAGTTGATTCAGCTGCGGGATCAGGGCACCACCAGTACAGAGCTTGCTCAGGAATGGCAGCAGGCAGGTGAGAGTACATCTGCACGCACAGTGAGGCGAAGACTTTTGGAGGATGGCCTGGTGTCAAGAAGGGCAGCAAAGAAGCCACTTCTCTCCAGGAAAAACATAAGGGACAGACTGATATTCTCCAAACGGTACAGGGATTGGACTGCTGAGGACTCGGGTAAAGTCATTTTCTCTGATGAATCCCCTTTCCGATTGTTTGGGGCATCCGGAAAAAAAGCTTGTCCGGAGAAGTCGAGGTGAGCGCTACCATCAGTCCTGTGTCATGCCAACAGTAAAGCATGCTGAGACTATTCATGCGTGGGGTTTTTCTCAGCCAAGGGAGTGGGCTCACTCACAATTTTCCCTAGGACCCAGCCATGAATAAAGAATGGTATCAACACATCCCCGAGAGCAACATCTCCCAACCACCCATGAACAGTTTGGTTACAAACAATGCCTTTTACAGCATGATGGAGCACCTTGCCATAAGGCAAAAGTGATAACTAAGTGGCTTGGGGAACAAAACATCGATATGTTGGGTCCATGGCCAGGAAACTCCCCAGACTTTAATCCCATTGAGAACTTGTGGTCAATCCTCAAGAGGCGGGTGGACAAACAAAATCCCACAAATTCTAACAAACTCCAAGCATAGATTATCAGTCAGTGTGGCCCAGAAGTTAATTGACAGCATGTCAGGGGGGATTGCAGATGTCTTGAAAAAGAAGGGTCAACACTGCAAATATTGATTCTTTGCATCAACTTAATGTAATTGTCAATAAAAGCCTTTGACACTTATGAAATGCTTGTAATTATACTTCAGTATTCCATAGTAAGATCTGACAAAAATATCTAAAGACACTGACGCAGCAAACTTTGTGGAAATTAATATTTGTGTCATTCTCAATTTTTGGCCATGACTGTACAGTCGACACCTCCATCTGCAACTGGATCCTGGACTTCCTAACGGGCCGCCCCCAGGTGGTAAGGGTAGGTAACAACACATCTGCCATGCTGATCCTCAACACAGGGGCCCCTCAGGAGTGCGTGCTCAGTCCCCTCCTGTACTCCCTGTTCGCTCTTGACTGCACAGCCAGGCACGACTCCAACACCATCATTAAGTTTGCTGATGACACAACAGTGGTAGGCTTGATCACCGACAACGACGAGACAGCCTATAGGGAGGAGGTCAGAGACCTGTGGTGCCCCTCCCTGCCCCTCCCTCAACGTGATCAAAACAAAGGAGATGATTGTGGACTACAGGAAAAAGACGACCGAGCATGCCCCCATTCTCATCAACGGGGCTGCAGGTTGAGAGCTTCAAGTTCTGTGGTGTCAACATCACCAACAAACTAACATGGTCAAAGCACAACAAGACAGTCGTGAAGAGAGCACAACAAAACCTATTCCCCCTCAGGAGACTGAAAAGATTTGGCATGGGTCCTCAGATCCTTAAAAGGATCAGCTGCACCATCGAGAGCACCCTGACTGGTAGCATCACTGCCTGGTATGGCAACTGCCTGGTATGGCAACTGCTCGGCCTCCGACCGCAAGTCACTACAGAAGGTAGTGCGAAAGGCCCAGTACATCACTGGGTCCAAGGTTCCTGCCATCCAGGACCTCTATACCACGTGGTGTCAGAGGAAGACCCTAAAAATTGTCAGACTCCAGCCACCCTAGACATAGACTGTTCTCTCTGCTAACTCATGGCAACGGTACCGGAGCGCCAGGTCTAGGTCCAAGAGGCTACTAAACCGCTTCTACCCCCAAGCCATAAGAAGCCTGAACATCTAATCAAATGGCTAGCCAAACTTTTTGCATTCCCCCAACCCCCCATTTTACACTGCTGCTACTCTCTGTTATCAACTCTACCTACATGTACATATTACCTCAACTAACCGGTGCCCTCACACATTGACTCTGTACAGGTAGCCCCCTGTATATAGTCTCCACATTGACTCTGTACAGGTAGCCCCCTGTATATAGTCTCCACATTGACTCTGTACAGGTAGCCCCCTGTATATAGCCTCCACATTGACTCTGTACAGGTAGCCCCCTGTATATAGTCTCCACATTGACTGTACAGGTAGCCCCCTGTATATAGTCTCCACATTGACTCTGTACAGGTAGCCCCCTGTATATAGTCTCCACATTGACTCTGTACAGGTAGCCCCCTGTATATAGCCTCCACATTGACTCTGTACAGGTAGCCCCCTGTATATAGCCTCCACATTGACTCTGTACAGGTAGCCCCCTGTATATAGCCTCCACATTGACTCTGTACAGGTAGCCCCCTGTATATAGTCTCCACATTGACTCTGTACAGGTAGCCCCCTGTATATAGTCTCCACATTGACTCTGTACAGGTAGCCCCCTGTATATAGTCTCCACATTGACTCTGTACAGGTAGCCCCCTGTATATAGTCTCCACATTGACTGTACAGGTAGCCCCCTGTATATAGTCTCCACATTGACTCTGTACAGGTAGCCCCCTGTATATAGTCTCCACATTGACTCTGTACAGGTAGCCCCCTGTATAGTCTCCACATTGACTCTGTACAGGTAGCCCCCTGTATATAGTCTCCACATTGACTCTGTACAGGTAGCCCCCTGTATATAGTCTCCACATTGACTCTGTACAGGTAGCCCCCTGTATATAGTCTCCACATTGACTGTACAGGTAGCCCCCTGTATATAGTCTCCACATTGACTCTGTACAGGTAGCCCCCTGTATATAGTCTCCACATTGACTCTGTACAGGTAGCCCCCTGTATATAGCCTCCACATTGACTCTGTACAGGTAGCCCCCTGTATATAGCCTCCACATTGACTCTGTACAGGTAGCCCCCTGTATATAGCCTCCACATTGACTCTGTACAGGTAGCCCCCTGTATATAGTCTCCACATTGACTCTGTACAGGTAGCCCCCTGTATATAGTCTCCACATTGACTCTGTACAGGTAGCCCCCTGTATATAGTCTCCACATTGACTCTGTACAGGTAGCCCCCTGTATATAGTCTCCACATTGACTCTGTACAGGTAGCCCCCTGTATATAGTCTCCACATTGACTCTGTACAGGTAGCCCCCTGTATATAGTCTCCACATTGACTCTGTACAGGTAGCCCTGTCACGTAGAGTAGGCCAGAAGGCTAAACTGGATAACCTAACCTCTATCAAAATAAAAAGATGGCGGAACCGCAAAAGTTCTTCTGTGCAAAGGTGTTTATTTACAAGTGATTCCGGAACAAAAAAACAACAGTACTGCCATCAACGTCTACCTTATGGGACAGCTTAAAAACAATGCTGCCCCATCCACAGCTCAATCCAAAACAAAAACCTCCCCATGACTGAAAGAGAGGCTCCTTTTGTAGGGCTAGCCCCTCCCCTCAGAACAATTAACCCTAATTAATTAATCAATTAACAATACAAACCTACCTTTTCCATGAACTAAACATACTAAAGGATATACATTGCAACACGGTTTTAAACAATATCACAACATAACATTTACAACATTACCTCACTACTGACAATATCTTTCAATATGCCCATATGCATTACTGAGCCATTTGGGACAGGCACTATAAAGCCAACCCAATTCCCTTAGCTCGGGTCCTTTTCCAGCATACCCGGAAGCTACAGAGATGGAGAGAGAGGAACAGAACAAACAAACAATGCGCTCATCCACAACATTGATAAGTATAATAATTATTGTATCTCTCAAATATGAACACTGACAGGTGTGAAATGCATGCACCAAGACAGAAGTTAATTTGTGTGTCGACCCACATTGTTAACTTATCTTATAATGGCGCAGGGAGGAGTGAAGAATATGTGTGTGCGTTAAAGAACCAAATGCTGCCCGCGGCCAGTGACGGACTTCTACGTCACATTACCTTCCTCCTCTCCTGAAGCGACCATGTACGGGAGCCTTGATAGGTAGTCCGCAGTAACGTTCTCTTTTCCTGCCTTGTGACGGACACAGAACCTGAAGGGCTGGAGCTCCAGATACCACCTGGTCACACGAGAATTCCGGTCCTTCATGGTCTGGATCCAGGTCAGTGCTCTGTGGTCCGTGTGCAGGTCAAATTCCCTCCCAAGAAGGTAGTAACGGAGGCTATCTAGGGCCCACTTTATAGCCAGGCACTCCTTTTCGATTGTAGAATACCTGGTTTCCCTGGGCAACAGCTTCCGACTCAGGTACAGCACAGGAAGCTCTTCTCTTGGCTCCCCTTGGGCCAGTACAGCTCCACTTCCTACAGCCGAAGCGTCCACCTGCACGAAAATCTCTTCTGAAAATCAGGGTCTGGAGAACAGGGAATGAGCACAGTCGGTTTTTCAGTGTCATGAAGGCTTCCTCACACTCCTCAGTCCACTTCACAGGGTTGCTGGCCCCCTTCGAAGTGAGGTTGGTCAGAGGGACAGCGATGGTCGAAAACTGTGGAATGAATCTCCGGTACCACCCTGCCAGACCTAGGAAGGACTTCACCTGTTTCTTGGTTCTGGGTTGAGGGCTATTCCTGATGGACTCCACTTTCTCCACCTGAGGCCGAACTTCACCCTTACCCAGCTGGTAACCCAGGTACTTTGTCTCCTGTTTCGCCCACTCACACTTCAGGAGGTTAAGCGTGAGGCCTGCTTCATGAATCTTCCCCAGGACTCTGCTAAGATGCTGTATGTGCTCCTCCCAGGAGTGGCTGTAGATCACCACGTCGTCCAAGTAAGCAGCACAGTAATCGTCACAGTCCTGGAGGACCTTGTCCATCAGCCTCTGGAAAGTCGCGGGGGCCCCATGAAGGCCAAACGGCATGACCTTGAACTGGAACAGGCCCATTGGCGTCCGGAATGCAGTGTAGGCCTTGGATTGTTCATCCAGGGGCACCTGCCAGTACCCTTTGCAGAGATCCAATGTGGTGATGGAATGAGCTCTACCTATTCTCTCCAGTAAGTCGTCAATGCGGGGCATGGGATAGGCATCGAACTGGGAGATGGCATTCACCTTACGGAAGTCCATGCAGACGCGCAAAGAGCCATCCTTCTTTGGGACAATGACAATAGGGCTGCTCCATTCACTTGAAGATGGCTCGACAACATTCATCTCTATCATGGTGTGGACCTCTTCCTTGAGGGCTACCACCAGCCTCTCAGGCACACGGTAAGGATGCTGGCGGACAGGGTTCTGGCCAGGTTTCAAACGAATGACGTGTTCTAGGACTTTGGTTCTTCCTGGTCTCTGACTGAAGAGGGCCGGATACTTGCCAAACAGCTGCTTCAGCTCATCTTGCTTGTCTTCTTCCAGGTGAGCCAGTATGACTTCTGCTCGTTCTTTCCATGCCTCTGTGACCCCATCCGACTCATCCTCTTCTACTCTGCGGACCAGAAAGGACTTTCCTTTGGAGAGTTCCTCTCTCTCTCCCAGGCCTTGAGAAGGTTCACATGGTAGATTTGCTTTTTCTTACCCTTGTCCGGGTGCAGCACCTCGTAGGTCACTGGGCCCATCTTCCTCCCGATTAGGTACGGTCCTTGCCATTGCGCAAGGAGCTTGCTGGTAGACGAGGGAAGGAGGAGCAGGACTTTCTGTCCTGGCTCAAACTTTCTGTGGTGAGCGTGCTGGTCATAGCCTCTCTTCTGGGCCTTCTGGGCTTGCTGAAGGTTTGCTCTAGCTTCCTCTCGGTACCGTTCCAACCTGTCTCGCATCTGGAGGACATACTGGACAATCCCCTGTCCTGAGGTAGCTACTGGGGAACCTTCCCAGCACTTCTTCAGCAGGTCCAGTGGTCCTTGCACTGGCCATCCATAGAGGAGTTCGAATGGCGAGAAACCTGTCGATGCCTGAGGCACCTCCCTGTAAGCAAAAAGCAGAAAGGGTAACCACTTATCCCAGTCTCTACCAGTGTCAGCCACAAACTTCCTCAGCATGTTCTTGAGCGTTTGATTGAATCTCTCTACAAGCCCATCCGTTTGGGGATGGTAGGGAGTAGTCCTCAAGCCTTTAATGCCCAGCTGTTGGTGGAGTTGAACCATCAGTCGCGAGGTGAAGTTTGTCCCTTGGTCCGTCAGGATTTCATCTGGGATTCCTACACGAGAGAAGAGCTGAACAAGAGCACTGATTATTTTTGGAGTGGTTATGGAACGGAGTGGGAAGGCTTCTGGGAACCGGGTGGCATAGTCACAGATCACCAATATATACTTGTAACCTGCACTACTCTTCTCCAAGGGTCCAACAATGTCCATTGCAATTCTCTTGAATGGGGTAGAGATAACAGGCAGTGAACATAGAGGAGCCCTTTCAGACCTACGGACAGCACTGGTTTTCTGGCACGTGGGGCATGATTTGCAGTATTTTTGTACATCAGTATACATGGAGGGCCAAAAGAAACGGGAGCCTAGCCTAAGATAGGTCTTATGTTGCCCTAGATGGCCTGCCCATGGAACTGTATGTGCAAGGTTGAGAACAAGTGGTCTACAGGTAGATGGCACCACCAACTTCCTGCTATCTGCCTCTGACCCAAGGTAGAGTATGTGGTTGTCTACTGTGTAAATCCCCCCACATGAAGATTGACTGTCCCCAGCTAAGGCCTTGTCAAACAAACATTTCAAGGTTGCGTCAGACTTCTGCAGTGTAGCAAAATTTTGTGGAACATCCCATTGCACCTCTAACCCAGACACATCAGCAACAGGTACAGGGGTTCCCACATACTTCTCAAGACGCCGCTGGCGGCGTGACTTTCTGGGCCCTTTGGTTCCCCCCTCGCACAGACTATCACACAAGTCAGGCAGAGGTTGTAAACCAGCTTTGGCCTGGGCACGAGTGACAACTGAACATGCCATCTGAACATCAGACTGGCAAACTGACTGCTCATATAGCTGACCCCCACACTTCCCAACAGATCAGAGAGTACTGGCACATCCCTCCCCAAAATCATCTCAAAAGGTAGCTTCTCCATTACCCCAACTTTGAGGAGGTATTTCTGACCCTGAATCTCAACTGTGAGCTCAGCTGTGGGCTGCTGTGACTGGTCACCATGGACACATTGGATCAGTGTCTGATGACCATAATCAATGTCATTAACAGGTACATTACCTTTTCTGATCAATGACAGGGAACTGCCGGTGTCAATCATTGCAGTAAGACTTTTACCATTCACTTTTACAGGTACCAAGCATGACCCTTCCCGAGTCTGTCTATTCTGAACACCATCCCCCTCTCTGGGTACATAACAGTAACCCGAGAGCTTGGATTTACGTAGCGGACACATTGAAGCTTTGTGCCCCTGCTGCCGGCAGTAAAAACAGGTCAGAACCCTCCCATCAGAGCGAACTGCATGATCCCTTACCTCCCTCCCAGACACATAACCCCGAGTTACCTCCACCATCTCTGGCGTTTCTGATGTCCCTTGTGTCTCTGAGACTCCTTGGAGCGGGTGCTGCAGGTTGTGGTGGGCCCCCTTTACGTGCATTAAGATACTGCAGTGCAAGCTTGGCCGCCATAAGCCCGTCCTTGGGCTCGTGCTCTCGGACCCAGGTTCGAATGCCGTGTGGTAGAACTTGTAGAAGTTGCTCGAGGATGATGACCTCCCCGATTTCGTCCTGTGTCTTCTTCCCCGGTCGAACCCATCGTCGGTAGAGACCCTTGAGGCGGTGGTACGTCTCTGTCGGCGACTCACCCGATGGCGTTGATGCAGCTCTGAAGCGTTGACGGTAGGTTTCCGGTGAGATGTCAAACTTCACCAGCAGCGCTTCCTTCAAGCCCTTGTAGACATTGGACAGCCCCTCATCCATTGCTGTGTAAGCCTCTAAGGCCTTGCCCGTGAGCAATGGGACAAGCCTGCAGGCCCACTCTACCTCAGGCCACTGCCACGTCTTAGCCATGCGCTCAAACCTCAGCAGGTAGTTTTCAATGTCCTCCCCCTGCTGGTATGAGGGCATCTCTGGCTCCTTCCTCAGGAATGCTGGAAGATGGACGTTAACACTGCTGGACTGGTCTCCTGGTGCTGGCCTCATTACTGCTTGGGGTGCCTGCTGTGGAGTTGAAGTCCCTGCTGCATCGAGCCTTTGTCGTCCTGGTGTTGGAAGACCCAATCTTGGGCTCTCACTGACGAGTTCCGCCTGGTGGGGAGCTGTGAGGATAGATTGGCGTAGGCCACGTAACTCCTCTCAAGGCAGGTGAAAAGTTGCTGAAAAAGGGTTACCATGGTTGGGTGTGGTTCTGGTCCCCCAACTGCTCCTTCAGTCAGCAGCTCACCCAGTTCTGGTTGTCTTTGGCCCCGCGGTCGGGCTCCTAGTTTCTCATACTTGACCTCTTCTTCACCAAACGATTCCATGGTATTCCACCCCGGTTCAACTTCAGGTACCTTTTCTGACAGTTGATGCTGTTGCTGAGAACGCAATCCTGTACGCATTCCTTTACCTCTCTTGTTGGAATTCACCGATTTGCGGTACGCCATCCCACCACTGCCACCATATGTCACGTAGAGTAGGCCAGAAGGCTAAACTGGATAACCTAACCTCTATCAAAATAAAAAGATGGCGGAACCGCAAAAGTTCTTCTGTGCAAAGGTGTTTATTTACAAGTGATTCCGGAACAAAAAAACAACAGTACTGCCATCAACGTCTACCTTATGGGACAGCTTAAAAACAATGCTGCCCCATCCACAGCTCAATCCAAAACAAAAACCTCCCCATGACTGAAAGAGAGGCTCCTTTTGTAGGGCTAGCCCCTCCCCTCAAAACAATTAACCCTAATTAATTAATCAATTAACAATACAAACCTACCTTTTCCATGAACTAAACATACTAAAGGATATACATTGCAACACGGTTTTAAACAATATCACAACATAACATTTACAACATTACCTCACTACTGACAATATCTTTCAATATGCCCATATGCATTACTGAGCCATTTGGGACAGGCACTATAAAGCCAACCCAATTCCCTTAGCTCGGGTCCTTTTCCAGCATACCCGGAAGCTACAGAGATGGAGAGAGAGGAACAGAACAAACAAACAATGCGCTCATCCACAACATTGATAAGTATAATAATTATTGTATCTCTCAAATATGAACACTGACAGGTGTGAAATGCATGCACCAAGACAGAAGTTAATTTGTGTGTCGACCCACATTGTTAACTTATCTTATAATGGTGCAGGGAGGAGTGAAGAATATGTGTGTGCGTTAAAGAACCAAATGCTGCCCGCGGCCAGTGACGGACTTCTACGTCACAAGCCCCCTGTATATAGTCTCCACATTGACTCTGTACAGGTAGCCCCCTGTATATAGTCTCCACATTGACTCTGTACAGGTAGGCCCCTGTATATAGTCTCCACATTGACTCTGTACAGGTAGCCCCCTGTATATAGTCTCCACATTGACTCTGTACAGGTAGCCCCCTGTATATAGTCTCCACATTGACTCTGTACAGGTAGCCCCCTGTATATAGTCTTGCTATTGTTATTCCACTGCTGCTCTTTAATTACTTGTTACTTTTATTTCTTATTCTTATCTGTATGTTTTAAACTACATTGTTGGTTAGGCTCATAAGTAAGCATTTCACCGTAAGGCCTACCTGTTCTATTCAGCGCATGTGTCTAATAAAATTGGATTTGATGGTCAGATTTGCCAAATGGTGGGAGAGCTTTGTATGCGTCTCTGTGTGTGGAGTAAAGGTGGTCTAGAGTTTTTTTTTTCCTCCCTCTGGTTGCACATTTAACATGCTGGTAGAAATTAGGTCAAATGGATTTCAGTTTCCCTGCATTAATGTCTCCGGCCACTAAGAGCGCTGCCTCTGGTTGAGCGGTTTCCTGTTTGCTTATGGACGTATACAGCTCATTGAGGTGCATATACGTATACAGCTTACAGCTCATTGAGGTGCGTTTTTTTTCTTTCATCATCATTGAAATGCAAGAGAAAGGCTATACTTTCAGATAGGAGTCTAGGTGTAATTTATATTTTGGCCACCAGATGGCAGCAGTGTGTGTGCAAAGTTTCCAGCTGATCCAGTGAAGAATTACATTACTGCACAAAATGTTGTATCAAGTCTGCCAGGAGTTTGCCCAAATTTGCCGAATTGATCAATTGATACATTTTCAAGTACATAACTATAGAGAACATACAAAATGCTATGGTAATAGAACATTTACGTTTACACACCCCCAGGAATGTCATTAATTATAGATCATTAGCTTATACACTAACTTTCACACAACTAGGTGGCCGGGCGTGGTGGGTGTGGAGCCAGAGACAGCAGTGGGGTCAAACTGTAGATCCCAGTGCCTACATTTGGACATAAACATGTATTTATCTAACAAAACTATGCTACATTTTATCTCTGAGACCTTCAGGATGACGAATCAGAGCAAGATTACTGAATGTAAGTACATTATTTACCTTCCAGGGTGAATGTATCAAAGTAGTTGCCGTGATAAGAGGTTAAACAAATCAAAATCTATTTTAGATTCTTCATAGTTGCCAACCTTTGCCTTGTTGACAGCTTTGCATTCTCTCAACCAGCTTCACCTGGAATGCTGAGCACATGTTAGCCGCTTTTCCTTCACTCTGCGGTCCAACTCATCCCAAACCATCTCAATTGGGGTGAGGTCGGGTGATTTGTAGAAGCACTCATGTGATGCAGCACTCTATCACTCTCCTTGTTGGTCAAATAGCCCTTATACAGCCTGGAGTTGTGATGGGTCATTGTCCTGTTGGAAAACAAATGATAGTCCCACTAAGCGCAAACCAGATGGGATTGTGTATCGCTGCAGAATGCTGTGGTAGCCATGCTGGTTAAAATCTCAGATGGTGTCACCAGCAAAGCATCACACCACCACCTCCATGCTTCACGGCTGGAACCACACATGCGGAGAACATCCGTTCACCTACTCTGCGTCTCACAAAGACAGGGCAGTTGGACCAAAAATCTCAAATTTGGACTCCTCAGACCAAAGGACAGATTTCCACTGGTCTAATGTCCATTGCTGGTGTTTCTTGGCCCAATGAAGTCTCTTCTTATTATTGGTGTTCTTTAGTAGTGGTTTCTTTGCAGCAATTCGACCATGAAGGCCTGATTCACGCAGTCTCCTCTGAACAGTTGATGCTGAGATGTGTCCGTAACTTGAACTCTGTGAAGCATTTATTTGGGCTGCAATAACTCTTAATGAACTTATCCTCTGCAGCAGAGTTAAATCTGTCTTCCTTTGCTGTGGCTGTCCTCATGAGAGCCAGTTTCATCATAGCGCTTGATGGATTTTGCCACTGAATTGACTGACCTTCGTGTCTTAAAGTAATGATGGACTGTCGTTTTCTCTTTGCTTATTTGAGCTATTCTTGCCATAATATGGACTTGGTCTTTTACCTAGTAGGGCTATCTTCTGTATACCTCCCCTACCTTGTCACACCACAACTGATTGGCTCAAACGCATTAAAAAGGAAAGAAATTCTCCAAATGAACTTTGAACAAGGCACACCTGTTAATTGAAATGCATTCTAGTTGACTACCTCATGAAGCTGGTTGAGAGAATGTCAAGAGCCTGTCATCAAGGCAAAGGGTGGCTACGTTGGAGAATCTCAAATATAAAATATATTTTGATGTTTCACACTTTTTAGTTCGTACATGATTCCATATGTTATTTCATAGTTTTGATGTCTTTGCTATTCTTCAATGTAGAAAATAGTACAAATAAAGAACCTGAATGAGTAGGTGTCCAAACTTTTGACTGGTACTCTATATTTAAAAAAAAATGTATTCACAAATGTAGTGCACTGGGCCTTCACTAGTCCTGTATTAGCAGTCTGATATAGCCCTCGTTAGGGCAGAGAGACCTGTATCTTGTCAGTATATCCATAATATTTGCTCCAGCTAAACTTAGAGGACAATAGGCCTAACTACTTTCAAAAAGCATGTTTAAAAAAATATATATAAATATTTTATTGTCACCAGGTCGGTGCAGTGTAATTTGTTGTTCCGATGACAAATAAGCAAATGGCGGTATTAGACTGAAAGATTATAAGGTAATTTGGTCAAATTTATGAGCCTCTCCATGCTTATTAGTTGTTTATTCAACATATTTGCTGCTACTGCACTCACTCCCGTTTTAATCCATTTCCCTTCCTGTTTTACTGGTTTAGATCAACCAGAAACGTTCCTTGGCCAAATATTCTAAGATTTTCATAAAAATGGCAAATATGTGGAGGCAAAAATAGTTGGGTAGGTGCAGCGGACAGCAGCGGTCCGGAGTGCATGGAGTTTGGCTCTGCCACTTCTCACAATGGTGCTCCTTTAGTAGTTAGATCAAAGCTGAATCAATGTCTTGGAAGATCATATCATTAGTATTCTACATAAAATAACAAAACATCTTCCCGCCGCTATGGTCACAAGTCGTATAAATAGATCTCAAACTGGAAAGAATCACTGCCGAGCACGCGCCACAACACAGCACTTACCGCTGTTATGCATAATATCCCAATGTCAACCGAATCCTGTTGAGTTCTCCCCTCCTGTAAAGATTCTCTCCTTGTATAGCTCTGGAAATGTTTCTGTCTACTCTCCCTGGAGTGGAGTCACACACACACACACACACTCCTCTTTCTAGAAGCAGCAGCGGCAGCAGCTGCCAGTTCAACTGAGTGTGTCAGCATCACTCTGTCAAGAGCGTGTGAATACGGCTCTCTGCTCACTCCCCGCCCTCACACACTGTGGGGGTGTGTAGACAGGGAGGTAGGAAGCCATTTGAGGGAGTGAAAGACTCTTGAAGTGCTTGCTTCCACCTCAATATT
The DNA here is from genome assembly GCF_021184085.1 of Oncorhynchus gorbuscha. Classification (NCBI taxonomy): domain Eukaryota; kingdom Metazoa; phylum Chordata; class Actinopteri; order Salmoniformes; family Salmonidae; genus Oncorhynchus; species Oncorhynchus gorbuscha. Next base: position 67,442,876 of record NC_060180.1, read on the forward strand.
TTCAACCAGAGGTTTTCCCCTGACGATATCAAATCAATAAACATGTCCCTAGATCATCTATAGTACCTATCTTTTTATTAAGAACACATTCTTATTTACAATGGCGGCCTACCGGGGAACAGTGGCCTAACTGCCTTGTTCAGTGGCAGAACGACATATATTTTTTTCACCTTGCCAGGTCCGGGATTTGATCCAGCAACCTTCCGGTTAGGCTACCTGAGAAAGTCATCTATCATATAGTAAAAGTAAAGACAAAGGAAATTATCTGTCATGCATCTATTATTATATAAGGATGAGTCCTGTCTTTCAATCTGAAACCATTATACTCATATAGTACAAAGAGAGTAGAGACAAAGGAAATGATCTATCACGCATCTAGTATTAGCTAGCTATTAACAGAGGGAGGAGACACACTGTCAAGGCCTCTTCCTATTCTCTCTCTCACCACAAAATGAAGTGTTTTTCCTGATGTACTACTCCAGTGCTGTTCTGGGCGAGTGTCATGTTCTGGGCTGCTGGGTCTTTTTGTTAACCAGCTAAATGTAACTACATGGAATCTACGTAATCCCCAAAAGTAATTATTTATCAGGGGAGGGCCATAAACAATAACTAGCAATGATGCATACTCAAAGGTTAAAATTTCAGCTTTCTGGTAAACATAGTTATAAATTGCTGCTGTGTAGTCACGTTTGATGACACATGTTCAAGTATCTATCTGTCATGCATCTATTATTCTTCCTGTTCTCTCTCTCTCTCTCTCTCACCAAAATGAATGTTCAGTGTTCTACTAGTCTAGTCCTGTCCTGGGCTAGTGTCATGTTCTGGGCGGCTGGGTCTTTTGTTAACCAGTTAAATGTAATCTTCATTTATCATGAGAGGGCCATAAACAATAACTAGTAATGCTGCATAGGCCTACTCAAACAAAGGCTAAAATCTCACCTTTCTCTTAAACATAGTTTATACATTGTTAAGGTATAGGTACGTTTGAGGACACAAGCTCAAGTACACAGTACAAATAGAAAATATTTTATACGATGTATTTCCTATTCAACAAAACTGTGTATGAATAAGGCTTGCAATTAGGTTATATGCTTTCTAAATATAGCATGATCAGATTATAAAACAGGACTAAGTATACGATTTCAACTTCCTTATAACTGTACAAATACATATCTGTATGTTTAGTGTTAGAGAAAATGTGCATATTTTCTAAAGGTCTCTCTTGATCAAAACGTCTGCCCCCATCGCTGTGAATGTCTCACAGAGCTCTAGCTTAGCTTCCTGAACTCAAAAACTTGTCTTTCATCTCATATTAATATTGTCCCTCTATGACAAACTGTTTTGATTAAAATCTATTAATTATTTGAGATGAATGGCTATATATCGATCTCTGAATGTGATACCCGGGATGAAAAAACACACTCCTGCTGCGCTACGATGTAACGATTGCAAGCATGTGCTTTGTCAGTGGCTGTGATGTTTAGGTTATCAGCCAGTAGTTGATGGACAGTCAGAAGAAAAAATGAAATTGTAGGAGGGACATCCTAGCTTCAAGTGCTTTCAGATTTCACATCCTAAGTCACACAGGCTCAGGAAAAATACTACTGTGTCCATGGGAACCCAGGACTCAACGCAAGCCATTTCGCTCTACGGAATTTACATGCTAATGCTAATATCTGGTTGAGCACAGTTTAACTATGGTGTTTTATTAGGAAAATATGACACTTGTATCTGACCAATCACAGGCCTCTGTCTATAACAAAGCATTTTTAAATCCAATGGCTGTGGACCAAACACGTATACCATACAGTGCATTCGAAAAGGATTCAGACCCCTTGACTTTTTCCACATTTTGTTACATTACAGCCTTATTGTAAAAATAAATAAATGTAATCCCCTAAATCTACACACAATACCCCTTAATGATAAAGCAAAAACAGGTTTTTAGAATTTTTAGCAAATTTATAACAAATACAAATCTGAAATATCACATTTACATAAGTATTCAGACCCTTTACTCAGTACTTTGTTGAAGCACCTTTAGCAGGGTGTACCACCGTCTTGCCTACTCCTGCTGCCTCCCACCCTCAGGTGCTCAACGTCCATCATTACACACACCTGGTCATCATTTACTCTGTGATTACTCCCTCTTCATTTAGCCCGGAGTTGACATCAGTCATTAGGTAATATTGTTTTTTCTCACGTTCTGAATCATTTCTTTATTAAACTCACCTTCCGCACCTGCGTTCTGACTCCTGGCGTATTATGTTACAGTGGAGTAAAAGTGCTTCCTGGAATTAAGAGAATGTTGGTTTTATCTTTATTGTAGATCTGACCAAATCCGTTAATCCGTTCGGCACCTGCGTCTGCGCATATGACAGCATATGTTTGACTGTGTGCTACAGGATTCCGTACATTGTGTGCCTTGCTTTCACTTCCTCCTGGAGTGTCAGTAAGAAGTGAGTTTGACTTTGACTTTTTCCAATTTTTGTTGCGTTACAGCCTGAATTTGGATTGAATTGAGATTTTGTTTCACTGGCCTACACATACATTTTTACAAATGTATAAAAACATGTCTCAAGTCAAATATTCAACCCCTTTGATATGGCAAGCCTAAAAGTATAGGAGTGAAAATGTGCTTAACAAGTCACATAATAAGTTGCATGGACTCACTCTGTGTGCAATAAAAGTGTTTAACATGATTTTTGAATGACTACCTCATCTCTGTACCCCACACATACAATCATCTGCAAGGTCCTTCAATCAAGCATTGGATTGCAAACACAGATTAAACCACAAAGGTCAAAATGTAAACAAGCAGACATTGAATATCCCATCGAGCGTAGCGAAGTTATTAACTCAAGGGCGCAGTGGTCTAAGGCACTGCATCTCAGTGCGAGAGGTGTCACTACAGTTCCTGGTTTGAATCCGGGCTGAATCATATCCGGCCGTGATTGGGAGTCCTATAGGACGGTGCACCATTGGCTCAGTGTCGGCTAGGGTAAGAATTTGTTCTTAACTGACTTGCCTAGTGAAATAAAGATTGGGAAGGACTAGGAAGTTTTATTTAAAAAAAAATAAAAAGCCAAGCACAGAAAAAACTGGTTCAGTCTGCTGTCCAACAGACACGGCGCGACAAATTCACCTTTTTGCAGGACAATAAACTAAAACACAAGGCCAAATATACACTATAGTTGCTTACCAAGATGACATTGACGGTTCCTGAGTGGCCTAGTTACAGTTTTGACTTATACCGGCTTGAAAATCTATGGCAATATTTGAAAATGGCTGTATAGCAATGATCAACAACTAATTTAATAGAGCTTGGAAGAATTTCAAACATAATAATCCCGGTGTGTAAATCTCTTAGAGATTTACCCAGAAAGACTAACAGCTGTAATCTCTTAGAGATTTACCCAGAAAGACTCACAGCTGTAATCGCTGTCAAAGATGATTCTAACATGTATTGACTCAGGGGTGTGAATAGCTATGTAAATGAGATATTTCTGTATTTCATTTTCAATAAATGCGTAAACATTTCTATAAACATGTTTTCACTTTGTCATCATGGGGTATTGTGCGTAGATGGGTGAGAGAAAAAATGTTATCCAGTTTGAATTCAAGTTGTAGCCTAACACATCAAAGTGTGGAATAAGACAATGGGTATGAATACGTTCTGTAATCACTATTGCTAAGGTATTGATAATAGAATTCATAATATAATTTATATACATATTTTAGTAAAAAATGTATTCCTACTATTCATCCTTCCTCAAGATATAGTCCCGACACAATTCTAGAGTTACTACCCAAGCGGGCTTGGTCATTCGTGCCATAGACGCGACCCAGTCGTTCAGTCTTTTTGTTCTGCATCTATGGACGCGACCCAGTCATTTATTCTAAATGTTCCATTGCCATACTGGCTGATAACGTTCTTATCCCTTGCTTGCTAGCTCACCAACTACGGCTAACTTACAGTCACGTCAAACAGTGAAGCCAAAATAACAAAGTACAGTAGCTGCATTTGCGTTTAAGCTGTTTCTTAGTGGCATTTATTTGGATATATCCATAACTATGAGCTAATGATGAGCGATTTCGCCTGGTGTAGAAAATGAGCTCTCTCGTCAGGACACTTGTTCAGAGGAGCCAACAACACCGCTAACACAATCACTTCAGTCTGAAGCTGGAAAGAGTTAACCATCTACAATTTCATTTCATTTACCTATTTTCTGTTGATAGTTCTTTGTATATATCCTTAAAAATTATACTGATTCATGATTGACTGGCTGAGAAAAGCTGCCTGCCCGTCTGTCTCATTACGACTCCCGACATGTTAATTACTATGGGACAGCTGGAGATCAAATTTGTATATTGAAACAATGTCTCTCCGACATTTGCAACAGATATCAAGGTTTATACAAATCTCTATTGATGACAACTAAATGTTAGTCTAAAATAAATGTGAGATGTCTAGATGCTTTTTATAATGGAGATGAAGTTTATAAATTGCCTGGCTGGGCTGATGAGACAGTGGATTGCGCAGCCAGATGGAACAAAGTAAATAGTCATTTTAAAGTCATAGATTTAACCAGTGGTAATTTGTGGAATAGACACTTGGCTGGAATGCGGTTTTAAACAATCAGCCTTCAGGATTAGACACACCTTTTGTATAAATGTAAAATATCCTGTAGACCAAGCATTGGCATCACCCCTACATCTCTGTGGCTGGTGTGTGTGTGTGTGTTTATATTAGTGGTGATGGACAATCAGAATACAAGCATGTATTGTACCTGTTCCTTCCCCCTAGAGCCAGGCACTAGCATCACCCCTACAGCTCTGTGTGTGTGTGTGCGTGTGTACATTGTTTACGTAAGTGGCAATCACTTTAAAATATAAAGGAAATGTTCTGCATATAAATGTAAAAAATGGTTTAGGCCCACACATTGGGGAGGTGGGTTAAAGTAAAATAAAATAGAGAAACAATTAAAAAACAATCCGAATGTTTAAAAAAATCACATACATTGAGGTAGCAACAACTCATTAAGGATAATGAAACTACGTTGTATTACATTACAGCCTTATTCTAAAATGGATTGAATAAAAAAAAACTCAGCAATTTACACACAATATCCTGTAATGACAAAGCAAAAATAGGTTTTTAGAAATTATTGCAAATGTATAAAATTCATATTCACATAAGTATTCAGACCCTTTGCTAAGAGACTCGAAATTGAGCTCATGTGCATCCTGTTTCCATTGATCATCCTTGATGTTTCTACAACTTGATTGGAGTACACCTGTAGTAAATTAAATTGATTGGACATGATTTGGAAAGGCACACACCTCTCCATATATTAAAAAAACAAATGTATTTCACCTTTATTTATCCAGGTAGGTCAGTTGAGAACAAATTCTCATTTACAACTGCAACCTGGCCAAGATAAAATAAAGCAGTGTGACAAAAAACAGAGCTAAACATGGGATAAACAAAAGTACAGTCAATAACACTATAGAAAAATCTATATACAGTGTGTGCAAATGGATGTAGGAGGTAAGGCAGTAAATAGGCCATAGTCGAAGTAATTACAATTTAGCAAATTAAGACTGGAGTGATAGATGTGCAAGTAGAAATACTGGTGTGCAAAAAAGTAAATAAAAACAATATGGGGATGACGTAGGTAGTTGGATGGGCTACTCACAGATGGGCTATGTACAGCTGCAGTGATTGGTAAGCTGCTCAGATAGCTGATGCTTAAAGTGAGTAAGTGAGGGAGATAAGTCTCCAACTTCAGCTATTTTTGCAGTTCGTTCCAGTCATTGGTAGCAGAGAACTGGAAGGAAAGGCAGCCAAAGGAGGTGTTTGCTTTGGGGATGACCAGTGAAATATACCTGCTGGACCACGTGCTACGGGTGGGTGTTGTTATGGTGACCAGTGAGCTGAGATAAAGCAGGGCTTTACCGAGCAAAGACTTATAGATGACCTGGAGCCAGTGGGTCTGGCAACGAATATGTAGCGAGGGCCAGCCGAAGAGAGCATACGGGTAGTATATGGGGCTTTGGCTATTTTGTAAATGACATCACCGAAGTCGAGGATCAGCAGGATAGTCATTTTTACGGGGGTATGTTTGGCGGAGTTGAGTGAGTGAAGGAGCCTTTGTTGCAAAATAGGAAGCAGATTCTAGATTTAATTTTAGATTAGATGCTTAATATGAATCTGGATGGAGAGTTTACAGTCTAGCCAGACACCTAGGTATTTGTAGTTGTCCACATATTCTAAGTCAGAACTGTCCAGAGTAGTGATGCTTGTCAGGCAGGCGGGTGCGGGCAGCGATCGGTTGAAGAGCATGCATTTAATTTTACTAGCATTTAAGAGCAGTTGGAGGCCACGGAAGGAGTGTTGTATGGCATTGAAGCTCGTTTGGAGGTTTGTTAACACAGTGCCCAAAGAGCCAGATGTATACAGAATGGTGTTGTCTGCGTAGAAGTGGATCAAGGAATCACCAGCAGCAAAAGCGACATCATTGATATATACAGAGAAAAGAGTCTGCCCGAGAATTGAACCCTGTGGTACCCCCATAGGCTGCCAGAGGTCCGGACACCAGGCCCTCCGATTTGACACAATGAACTCTGAGAAGTAGTTGGTGAACCAGGCGAGGCAGTCATGAAGTCAAAACAATTGTCCGTAGAGCTCCGTGATGTGATTGTGTCGAGGCACATATTTTTTTACATTTATTTTACCTTTACATAACCAGGTAAGCCAGTTGAGAACATGTTCTCATTTACAACTGCGACCTGGCCAAGATAAAACAAAGCAGTGCGACAAAAAAAAAAGTGTTACACATGGGATAAACAAACGTACAGTCAATAACACAAGCTCACATTTATTTATATAGCCCTTCGTACATCAGCTGATATCTCAAAGTGCTGTACAGAAACCCAGCCTAAAACCCCAAACAGCAAGCAATGCAGGTGTAGAAGCATGGTGGCTAGGAAAAGCCAAAACTAGGAAGAAACCTAGAGAGGAACCAGGCTATGAGGGGTGGCCAGTCCTCTTCTGGCTGTGCCGAGTGGAGATTATAACAGAACATGGCCAAGATGTTCAAATATTCATAAATGACCAGCATGGTCAAATAATAATCATCACAGGCAGAACAGTTGAAACTGGAGCAGCAGCACGGACAGGTGGACTGGGGAAAGCAAGGAGTCATCATGCGAGGTAGTCCTGAGACATGGTCCTAGGGCTCAGGTCTTCCGAGAGAGAGAAAGAAAGAGAATTAGAGAGAGCATACTTAAATTCACACAGGACACCAGATAAGACAGGAGAAGTACTCCAGATATAACAAACTGACCGTATCCCCCAGTTAAACTACTGCAACATAAATACTGGAGGCTGAGACAGGAGGGGTCAGGAGATACCCCCATAAAAGGCTAAACAGGAAGGATATAACCCCACCCACTTTGCCAAAGCACAGCCCCCACACCACTAGAGGGATATCTTCAACCACCAACTTACCATTCTGAGACAAGGCCGAGTATAGCCCACAAAGATCTCTGCCACGGCACAACCCAAGGGGGGGGGGCGCCAACCCAGACAGGAAGATCACATCAGTGACACACCCCTCCTAGGGATGGCATGGAAGAGCACCAGTAAGCCAGTGACTCAGCCCCTGTAATAGAGTTAGAGGCAGAGAATTCCAGTTGAAAGAGGGGAACCGGCCAGTCAGAGACAGCAAGGGCGGTTCGTTGCTCCAGAGCCTTTCCGTTCAGCTTCACACTCCTGGGCCAGACTACACTCAATCATATGACCCACTGAAGAGATGAGTCTTCAATAAAGACTTAAAGTTTGAGACAGAGTTTGCGTCTCTCACATGGGGAGGCAGACCATTCCATAAAAACGGAGCTCTATAGGAGAAAGCCCTGCCTCCAGCTGTTTGCTTAGAAATTGTAGGGACAGCCTCCCGGGTGGCGCAGTGGTTAAGGGCGCTGTACTGCTGTGCCACCAGAGACTCTGGGTTCGTGCCCAGGCTCTGTCGTAACCGGCCGCGTCCGGGGGGGTCCGTGGGGTGACGTACAATTGGCCTAGCGTCGTCCGGGTTAGGGAGGGTTTGGCCGGTAGGGAAATCCTTATATCATCGCGCACCAGCGACTCCTGCTGAAAAAAAAAAGTTCGGTGAGGGGAAAAACCAGAAATATAAACAGTAATTAAAAAGTTAAAACTGTAAAGTTGTCAGGTAGCAAAGTAAGGTTGGCAACAAAACGCACAGCAACACGTAAAGAAGTCTGCAAGTTGTGACCGGAAATCTGGGGAAGGGTACCAAAGCATTTCTGCAGGATTGAAGGTCCCCAAGAACACAGTGGCCTCCATCATTCTTAAATGGAAGATGTTTGGAACCACCAAGATTCTTCCTAGAGCTGGCCGCCCGGCCAAACTGAGCAATCGGGGGAGAAGGGCCTTGGTCAGGGAGGTGGACAAGAACCCAATGGTCACTCTGCCAGAGATCTAGAGTTCCTCCTTGGAGATGGGAGAACCTTCCAGATCTCTGCAGCACTCCACCAATCAGGTCTTTATGGTAGAGTGGCCAGACAGAAACCCCTCCTCAGTAGAAGGCACATGACAGCCCACTTGGAGTTTGCCAAAAGGCACCTAAAGAACACTCAATGAGAACCATAATTTTGCACGCCCATTTTTTCAGTTTTTGATTTGTTAAAAAAGTTTGAAATATCCAATAAATGTCGTTCCACTTCATGATTGTGTCCCACTTGTTGATTCTTCACAAAAAAAAATACAGTTTTATATCTTTATGTTTGAAGCCTGAAATGTGGCAAAAGGTCGCACAGTTCAAGGGGGCCGAATACTTTCGCAAGGCACTGTATTTGCTTTAAATGAATGTGTTCAATTGACGCCCTACTGCCAACCACCTTAACAGGTTTGACTGGATCAACATTGAGAATGGGTATGTAATTAGCACGTTAAATGTTTGAGTCAATGACTGGTTGTCATGTACTATGAATCTTTTTTTTAAATGGCCATGGTAGGTACAAAGACTGAAAACCAAGAAATACACACTCTCACACACAACAAAACAGTTTTACAGTTGAATATTTCCATTTTAATCTGCACTTTCCTAATCATTTATTTCCAGTAAGAAATTGTGAATAAAAATATATATCCTAAAAATCTGGGTTTTCCAACAGTTACTGGGTGCTTTTACTGCAGAGCTGTATTTACACAGGCGTTCACTAGGTGACAAAAAAGCTATTGTAAATATTTTACATTTACTGTTGATTTAGTCATTCAACACATTCAGTCAAACGAATTTAACAGACATAAATTAATTTTGCTACAATGGTACAAGATATACCATATTACTTCAATTCTATGACGAATCATGGTCTATAAGTCAGGGATTAATACGGCAACAAAGAATCCTGTGATGGGAACTTAAGTCGATCTCCGATTGATGGTCTCACAAGCCACAGAGACGAAGGGGTGATGCTAGTGCCTGGTTCTAGGGGATCTAGTACATTGAAGTCTGTGTGCCGTAAATTCATAATGCCCTCAAAGCCGGTGTTTGGAGGATATATTGACACAGTTTGCCAGCCCGAGACGAAACACCCGTCTCAGTCAATATATCCTCCAAACACCGGCTTCCCTGGCATTATCATTCAAATAAACAGTAGGTGGAAGTCTGTGTGACATGCAGCTGAACACACAGCATACTGGAGAAAGCTTAAGGTGAGAGTGATAACAGCGAAAGGTGTGCCTGTGCGTGCGTGTGTTTCCATGCCCACACCTTTGTTAATAGCTTGTATGACAACCCAGGTGCTAAATGTACCCAATTGTCATACTTGAGAAAAAGTAAAAATAACTTAATAGAAAATGACTCAAGTAAAAGTAAGTCACACAGTAAAATCTACTTGTCTAAAAGTATTTAGTTTAAAATATACTTAAGTATCAAAAGTAAAAGTATAAATAATTTCAAATTCCTTCTATTAACCACTACGTATGAGATGGGTGTCCCTAAACTGGGATGGTTGTTGCTAACGTGCGCTAATGTGACTAGAATGGTGTTGTATACAACAGCCAACTTCCCGGGACATAGACATGTCTTATATGGGCAGAAAGCTTGAATTCTTGTTAATCTAACTGCAGTGTCCAATTAACAGTAGCTATTAGTGAAAAGAATGCCTTGCTATTGTTTGAGGAGAGTGCACAACAACAAAACACTTATCACGGCAACTGGTTTGATACATTCACCGCTGAGGGTCCCAGAGATTAAATGTAGCAGTTTTGTTTGAAAAAAAAATGTTCAAATGTAGGAAATGGGGTCTACAGTTTGACCCCCACTGCTGTCTCTGGCTGCACCCCCCCGCCATCAAGAAGTGTGAAAGTTAGTGTATAATCTAATGATCCATCATGTATGACATTCCTGGGAGTGTGTAAGCTATGGTAATAAAACATTTAAGTTATGTACTTCAAAATGTATCAATTTACCAATTCCACACATTTGGGTAAACTCCTGGCAGACTTGATACAAAATTGTGCAGTAATGTAATTCTTCACTGGATCTGTCTGAAACTTTGCACACACTGCTGCCGTCTGCTGGCCAAAATATAAATTACACCTAGACTGCTATCTGAAAGTATGGCCTTTCTCTTGCATTTGAAAGATAAATTAAATAATTTTTAAAAATATAATTTTGTTTGTATAGTCTTTTACCAGATCTAATGTGTTATATTATCCTACATTAATTTAAAATCTCCAAACTTCAAAGTGTTGCCTTTCAATTGGTATCAAGAATATGCATATCCTTGCTTCAGGTCCTGAGCTTCAGGCAGTTAGATTTGGGTTTCATTTTAGGAGAAAATTGGAAGAAAAAAAAGGGTACAATCCTTTGAACCAGATGCCACCATTTTCTTGTTTTTTAAAAACGGAAAGCAAGGGGCACATGCCAACACTGACATAATTTACAAACTAAGCATGCGTGTTTAGTGAGTCCGCGAGATCAGAGGCAGTAGGAATGACCAGGAACATTCGGTTGATAAGTGTGTGAATTTGGCTATTTTCCTGTCCTGCGAAGCATTCAAAATGTGACGAGCAGTTTTGGGTATCAAGGAAAATGTATGGAGTATAAAGTAAAATGTTTTCTTATTGAATGTAGAGAAGTAAAAAATATAAATAGTGAAGTACAAATACCCCCAAAAAGTCCTTAAGTAAAAATACTTTATAATACTACTTAAGACCACTGTGTGTGTGTGTCCAATCAAAAGCAAAATGTTTACAGCGTTTTCCTGTGCCAACACCTTTGTTAATAGCTTGTATGACAACTAAGTGAACCCACCATCAAGGATTTTCATTCCATAACCTTGGTTAAAGATTAGATCACATGTTAAAAAGAACAAAGTTCCAACAACCATCATAGATAAAAGGGGTGTTTTAGAAATATGAGCTGGATTAACGACTGTGTAGAATAGATTAACGAACACTCAATGAAGGAACAGTCAACTGGTTATGATAGCGTTATTCTAATGTTTATATTGTCAATGATATTATCAATACCTTACCAATAGTGATTACAGTGCCTTCAGGACTTGGTATTTTACCAACTAGGGCTATCTTCTGTATACCACCCATACCTTGTCACAACACAACTGATTGGCTCAAACGCATAAAGGAGGAAAGAAATTCCACAAATTAACTTAACAAGGAACTCCTGTTAATTGAAATGCATTCCAGGTGACTACCTCATGAAGCTGGTTGAGAGAATGCAAATAGTGTGCAAAGCTGTCAAGGCAAAGGGTGGCTACTTTGAAGCATCTCAAATAGAAAATATATTTTGAAATGTTTAACACTTTTGGTTACGACAAGATTCCATAGTTTTGATGTCTTAACTAATATTTGACAATGTAGAAAATAGTTTTTTTTTTTTTAATCAAGAAAAACCCTTGAATGAGCAAGTGTCCAAACTTTTGACTGGTACTCTAAGAAAGTCATGACCATTATGCTTTTAGGTAAAGAGGACCATTTTGTGCATGTTTTAAACTGCGAGTGTGACTGTTACGAATCCCTTCTGGCCCGACAGTCTGGGGGAGGGGGGGTGAGACCCATAACATAATTATAATTTGCATGAGTTGTGACAAAGTAAAAGTGAGAACGAAATAAACCACAACTGAAATCTACCGTCAAACTCAGGGTTTATTGTAAAACACACAGTAATGGGGGGGGGCAGGAAAAGGGGCTGAGCTGGACCCAAGGAAAGAAATAATAAGTATTTAAAAACACCCCTAAACTAGACTAGCCTATTTCAACACCAGCTAACTAACCAAAAATACAGTGGGTGGTCCGCCCAGTTCTCACTAGGGTATTTAACAAAGTTTACCTACGGGTAGTGTATGCCCATGGGCGACTTGTCTTGGTTTCCTCTTTTCCCACCAGCAATCAAACAAAAACACCATAACAATACTCACAGGTGATGACAAAGTGCTATGGAGGTGCTCAAACAAAAGAGAGGTTAATACACAAAGAGAGAGTGAAACACAGAGACCTACAGACATGGCATTTACAGAGAGATTGAGCTCCAGAGCAAACAACTGACAGGGTTTTTAAACCAAGGGAAAGGAACTGTGATTGGGTAGGAAACAGGAGGAGGTGTGTCTTCTGATTGATGATTGGTGACTGATTGGGGAGTGACGATTTTCACCTGTGAGGGGAGAAGGAGAGAAAAGAAACACACACAGGATACTTGTATCCGTAACAGTGACTGATTCCAGTCCCCTTGATTAGGGGGTCCAGGGTCCTCCCCCGGGAGAATGTTTAAGTAGAAGGACTGAGAAGCTCAGTTCTGGTGACTTGTTAAAAGGACATATTCCAAAATTAATTAAAATAAGTTCACGCTGACACCATCTAAGCTATAATTACCACCTCCAAAAATGGGCCTAATAACATACTGATAAAAATTATACTCAAATTATTTGAACATATTGGATATAGCCTATGCATGGTCTATATTATCAGATGTGCTATTAGCAATAAGCATTATCACCTGTAACCCAACTGATGAAGAATAGTGGCTATAAAATCTGCATTCACCCCATTGGACACAACATCCTGATTGTTATTATTATTATTATCATATTATTACTATATACATTTTGCCATGGGACGGAGAGAAGACTTTGCAGTTTTACAGCTAATTTCATCTCAAATCTACACATTTTGCCATATGTTGGAGAGAAATATTTTCAGTCTGTAATATGAGTGAGACTGACAAAAAATTATGGGGCCTCCCTGGCCGGTAATTCAACCATGATAACAAGTTTAGATAGCTGGCCGCTAAACTAATTTAGCAATCTAAAAAATGTAAGCTAACATAGTCAGCTAGCCCATCAGTGACGGACGTAACAAGAGAAAAACAGCTGGCCACCAGTTGCCCATCACTGATCTCAGACAACGATCTCGCATTAGTGTTACTATCCTGGACCCAGTATTGGAAGGGAACCACCATCTAGGACCAGTATAACTATCCTGGACCCAGTAGGGAACCACCATCTAGGACCAGTATAACTATCCTGGACCCAGTAGGGAACCACCATCTAGGACCAGTATAACTATTCTGGACCCAGTAGGGAACAACCATCTAGGACCAGTGTAACTATCCTGGACCCAGTAGGGAACCACCATCTAGGACCAGTATAACTATCCTGGACCCAGTATTGGAAGGGAACCACCATCTAGGACCAGTATAACTATCCTGGACCCAGTATTGGAAGGGAACCACCATCTAGGACCAGTATAACTATCCTGGACCCAGTAGGGAACCACCATCTAGGACCAGTATAACTATCCTGGACCCAGTAGGGAACCACCATCTAGGACCAGTATAACTATCCTGGACCCAGTAGGGAACCACCATCTAGGACCAGTATAACTATCCTGGACCCAGTAGGGAACAACCATCTAGGACCAGTGTAACTATCCTGGACCCAGTAGGGAACCACCATCTAGGACCAGTATAACTATCCTGGACCCAGTATTGGGAACCACCATCTAGGACCAGTATAACTATCCTGGACCCAGTATTGGAAGGGAACCACCATCTAGGACCAGTATAACTATCCTGGACCCAGTAGGGAACCACCATCTAGGACCAGTATAACTATCCTGGACCCAGTAGGGAACCACCATCTAGGACCAGTATAACTATCCTGGACCCAGTAGGGAACCACCATCTAGGACCAGTATAACTATCCTGGACCCAGTAGGGAACAACCATCTAGGACCAGTGTAACTATCCTGGACCCAGTAGGGAACCACCATCTAGGACCAGTATAACTATCCTGGACCCAGTATTGGAAGGGAACCACCATCTAGGACCAGTATAACTATCCTGGACCCAGTATTGGAAGGAACCACCATCTAGGACCAGTATAACTATCCTGGACCCAGTAGGGAACCACCATCTAGGACCAGTATAACTATCCTGGACCCAGTAGGGAACTAACCATCTAGGACCAGTGTAACTATCCTGGACCCAGTAGGGAACCACCATCTAGGACCAGTATAACTATCCTGGACCCAGTAGGGAACCACCATCTAGGACCAGTATAACTATCCTGGACCCAGTAGGGAACAACCATCTAGGACCAGTGTAACTATCCTGGACCCAGTAGGGAACAACCATCTAGGACCAGTGTAACTATCCTGGACCCAGTAGGGAACAACCATCTAGGACCAGTGTAACTATCCTGGACCCAGTAGGGAACAACCATCTAGGACCAGTGTAACTATCCTGGACCCAGTAGGGAACAACCATCTAGGACCAGTGTAACTATCCTGGACCCAGTAGGGAACAACCATCTAGGACCAGTGTAACTATCCTGGACCCAGTAGGGAACAACCATCTAGGACCAGTGTAACTATCCTGGACCCAGTAGGGAACAACCATCTAGGACCAGTGTAACTATCCTGGACCCAGTAGGGAACAACCATCTAGGACCAGTGTAACTATCCTGGACCCAGTAGGGAACTACCATCTAGGACCAGTGTAACTATCATCGACCCAGTAGGGAACTACCATCTAGGACCAGTGTAACTATCATCGACCCAGTAGGGAACTACCATCTAGGACCAGTGTAACTATCATCGACCCAGTAGGGAACTACCATCTAGGACCAGTGTAACTATCATCGACCCAGTAGGGAACTACCATCTAGGACCAGTGTAACTATCATCGACCCAGTAGGGAACTACCATCTAGGACCAGTGTAACCATCATCGACCCAGTAGGGAACTACCATCTAGGACCAGTGTAACTATCATCGACCCAGTAGGGAACTACCATCTAGGACCAGTGTAACTATCATCGACCCAGTAGGGAACTACCATCTAGGACCCGTTTAACTATCATCGACCCAGTAGGGAACTACCATCTAGGACCAGTGTAACTATCATCGACCCAGTAGGGAACAACCATCTAGGACCAGTGTAACTATCATCGACCCAGTAGGGAACTACCATCTAGGACCAGTGTAACTATCATCGACCCAGTAGGGAACTACCATCTAGGACCAGTGTAACTATCATCGACCCAGTAGGGAACTACCATCTAGGACCAGTGTAACTATCATCGACCCAGTAGGGAACTACCATCTAGGACCAGTGTAACTATCATCGACCCAGTAGGGAACTACCATCTAGGACCAGTGTAACTATCATCGACCCAGTAGGGAACTACCATCTAGGACCAGTGTAACTATCATCGACCCAGTAGGGAACTACCATCTAGGACCAGTGTAACTATCATCGACCCAGTAGGGAACTACCATCTAGGACCCGTTTAACTATCATCGACCCAGTAGGGAACTACCATCTAGGACCAGTGTAACTATCATCGACCCAGTAGGGAACAACCATCTAGGACCAGTGTAACTATCATCGACCCAGTAGGGAACTACCATCTAGGACCCGTTTAACTATCATCGACCCAGTAGGGAACTACCATCTAGGACCAGTGTAACTATCATCGACCCAGTAGGGAACTACCATCTAGGACCAGTGTAACTATCATCGACCCAGTAGGGAACAACCATCTAGGACCAGTGTAACTATCATCGACCCAGTAGGGAACTATCATCTAGGACCCGTTTAACTATCATCGACCCAGTAGGGAACTACCATCTAGGACCCGTTTAACTATCATCGACCCAGTAGGGAACTACCATCTAGGACCAGTGTAACTATCATCGACCCAGTAGGGAACAACCATCTAGGACCAGTGTAACTATCATCAACCCAGTAGGGAACTACCATCTAGGACCAGTGTAACTATCATCAACCCAGTAGGGAACTACCATCTAGGACCCGTTTAACTATCATCGACCCAGTACTCTTTGGGTGCAAGAATATCATAACATTTAACAGTAGAAAAAGTAGATAATCTAAATTGAAATAATTTTGAGTGTTGAATGTTATCATGATCAATTAGAAATTGGAAATTAAATAAATTTTTCTATTGCTTCTTGTCAGATTTTTTTGGTTTCTATTACCAGGTATGTAATGACCTTTTAAAGGTGACATTGCCTCTAAGGGCTCTGTTGCCCTCTTTAAGGGCTCTGTTGCCCTCTTTAAGGGCTCTGTTGCCTCTTTAAGGGCTCTGTTGCCCTCTTTAAGGGCTCTGTTGCCCTCTTTAAGGGCTCTGTTGCCCTCTTTAAGGGCTCTGTTGCCCTCTTTAAGGGCTCTGTTGCCTCTTTAAGGGCTCTGTTGCCCTCTTTAAGGGCTCTGTTGCCCTCTTTAAGGGCTCTGTTGCCCTCTTTAAGGGCTCTGTTGCCCTCTTTAAGGGCTCTGTTGCCTCTTTAAGGGCTCTGTTGCGCAGCTGTGCCGAAACCATGCTTGAAACTCAGGATGTAAAAACGGCATTTGTCAAATGATGCCACGTGCAATTTAAATTTTAAAGAAATAAACGTGGTAACAATGTAAAACTGACCCCTCCCCCCTTTTTTAACAAAGGCCAAAACTGCTTTCAAACGTGTTTACCAGCTATCACATTAAGAATTGTTGTGCATTGACTACTTGTATGAGGAAATTTCCCTCCTATGGCTCTCTAACACGCATCGAGAGGAATATTTATCTCGCATAGAACACAACAAGACGACTAGGTAAATAGGTCAACTGTGCTACTGTGGGGTTGTCTGATTTTTTAAAATAAAAACAACATTACGCCAAAGAATAGTACCTCTGGAAAGGTACAGAGTTAAAAGTACAGGCTCTGATTACTTTGCCAGCAGTTACAGTAGGCTACACACCGCTGTAGGAATTGAGCGCTGCTGTGGTGCGCGTCAACAATCATGCATGTCAGTTCAGTGCACACAGACTAAAAAATAAAAAACATTTAAGAATACATGTATTTGGGAATATATTGAGTAGAACATACATGTTTCTGTCCATATTAGGCTGTATAATTTCCAAACCAGTAGGATGAGCAATCTGCATGTATAATTTAGTAACTTCCTGTGGTAATGGCAAGGAAGGCCAATGCAGGGAGGAAATGGAGAATGGACCTCCCCTGTAAATTTGAAACAAGACCATTTTTTAAGATAAAATATATTTTAAAAATCATCATTGTAAATAAAACTTCATATAAATCATATCTGCATAAAACACAGTTTTGCAATGAAGGGGTTTAAAGTCGTCTCAATTGCAATTCCTTTTAATATCCCAATTTCACAATGTACTTTTGACCACTAGACGGCAGTCACTGGCCATTGAAAAAAAGCATCGGCTGCTCACTGGACTGCATGCTTTCCCCTAACTTGTAGCCTAGGTTTTGGACAACTAGATACAGAGCATGCAAACATCACAAGACCGAAAGCAAATACTAACTCAGATAACGCAACATGTAAAGTGTTGTTCCCATGTTTCATGAGCTGAAATAAAAGATCCCAGAAATGTTCCAAAGGCACAGTAAGCTTTTGTTTACATCCCTATTAGTGCAAAATTCATCCATCCACCCGACAGGTGTGACATGATCATTACACAGGTGCACCTTGTGCTGGGGACAACAAAAGGCCACTCTAAAATGTTCAGTTTTGTCACACAACACAATTTTAAAGTTGAGGGAGCATTTTAGAGAATTTGGCAGTACGTCCAACCGGTCTCACAAGCGCAGACCACATGTATGGCTGTGTGGACGAGCGGTTTGCTGATGTCAATGTTGTGAACAGAGCGCCCCATGGTGGCGGTGGGGTTATGGTATGGGCAGGCATAAACTACAGACAACGAAGACAATTGCATTTTATCGATGGCAGTTTGAATGCATAGAGATACCTTGATGAGATTCTGAGGCCCATTGTCTTGCCATTCATCTGCAACCATCAGCTCATGTTTCAGCATGGGATGCTCTGGATCGATGTGTACGACAGCGTTTTCCAGTTCCCGCCAATATCCAGCAACTTCGCACAGCTATTGAAGAGTGAGACAACATTCCACATGCCACAATCAACAATCTGATCAACTCTATGCGAAGGAAATTTGCTGCGCTGCATGAGGCAAATACATGGTGGTCACACCAGATACTGACTGGTTTTCTGATCCACGCCCCTATCTTAAAAAAAAAAGTTACCTGAATTCCCAGTCATGTGAAATCCATAGATTAGGGCCTAATTTATTTCAATTGACTGATTTCCTTATTGAAACTGTAACTCAGTAAAATATTTATATTTTTGTTTCGTATATATTCTTATTTTCATTAGGCAATAACTGAAGTGTGTGTGCACAATAACTCAATTCACCCTTCCATGCCTTTTAAACAACACCATTTTTCAAAACCTTGGCAAAGGGTCAAGTCTACAAAACTTTGAGCACTCTGCTCTTTAACAGATCTTCTGTTCCCAAGACTACAATGTATTAAAAGTTGAAGTTAACAGAACGGCCTCCAAGTTTCATCTGGCTCCATCTTCTCCCACTTCCCATCATTGGACTTCCTCTTATTACCATATTTGGTGGTGTGGAAGTTCTAAACGGATACTTCAGATTTATACATCCTGTGAGACATCTGGCTCCTTCTGTCTGTGCCGAAAGTGCTCGAGGGACGATGCTACAGTGCATAAAGAAAGTATTCAGACCCCTTTTCTCAAATTTTGTTACGTTACAGCCTTTTATTTTAAATGTATTACATTTAAAAAGCATTCTCATCAATCTACACACAATACCCCATAATGACAAAGCAAAGAAAAAATAAAGAAAATAACCTTATTTACATAAGCATTCAGACCCTTCGCTATGAGATTCGAAATTGAGCTCAGGTGCATCCTGTTTCCATTGATCATCTTCCAGAAGGACAACCATCTCTGCAGCACTCTACCAATCAGGTGGCCAGACAGCAGCCACATAACAGACCACTTGGAGTTTGCCAAAAGGCACCTAAAGGACTCTGACCTGATAAAACCAAGATTGAACTCTTTGACCTAAATTCCAGGTGTCACATCTGGAAGAAACCTGGCACCATCCCTACAGTGAAGCATCATGATGTGGGGATGTTTTTCAATGGCAGGGACTGGAAGAATAGTCAGGATTGGGGGAAAGATGAACAGAGCGATCCTCGATGAAAACTTGCTCCAGTGCTCAGGACCTCAGACTGGGGAAAAGGTTCACCTTTCAGCAGAACAATGACCCTACGCACACATCTAAGGCAACGCAGAAGTGGCTTCGGGACAAGTCTCTGAATGTTCTTGTGGCCCAGCCAGAGGCTGGACTTGAACACAATCGAACATCTATGGAGATACCTGAAAACAGCTGTCCAGTGATGCTCCCCATTCAACCTGACAAGAGCTTGAGAGGATCTGCAGAGAGGAATGGGAGAAACTCCCCAAATACATGTGTGGAAAGCTTGTAGCATCATGCCCAGGAAGACTCAAGGTTGTAATATCTGACAAAGGTGCTTCAACAAAGTACTCAGTCAAGTGTCTGAATACTTATGTAAAAGTAAGATTCCATTTATTTTATTTTATAGAAGTACAAAAATGGGGTATTGGGTGTAATTTTTATTTTTTGTATCAATTTTAAAGGCTGTAACATTTTATTTAACCTTTATTTAACTAGGCAAGTCAGTTAAGAACAAATTATTTTCAATGACGGCCTAGGAACAGTGGGTTAACTGCCTTGTTCAAGGGCAGAACGACAGATTTGTACCTTGTCAGCTCGAGGATTTGAACTTGCAACCTTTCGGTTACTAGTCCAACGCTCTAGGCTACCCTGCCGCCCCCAGCCGAGGGGTCTGAATATTTCCGAATGTACCATGACCAAGGATAGACTACAGCACAACCTATGGCTGAAGAGGATGTGTATTTCATAAACTAAAAAGATTCAATAAAATAAATAAAAAAAACATGCAATACACCAAAAGGCCTCTAGGTGAGAAACAAACCAAGTCAACAGAAAAACCACACGGCTATTATCAAAATAGATGTTTTATTCTAGACGTTTCAAAGGTCTGATTGATATTACAACAGTCAGATGCGTAGGTTGCAGAGTCTCAGCATCTGTGTAAGTGAGAGAAAATAACATGGGTGAGGGCAAAGACAAAATTAAACTAAAACCAAAAAAATCTGCACACTGGTATTTACCTACATGGTCCAGGGTGTTATGGATACATCCACATTAAAGTTTAGATTTATTGTCCTTGTTCATTTTTGCATACATAGCTACAAATAAATCATAATTATAAAAGTTTTTCAAGAGTACAAAACTTTCAAGTGCTTTTTAGGCATAGCAAAGATAGAATTAGTACTGTAGGTAGGAACAAGAAATAGCAAACACTTGAATGCAGTGTAAAAAGATCATTTTAAAACAAGAATTATAAAATACCATTCCACTGTCAGACTTCCTAATAGTCTTCATGGTACGATCCACTCACTGTTGGTTATATTTTAAGCAAACTTCAAAATACTCTTAGCTAGCTTCTGTACAAAATGCATTTGTAAAACAAGTGACATTCTTTCTGAGCAAAGGAGGCTTTTGGATATTTCTTTGTTGTTAAATAAAACACGGGTGTTTTTAAAGCCACTGGATGTTAGCTAGGGCTAAGAGATGGTATGTTGGAATGCCATGAAGTTGGGTTGGATCCAATGTGTACCCAACAAGTCAACAGTTTAGAAACTACTATTGTCCCTCGCTTTTTCACGCGTTCAGCTACTGGAGAGATATTAAAGTAACAGGATTATCGTGCGTCTGAAAGTACCAACCAGGGTTGGTGGTCAAAGCCATTTAAAGTGCTCAAATTCCAATTCAATAACGGGGGAAAAAAAGTTGCCATTTATTTTCAATTCATATTTTATTCAAATTCTTGAATTGGGAGTTCACTTCCAGAATGAATCCAAATGGAAATGACCAACCATTGCTTGAACACATGTCCCTGTTTTGCATTATTCTTAAGTGCAGAAAATAACTTAAAACAAACCCATTCTTAGGGCTGCTCTTTTACAGCTATGACCGTTTAATGGTATTTTATAAAGAACCATTTCTCATGGTGAAAGAGCCACATGATGCATAAGAATAACACATTTCCCAGCGTGTCTTTGAGTTATGGAGAATTTATCAAAACCAGCCTTGCATACAAGAGCCATACAAAAAGAATCCCCTGTGATGTCACACACACATATATATATATATAGATATATATTATATGTAGTTAGAATGTTACGTCAAGTCATATGTTCCAAAGTCCGGTTCTCATCTCCCTGCCTAGAAAACATCACCTTCTGACCACCACAAAAGAAAAAAAGCACCATCTATCCATGCACAGGCCTTGACACAGCCTGTCTCCCAAGTGTTGGTGCTGGGTAGAAAATCAATCATCCACAATGACCTAAGAGCAGACGCAGCAGTGCGTCCTCAAACAGAACACTTGAAACAATGGTTCACTCCAAAATCAAAGTTGGTCAGAAGTTACGACTCAAAAGTAGTCTCGGAACGTTGACAAAATCTCATGTTTGACCAATTTTGGGTATGAAAACTCCCGGCTAACTTTGACGTGGGCGTTTGTATGGGGGTTGTCCTGTGTCCCATTCATTCATGAGCTACCCAAAGCACTGCCATTCCTGTGTTCTGGCTAAAAGAGCCACGGAGGCACAGATGGACGATCAGCCTTTCCTTCTACATAACACTGAAACCTAAACATGTCCTTAAAATATGACAGGATGGGGTTATGTAGTAGCTAACGGTGATGATCTTTAGTCCAGAGATCTAACAGTTTTCACACCTGAAACCATTGCTCGAAGTAAACAAGCAAAATGAGATTGGACATTCGTCCTCACTAAATGCTCTCTGACAAAAAACAAAAAAAATTTGAAACAAACAATTTTGGGCAAACTGAAAAAGAAGCTTCAA
Source organism: Oncorhynchus gorbuscha (assembly GCF_021184085.1). Lineage (NCBI taxonomy): Eukaryota > Metazoa > Chordata > Actinopteri > Salmoniformes > Salmonidae > Oncorhynchus > Oncorhynchus gorbuscha. Next base: position 67,465,257 of record NC_060180.1, read on the forward strand.
AATTACAATTACAATTAACCCATTTCAACTTATGAAATATAGATTTGTTCAATGTTTTCTTGAGCCATAAAAAAAAAGTACAGTGCCAAAGTGAATGGATTTCTCCCAATAAACAGTTTCACAACCAAATGGTAAAATAAACAAAAAGCCTACTGACCTCTCCACTCTTTCCCCGACATGTAACACAAACCTACGGCAAAAGGACGACAAAACACGCTGACATGTACAATATGCACACACCAACGACGTGAGGGAGGAAAAGACATGTCTAATTTCTGGTATAAAGGATAAAAATAAACAAAGTAAACAAAATAGTAGATTTTGGTATGTATGCAATGGGTCCCCTTTGGGATTTTTTAAATTCTCTGAACGTAAAAGTAAGTTCTCTCTCCTGTGGGTCTGAGTGACTTGGTGGGGTGGGGTGGGGGGGGGGGGCAGACCCCCTTCACTGGAGGTTAGTTTGACCCCTTCTCTGGAGGTGTAGTTTAAGTGTTTATGTGGGTGTTGGGCGCTCCGTCTGTGGTGGTGGTTGTGATGGCAGGCCATGGCTTCTGATGGGACTACAGCAGTGTAGACGACAGGCAGGGACAGTCATTTTGGCTATGTACACATTCGTAGTCGGTCCATGGCTCCCCAAACGAGCGTCATTTCCTCAGATCTAATACACAAACCTGGAACAGAGAAAGAGAGCAGGAAAGATAGACGTTAAAGGTCATATGTAATGAGCTGGGCCATATATTTCTTTCTGACCACATGACCAGACCTGGAAAACCCCCTGGCCTTAAAAAGGGCCGTTATCTACCTTCCCATAGTCAGAAACATTATGTCTATGTGTGCAGTTTGAAGTTAAGAGGTAGATTTGCGTGCCATTGCCAACGAGATTTAGCGCAATGTCTGAAAGTCTATGGGTATCTGCTAGCAGGTACCATAGACTTCCAGTCATTATGCTAATGCTAGTTAGCATTATCTGGCTATTTGGCAATGGCTCGCGAATCTACCTCTTAACTTCCTTCATACTTGACACAGAGACATACAAATGGTGATGCATAAGTTAATCTGACTCTGGGGAAGTAGATAAATGGCCCCATTACCAAAATCCTGAAGTATCCCTTTAACATAGAAACCAACTATGCCTTTAACAATGAGATAAACACGCATCCATTACTAGTCTAAGAGGTCTAGTAAACACTGCAGAAAGTCACTTCATTATTCAATCTGCGGAACCTCAGGTTCTGACACCGCCTGGTATCGGTAACAGAGAGAACAGTCTGACCATTTTTAAGCCTTGTTCTGACACCACCTGGCATAGAGGTCATAGATGGCAGAGAGCTCGGCTACAGTGATGTACTAGGGCATACGCACTACCCGCTGTAGCACCTTGCGTTTGGATGCCAAGCAGTTGCCATATCAAGCGGTGATGCAGCCAGTCAAGATGCTCTCAATGGTGCAGCCGTATAACTGAGGATCTGAGAGCCCATGCCAAATCTTTTCAGCCTCCTGATGGGGAAAAGGCATTGTCGTGCCTTCTTCACAACTGTTTCTGTGTGTGGAGGATAATTCCATAGTGGACACCAAGGAACTTGAAGCTCTCGATCAGTTCCACTACAGCTCCGTTGATGTAGATGTGTCGTCAGCAGACTTAACGGTGTTGGGAGTCGTGCGCGGCCACGCCAGTCGTGGGTGAACAGGGAGTACAGGAAGGAACTGAGCACGCACCCCTAAGGGGCCCCCGTATTGAGGGTCTGTGTGGCGGATGCGTTATTGCCTACCCCCACTGTGGTCCCTCAAAGTCCAGGATCCAGTTGCAGAAGGATGTGTTCAGTCCCAGGTTCCTGGGCTTAGTGATGAGCTTGGAGGGCACTATGGTGTGGAACTTCTAGAACAATCTCTTACAGATGACCTGTAGATGCTCAAGACCATCGACAAACTAGCCGTTTGATTCATTACTCCTCAGCTGCAACTGTTGGCAAGTAAACAATTCTGTTCATTGTTCTTTTTGACCTCCAGATGAATGTAACAGACGCTAGATACTGGACAGGTAGCTAACAGATCATTAGCACAGTACTACAATCTATATAAAGTGTCACTACTTGGTGCTCGTGAACAGTGTGTGTAAATGAAGCCAGGCGTTTACCCGGACCACGAGACGTGAGCAGGAAACACCATGGGCCCGAGATAACGTCAGACCCCAGTTAAAAGCTTTATTCCATCTCAGCTCCTCCAGACACCAGGAAATCATTCCTGGCTGTGTCCATTAAGAGGCAGCTAGTGAGACTCACCGATCCGTCTGATGCACTGGCTCCCACCTTGTCGCCCGTGGCGTTCCAGCACACCTCGAAGATGCCCCCCGTTCCCCTATAGCTATGGACTAAAGCACCCGTCTGGACAGAGGGACAGACAGAAGGATAGGGGTGTAATCAGCCAACATGGACCAGGAACAATGGATTTGGGACAACTCAATTTCAATCATTATAACACATCTCACTAAGGGCTGAGCTCCAGATTTTACATGTAGATCTCAAATTTTCACAAATCACCCATTGAAATCAATGCATCATATACGTCAGATTCAGGCCTAAATATTCAAACCCATTTGTCGACCACCAGACCAGCCCTACAAGAAACAGTCGGGCTTGAGATGTGAATGATGTACGAGTGACGTCAGCGACTGTCCCGTACCTGTGTGTTCCAGATGTGGACACACTTGTCGAAGGAGCCGCTGGCAAGGTGGCGCCCGTCAGGGCTGAAGGCCACACTATAGACGGGCTCCTGGTGGCGGGTGAGCGTGTGGATGCACACGCCTCGCTCCACATCCCACAGACGCACCGTCGAGTCAAACGACGCGCTGGGGAGAAGAAGAACAGTACTTTAGTATCCATCTTCTGCTCCTAACGACCCAGACACCACCCATTTGAGAGGGAGCATGGTGCAGCGCCCCTGGAGCTGTTTAGGAGGGTAAAAGGCAGAGAGAAGGACAGAAGATCTATTCACTTATATTTGATTACAGTGACGATCCTGGGCTCTATTTTTTTTCTTCAGCTGGGGGAAACAGAATGTCACAGATAGAGATGAACACATGACTCCATACTACGTCACGTACAGATCCTAAATGTTTATGATACATAACCTCTTATGATAAAAAAAAAAAACACAAAAAACAGAGGAATGCTGGGAGTTGGAGTGTTTCACCATCTTTTATTACCTGGCCAGCATCAGGTTGGCATTGGGGTTGTTGGTCCCAGGCCCCGTGGGACTCCACTTGATGGTGTAGATCTCCTTACTGTGGGCCTGCAGGTCGTGGACACACGAGTCCTGCTTCATACTCCAAATCTGAGACAGACGGGAGAGAGACAGACATTATGTAGCACCATGGGACCGACAGAGAGACATTATGTAGCACCATGGGACCGACAGAGACATTATGTAGCACCATGGGACCGACAGAGAGCCATTATGTAGCACCATGGGATCGACAGAGACATTATGTAGCACCATGGGATCGACAGAGACATTATGTAGCACCATGGGATCGACAGAGACATTATGTAGCACCATGGGACCGACAGAGACATTATGTAGCACCATGGGACCGACAGAGACATTATGTAGCACCATGGGACCGACAGAGACATTATGTAGCACCATGGGACCGACAGAGAGACATTATGTAGCACCATGGGATCGACAGAGACACATTATGTAGCACCATGGGATCGACAGAGACACATTATGTAGCACCATGGGATCGACAGAGACATTATGTAGCACCATGGGATCGACAGAGACATTATGTAGCACCATGGGATCGACAGAGAGACATTATGTAGCACCATGGGATCGACAGAGAGACATTATGTAGCACCATGGGATCGACAGAGACATTATGTAGCACCATGGGACCGACAGAGACATTATGTAGCACCATGGGACCGACAGAGAGACATTATGTAGCACCATGGGATCGACAGAGAGACATTATGTAGCACCATGGGATCGACAGAGAGACATTATGTAGCACCATGGGATCGACAGAGAGACATTATGTAGCACCATGGGATCGACAGAGACATTATGTAGCACCATGGGATCGACAGAGACATTATGTAGCACCATGGGATCGACAGAGAGACATTATGTAGCACCATGGGATCGACAGAGACATTATGTAGCACCATGGGACCGACTCAGGAAGGAGAGAGAGAGACATTATGTAGCACCATGGGACCGACTCAGGAAGGAGAGAGAGAGACATTATGTAGCACCATGGGACCGACTCAGGAAGGAGAGAGAGAGACATTATGTAGCACCATGGGACCGACTCAGGAAGGAGAGAGAGAGACATTATGTAGCACCATGGGATCGACAGAGACATTATGTAGCACCATGGGACCGACTCAGGAAGGAGAGAGAGAGACATTATGTAGCACCACGGGATCGACAGAGACATTATGTAGCACCACGGGATCGACAGAGACATTATGTAGCACCACGGGATCGACAGAGACATTATGTAGCACCACGGGATCGACAGAGACATTATGTAGCACCACGGGATCGACAGAGACATTATGTAGCACCATGGGATCGACAGAGAGACATTATGTAGCACCATGGGATCGACAGAGAGACATTATGTAGCACCACGGGATCGACAGAGAGACATTATGTAGCACCACGGGATCGACAGAGACATTATGTAGCACCACGGGATCGACAGAGACACATTATGTAGCACCATGGGACCGACAGAGACACATTATGTAGCACCATGGGATCGACAGAGACATTATGTAGCACCATGGGATCGACAGAGACACTATGTAGCACCATGGGACCGACAGAGACACTATGTAGCACCATGGGATCGACAGAGACATTATGTAGCACCATGGGATCGACAGAGACATTATGAAGCACCATGGGATCGACAGAGACATTATGTAGCACCATGGGATCGACAGAGACATTATGTAGCACCATGGGATCGACAGAGAGACATTATGTAGCACCATGGGATCGACAGAGACATTATGTAGCACCATGGGACCGACAGAGAGACATTATGTAGCACCATGGGATCGACAGAGACACATTATGTAGCACCATGGGATCGACAGAGACATTATGTAGCACCATGGGATCGACAGAGAGACATTATGTAGCACCATGGGATCGACAGAGAGACATTATGTAGCACCATGGGATCGACAGAGACATTATGTAGCACCATGGGATCGACAGAGACATTATGTAGCACCATGGGATCGACTCAGGAAGGAGAGACACAGACATTATGTAGCACCATGGGATCGACTCAGGAAGGAGAGACAGACATTATGTAGCACCATGGGATCGACTCAGGAAGGAGAGACAGACATTATGTAGCACCATGGGATCGACAGAGACATTATGTAGCACCATGGGATCGACTCAGGAAGGAGAGACACAGACATTATGTAGCACCATGGGATCGACTCAGGAAGGAGAGACACAGACATTATGTAGCACCATGGGATCGACTCAGGAAGAAGAGGTTGTAGATCCGGCCTATAAACTACGACCAACGGTCCCCAACAACACTACTCTGTTCTTACTCCACTAAATACAGATTTACCAGTAGAGTAGCTAGAGGTCACTTTCATTTAGGAAGATTTCAGGAAGCTTGTTCTGAGCTGTGTGTGTGTGTGTGTGTGTGTGTGTGTGTGTGCGTGTGAGTGCGTGTGTGTGCGTGTGAGTGCGTGTGAGTGCGTGTGTGTGCGTGTGAGTGCGTGTGAGTGCGTGTGCGAGCGAGAGAGAGCTCTGTGCGTGTGCGAGCGAGAGAGAGCTCTGTGTGTGTGCGAGCGAGAGAGCTCTGTGTGTGTGCGAGCGAGAGAGAGCTCTGTGTGTGTGCGAGCGAGAGAGAGCTCTGTGTGTGTGCGAGCGAGAGAGAGCTCTGTGTGTGTGAGAGAGAGAGCTCTGTGTGTGTGTCTGTGTGTGTGCGAGCGAGAGAGAGCTCTGTGTGTGTGCGAGCGAGAGAGAGCTCTGTGTGTGTGCGAGCGAGAGAGAGCTCTGTGTGTGTGCGAGCGAGAGAGAGCTCTGTGTGTGTGCGAGCTGTGTGTGTGCGAGCGAGAGAGAGCTCTGTGTGTGTGCGAGCGAGAGAGAGCTCTGTGTGTGTGCGAGCGAGAGAGAGCTCTGTGTGTGTGCGAGCGAGAGAGAGCTCTGTGTGTGTGCGAGCTCTGAGAGTGAGCTCTGTGTGTGTGCGAGCGAGAGAGAGCTCTGTGTGTGTGCGAGCGAGAGAGAGCTCTGTGTGTGTGCGAGCGAGAGAGAGCTCTGTGTGTGTGCGAGCGAGAGAGAGCTCTGTGTGTGTGCGAGCGAGAGAGAGCTCTGTGTGTGTGCGAGCGAGAGAGAGCTCTGTGTGTGTGCGAGCGAGAGAGAGCTCTGTGTGTGTGCGAGCGAGAGAGAGCTCTGTGTGTGTGCGAGCGAGAGAGAGCTCTGTGTGTGTGCGAGCGAGAGAGAGCTCTGTGTGTGTGCGAGCGAGAGAGAGCTCTGTGTGTGTGCGAGCGAGAGAGAGAGAGCTCTGTGTGTGTGCGAGCGAGAGAGAGCTCTGTGTGTGTGCGAGCGAGAGAGAGCTCTGTGTGTGTGCGAGCGAGAGAGAGCTCTGTGTGTGTGCGAGCGAGAGAGAGCTCTGTGTGTGTGCGAGCGAGAGAGAGCTCTGTGTGTGTGCGAGCGAGAGAGAGCTCTGTGTGTGTGCGAGCGAGAGAGAGCTCTGTGTGTGTGCGAGCGAGAGCGAGCTCTGTGTGTGTGCGTGTGAGCGAGAGCGAGCTCTGTGTGTGTGCGTGTGAGCGAGAGCGAGCTCTGTGTGTGTGCGTGAGAGCGAGCTCTGTGTGTGTGCGTGTGAGCGAGAGCGAGAGAGAGCTCTGTGTGTGTGCGAGCGAGAGCTCTGTGTGTGTGCGAGCGAGAGAGAGCTCTGTGTGTGTGCGAGCGAGAGAGAGCTCTGTGTGTGTGCGAGCGAGAGCTCTGTGTGTGTGCGAGCGAGAGAGCTCTGTGTGTGTGAGAGAGAGAGCTCTGTGTGTGTGCGAGCTCTGAGAGAGAGAGCTCTGTGTGTGTGCGAGCGAGAGAGAGCTCTGTGTGTGTGCGAGCGAGAGAGAGCTCTGTGTGTGTGCGAGCGAGAGAGAGCTCTGTGTGTGTGCGAGCGAGAGAGAGCTCTGTGTGTGTGCGAGCGAGAGAGAGCGAGAGAGAGCTCTGTGTGTGTGCGAGAGAGAGCTCTGTGTGTGTGCGAGCGAGAGAGAGCTCTGTGTGTGTGCGAGCGAGAGAGAGCTCTGTGTGTGTGCGAGAGAGAGAGAGCTCTGTGTGTGTGCGAGAGCTCTGAGAGAGCGCGAGCTCTGTGTGTGTGCGAGCGAGAGAGAGCTCTGTGTGTGTGCGAGCGAGAGAGAGCTCTGTGTGTGTGCGAGCGAGAGAGCTCTGTGTGTGTGCGAGCGAGAGAGAGCTCTGTGTGTGTGCGAGCGAGAGAGAGCTCTGTGTGTGTGCGAGCGAGAGAGAGCTCTGTGTGTGTGCGAGCGAGAGAGAGCTCTGTGTGTGTGCGAGCGAGAGAGCTCTGTGTGTGCGAGCGAGAGCTCTGTGTGTGTGCGTGCGAGAGAGCTCTGAGAGAGAGAGCTCTGTGTGTGTGCGTGCGAGAGAGAGCTCTGTGTGTGTGCGAGCGAGAGAGAGCTCTGTGTGTGTGCGTGCGAGAGCTCTGTGTGTGTGCGAGCGAGAGAGCTCTGTGTGTGTGCGTGAGAGAGCTCTGTGTGTGTGCGAGCGAGAGAGAGCTCTGTGTGTGTGCGTCTGTGTGTGTGCGAGCGAGAGAGAGCTCTGTGTGTGTGCGTGCGAGCGAGAGAGAGCTCTGTGTGTGTGCGTGCGAGCGAGAGAGAGCTCTGTGTGTGTGCGTGCGAGCGAGAGAGAGCTCTGTGTGTGTGCGTGTGAGCGAGAGAGAGCTCTGTGTGTGTGTGTGAGAGCGAGAGAGAGCTCTGTGTGTGTGCGTGTGAGCGAGAGAGAGCTCTGTGTGTGTGCGTGTGAGCGAGAGAGAGCTCTGTGTGTGTGCGTGTGAGCGAGAGAGAGCTCTGTGTGTGTGCGTGTGAGCGAGAGAGAGCTCTGTGTGTGTGCGTGTGAGCGAGAGAGAGCTCTGTGTGTGTGCGTGTGAGCGAGAGAGAGCTCTGTGTGTGTGCGTGTGAGCGAGAGAGAGCTCTGTGTGTGTGCGTGTGAGCGAGAGAGAGCTCTGTGTGTGTGCGTGTGAGCGTGCGAGAGAGAGAGCTCTGTGTGTGTGCGTGTGAGCGAGAGAGAGCTGTGTGTGTGTGCGTGTGAGCGAGAGAGAGCTCTGTGTGTGTGCGTGTGAGCGAGAGAGAGCTCTGTGTGTGTGCGTGTGAGCGAGAGAGAGCTCTGTGTGTGTGCGTGTGAGCGAGAGAGAGCTCTGTGTGTGTGCGTGTGAGCGAGAGAGAGCTCTGTGTGTGTGCGTGTGAGCGAGAGAGAGCTCTGTGTGTGTGCGTGTGAGCGAGAGAGAGCTCTGTGTGTGTGCGTGTGAGCGAGAGAGAGCTCTGTGTGAGCGAGAGAGAGCTCTGTGTGTGTGCGTGTGAGCGAGAGAGAGCTCTGTGTGTGTGCGTGTGAGCGAGAGAGAGCTCTGTGTGTGTGCGTGTGAGCGAGAGAGAGCTCTGTGTGTGCGTGTGAGCGAGAGAGAGCTCTGTGTGTGTGCGTGTGAGCGAGAGAGAGCTCTGTGTGTGCGCGTGTGAGCGAGAGAGAGCTCTGTGTGTGTGCGTGTGAGCTCTGTGAGTGTGCGTGAGCTCTGTGTGTGTGCGTGTGAGCGAGAGAGAGCTCTGTGTGTGCGCGTGTGAGCGAGAGAGAGCTCTGTGTGTGTGCGTGTGAGCGAGAGAGAGCTCTGTGTGTGTGCGTGTGAGCGAGAGAGAGCTCTGTGTGTGTGCGTGTGAGCGAGAGAGCTCTGTGTGTGTGCGTGTGAGCGAGAGAGAGCTCTGTGTGTGTGCGTGTGAGCGAGAGAGAGCTCTGTGTGTGTGCGTGTGAGCGAGAGAGAGCTCTGTGTGTGTGCGTGTGAGCGAGAGAGAGCTCTGTGTGTGTGCGTGTGAGCGAGAGAGAGCTCTGTGTGTGTGCGTGTGAGCGAGAGAGAGCTCTGTGTGTGTGCGTGTGAGCGAGAGAGAGCTCTGTGTGTGTGCGTGTGAGCGAGAGAGAGCTCTGTGTGTGTGCGTGTGAGCGAGAGAGAGCTCTGTGTGTGTGCGTGTGAGCGAGAGAGAGCTCTGTGTGTGTGCGTGCGTAATGACCTTGAGTGTCATGTCGTCAGAGCAGGAGGCCAGCAGACTCCCCGTGGGATCCCACTTGATTGCATTCACTTCATTCTATAGGAGGGAAAGAGATGATGAGTGGAAATACATGGAAACACGTTGTGAACTTTATAATATAGCAGCACATAAAGAATGCATTAACTGTCTAAAGGCACTTCCTGTAGTGATGTGAGAACAGGAACAGGACGGGCAAAAGCCTTCACCTTTATATTCAGGTCAGTGCATTTGAAGACGAGGCCTTTAGACTATAGAGATGAATCAATGTCAGTCACAATGTCAACGTGACAGAGAGGAGACTGTTGAAACACATCCAGGCCAGACAGCCAGTCCCTTGTCTTACCGTGTGTCCCTGAAAGGTCTTGACAGGCCGGTCCTGGCCCAGCTTACACACGTGGATGCACATGTCCGTGCTGCAGGAGGCAAACGTGTTGTTGCTCTGCCAGTCCACGTCCAGGGCCGGCGCAGAGTGGAAGGGAAACTGCTGCTTGGCCTCTCCTGTGTGAGCGTCCCAAATGATGGTGGTCTGAACGGGAGATGGATACACTGTCAGAGTCCATTTCATCATGACTGACCAATGACAGCACCCCATGATGAATCAAATTCATTTTTTAATGATTTTAAATCCAACTGTCTATCACAAAACTCATTGTCTTACCGTATCCACGTGATCTTACCTTATCTACTCCTGCACTGAGGATGAAGTTTCCTTTCTTATTCCATTTAAGGGCAAATATAGGACCTTTATGCTGGCCCAAGGTACTGGCGAGGTCACCTGCAAAAACACATGTCACGGTGCTTGTTTAGCATGGGAACAGGTTTATGGGTCATCTTTGATTCAGTGTTTAGAAATGGAGATGCTGCTCTAACCAAAAACAGGATCCCACTAAATGGAAAGACATGTTGTCCAGAAATCACCTCATTGGACAAACACTTATTGTTTGCCTAAAAACATTAAAGCAAAAAATGTTACGTAAACCATTAACATTAAGCCGTAGTGCATCTTTAAATGGCTTACCGTCTTTAGTCCATATTCTGGCAAAGCCATCGTACGAACCTGTGGCTAGCAGCGTACCCTCACTCTGAAAAACACAAATTCATATGTTATTTAGTTGTTGTTTTTTTAAACCAAAACTAAAACCTTTAACTTCTTATTTCCACATCCAGATGAAACGCAAGCCCTGCTCCTGCTACTCATCCCCAGAAGATAAGATATGCATATTATTAGTAGATGTGGATAGAAGACACTGACGTTTCTAAAACGGTCTGAATCATGTCTGAGTATAACAGAACTTATTTAGCAGGTGAAACACCGAGGACAAAACATTCAGATATTTATTTTTAGGTCACTTTTCAATGGGTTTTCATTGGGAATCCAGATATCTAAGGGACCTTCTTGCAGTTCCTATCGCTTCCACTGGATGTCAACAGTCTTTAGACATTGGTCGAGGTTTTCCTTTGTGTAATGAAGTACGGCTATCTTGAACAAGGGTCACTTGAAGTGTACTGTTAAGAGGCGCGTGTCCAGAAAGCTTCAGTTTGTTTTCTTCCTGTATTGAACACAGATCATCCAGTCTTCAATTTTATCGATTATTTACGTTAAAAATTACCTAAAGTTGTATTACAAAAGTAGTTTGAAATGTTTACAGGTAACATGAGATATTTTGTAGTCAAGTTGAGCAAGTTGGAACTGGTGTTTTTCCGGATCAAACGCGCCAAATAAAATGGACATTTTGGATATATATCAACGGAATGAATCGAACAAAAGGACCATTTGTGATGTTTATGGGACATATTAGAGTTCCAACAGAAGAAGCTCGTCAAAGGTAAAGCATTAATTATATATTTTTTCTGCGTTGTGTCGCGCCTGAAATATGGTTTCTCTTTGTTTACGGAGGTGCTATCCTCAGATAATAGCATCGTTTGCTTTTGCCGAAAAGCATTTTTGAAATCTGACATGTTGGTTGGATTCACAACAAGTATAGCTTTAATTTGCTATCTTGCATGTGTGATTTAATTAAAGTCTGATTTTTGTAGTAATTTATTTGAATTTGGCGCTCTGCAGTTTCCCGGGCTTTTGGCCAGGTGGGACGCTCGTGTCCCACATATCCCAGCGAGGTTAAATAACCTGGAATTCTGGGTTGCCATATTTTTGTTTGCTTCTGTTGCACACCAGATTGGGACCAAACAAGGGACCTAATCCTAATTTGACATTTATTTGCATTACTAAAACCGTGGCAAAAAATTATCTCCTGATGACAAACATTTACCAGAAAGTCGGTTTTGCCTGCATGTCCTGAGTTGCGATTAGGCTCAAAGTACTTTGAGCAGGTTGAGTATTTTTCATAGAGCAGGGAAATGACAGCCTGCTCTACTGTAAATCTTTATTCAGTAGCGACAGCCCTATATTTTCCATGAGAGTGAGAAAGCCGTCCCATATTTCCAGCTGGGAAGACAAACTAATCGGGATCTCTCTCTAACTCACATTCCAGTCCAGTGAGGTAACGTCTTTGTTGCTGGGTACGTCCTGGCCTCCCTCCCGTATACAGTGTCTCAGCACCAGCTGCGTGGAGCTGCCGTTCTCACTCAGGTTCCAGATCCGCGCCGTCGAGTCCCCAGACCTACACACACACACACACACACACACACGTCATCCAACTTCTTTGGATAGCCTAAAACCACAGTAATGTCTGACTACGTAGATTGTATTATATGGTGCGTAGGGTTCAATTAGATGTGCGAGTACAAAACACACAAATAAACATTTCTCTGAAGTTTACCACCAGCAACCTGTTGGAAACATCCTTGAGTTTCCAACAGTTCTGCCACATCAAAATGTGGGTCAATGAATACTTCTCCAGACTACCAATGCTGTAGGAAGGTGGATTTTACTTTATGAACAGAAATAATTTATCTTTAGGCTATGTCCCTTCTCTGTAGAAAGACAGAAGGAGGACAGACTGTGAAACAGAAGGACAGACGGTGAAACAGACAGTGAAACAGACAGTGAGACAGAAGGAGGACAGACAGTGAAACAGAAGGAGGACAGACAGTGAAACAGGAGGACAGACAGTGAAACAGGAGGACAGACAGTGAAACAGGAGGACAGACAGTGAGACAGAAGGAGGACAGACAGTGAGACAGAAGGAGGACAGACAGTGAAACAGGAGGAGGACAGACAGTGAAACAGGAGGAGGACAGACAGTGAAACAGGAGGAGGACAGACAGTGAAACAGGAGGAGGACAGACAGTGACAGACAGTGAAACAGGAGGACAGACAGTGAAACAGGAGGACAGACAGTGAAACAGGAGGACAGACAGTGAGACAGAAGGACAGACAGTGAGACAGAAGGACAGACAGTGAGACAGAAGGACAGACAGTGAGACAGAAAGAGGACAGACAGTGAGACAGAAAGAGGACAGACAGTGAAACAGAAGGAGGACAGACAGTGAAACAGAAGGAGGACAGACAGTGAAACAGAAGGAGGACAGACAGTGAAACAGAAGGAGGACAGACAGTGAAACAGAAGGAGGACAGACAGTGAAACAGAAGGAGGACAGACAGTGAAACAGAAGGAGGACAGACAGTGAAACAGAAGGAGGACAGACAGTGAAACAGAAGGAGGACAGACAGTGAGACAGAAGGAGGACAGACAGTGAGACAGAAGGAGGACAGACAGTGAAACAGAAGGAGGACAGACAGTGAAACAGAAGGAGGACAGACAGTGAAACAGGAGGACAGACAGTGAAACAGAAGGATATAGGAGTTTGTTCTGTACCCAGAGGCGAGCAGGTCGTTAACGGGGTTCCAGGCACAGATGAACACCTCTGACTCGTGGCCCCTCAGCACCATGGCCTTGTTTTGGGGGATCGCCACATTCTGGTCCACCTCCATCTCTGCATGGTGGTCTGAGGAGGCACACCATAAAGTTAGACTCATCGTGTATCAAATGTCTTATATCCATCTAGAGTCCTCTATCTCTATGCTAGACACACAGATCAGAGTTCTTGGGCGGAGTCCTGGGCCAATTCTGCACTTGCACATTCCTCCATCATTTAAAATGCATAGGATTTACGTAAGCATTGGCTGATGGGGTTTCCACCCCTGTTAAATTCATGACCAGAGGGAGATATTGCTAGCTTGTCAAATAGCAGCTAAACCTACACTAGTGTTGGTATGAATGACAAAAGTCTCCACCATACATTGTGCTTTAAACTCAAGAGGTGTGAGGCCTATGTATTGTAAATCAGTTGTACTGTTGTGGATCATGAAAGGAAACATGGAAAATGTAACAAAAATAAATCAAAGACGTGCGATAATAAAAGGTTCTGCTCACTGGCTAAGCCATGGGCCCCGTTCTCCTCGCCGTTGGCAGCGGTGCCTCCCTCTCCGTTCTTGGCACCGCCAGGTTGGAGGCCCTGGGTGCCGCTGGTACTGCCCACCTGTTGCTGCTGGGCCAGCTTTTCCCTGTAGGCCTGCTGCCGCGTCTGCACCACGTCGGGCATGACCGCGTCGATCAGGGACAGCGACTCGATGGGCCGCCCGTCAAAAAGAGTGCCATCCTGGGTGGCAACAAGACAGAAGTTTGGGTTCTTGCACGGCTTCAGGTACTACTAATGATGGGTGGGACTGGGAACTGCAGAGACCTCATGATATCATCACCATACTTAGCTGCTGATTCTATAAGTATTGCGATTCTTACGTTTCTATATGCATTTCGATTTTAGATGTATTGCGATTCTATACAGTTGAGATCAGAAGTTTACATACACCTTAGCCAAATGCAATAAAACCCAGTTTTTCATAATTCCTGACATTTAATCCTAGTAAAAATTCACTGTCTTAGGTCAGTTATGGTCACCACTTTATTTTAAGAATGTGAAATGTCAGAGTAATGATAGAGAGAATTATTTCAGCTTTTATTTCTTTCATCACATTCCCAGTGGGTCAGAAGCTGACAAACTCTATTAGTATTTGGTAGCATTGCCTTTAAACTGTTTAACTTGGGTCAAACGTTTCGGGTAGCCTTCCACAAGCTTCCCACAATAAGTTGGGTGAATTTTGGCCCATTCCTCCTGACAGAGCTGGTGTAACTAAGCCAGGTTTGGAGGCCTCCTTGCTCACACACACCTCAGTTCTGCCCACAAACTTTCTATAGGATTGAGGTCAGGGCTTTGTGATGGCCACTACAACACTTAGACTTTGTTGTCCTTAAGCCATTTTGCCACGACTTTGGAAGTATGCTTGGGGTCATTGACCATTTGGAAGCCGCATTTGCGACCAAGCTTGAACTTCCTGACTGATGTCTTGAGATGTTGCTTCAATATATCCACATAATTTTACTTCCTCACGATGCCATCTATTTTGTGAAGTGCACCAGTCCCTCCTGCAGCAAAGCACCCCCACAAACATAACGATGGTCATTACGGCCAAACAGTTCTGTTTTTGTTTCATCAGACCAGAGGACATTTTTCCAAAAAGTACAATCTTTGTCCCCATGTGCAGTTGCAAACAGTAGTCTGGCTTTTTTAAATGGCGGTTTTGGAGCAGTGCCTTCTTTGCTGAGCGGCCTTTCAGGTTATGTTGATATAGGACTCATTTTACTGTGGATATAGATACTTTTGTGCCCGTTTCCTCCAGCGTCTTCACAAGGTCCTTTGCTGCTGTTCTGGGATTGATTTGCACTTTTCACACCAGAGTACATTCATCTCTAGGAGACAGAATGCGCCTCCTTCCTGAGCGGTATGACAGCTGCGTGGTCCCATGGTGTTTATAATTGCGTACTATTGTTTGTACAGATGAACGTGGTACCTTCAGGCATTTGGAAATTGCTCCCAAGGATGAACCAGACTTGTGGTGGTCTACAAAAAAAAGATTCTGGGGTCTTGGCTGGTTTCTTTTGATTTTCCCCATGATGTCAAGCAAAGAGGCACTGGGTTTGAAGGTAGGCCTTGAAATACATCCACAGATAAACCTCCAATTGACTCTAATGATGTCAATTAGCCTATCAGAAGCGTCTAAAGCCATGACGTAATTTTCCAAGCTGTTTAAAGGCACAGTCAACTTAGTGTATGTAAACTTCTGACCCACTGGAATTGTGATTCAGTGAATTATAAGTTAAATAACCTCTGTAAATAATTGTTGGAAAAATGAGTTGTGTCATGTACAAAGTAGATGTCCTAACCCACTTGCCAAAACTATAGTTTGTTAACAAGAAATTTGTGGAGTGGTTGAAAAACGAGTTTTAATGACTCCAACATAAGTGTATGTAAACTTCCGACTTCAACTGTATGCATTGCGATTCTATATGTACTGCGATTCGATATGTATTGCGATTCTCCAGATTCGATAAACATTGATTCTATATGTATTGTGATTCTCATGATTCTACAGTGGGGCGAACAAGTATTTGATACACTGACGATTTTGCAGGTTTTTCTACTGTAATTGAGGTCTGTAATTTTTTATCATACTTCAACTCTGAGAGACGGAATCTAAAACAAAGATCCAGAAAATCACATTGTATGATTTTTAAGTAATTCATTTGCATTTTATTGCATGACATAAGTATTTTATACATCAAAAAAGCAGAACTTAATATTTGGTACAGAAACCTTTGTTTGCAAATTACAGAGATCATACGTTTCCTGTAGTTCTTGACCAGGTTTGCACACACTGCAGCAGGGATTTTGGCCCACTCCTCCATACAGACCTTCTCCAGATCCTTCAGGTTTCGGGGCTGTCGCTGGGCAATACGGACTTTCAGCTCCCACCAAAGATTTTCTATTGGGTTCAGGTCTGGAGACTCCAGGACCTTGAGATTCTTCTTACAGAGCCACTCCTTAGTTGCCCTGGCTGTGTGCTTCGGGTCGTTGTCATGCTGGAAGACCCAGCCACGACCCATCTTCAATGCTCTTACTGAGGGAAGGAGGTTGTTGGCCAAGATCTTGCGATACATGGCCCCATCCATCCTTCCCTCAATAAGGTGCAGTCGTCCTGTCCCCTTTGCAGAAAAGTATCCCCAAAGAATGATGTTTCCACCTCCATGCTTCACGGTTGGAATGGTGTTCTTGGGGTTGTACTCATCCTTCTTCTTCCTCCAAACACAGCGAGTGGAGTATAGACCAAAAAGCTACATTTTTGTCTCATCAGACCACATGACCTTCTCCCATTCCTCCTCTGGATCATCCAGATGGTCATTGGCAAACTTCAGACGGGCCTGGACATGCGCTGGCTTGAGCAGGGGGACCTTGCATGCGCTGCAGGATTTTAATCCATGACGACGTAGTGTGTTACTAATGGTTTTCTTTGAGACTGTGGTCCTATCTCTCTTCAGGTCATTGACCAGGTCCTGCCGTGTAGTTCTGGGCTGATCCCTCACCTTCCTCATGATCATTGATGCCCCACGAGGTGAGATCTTGCATGGAGCCCCAGACCGAGGGTGATTGACTGTCATCTTGAACTTCTTCCATTTTCTAATAATTGCGCCAACAGTTGTTGCCTTCTCACCAAGCTGCTTGCCTATTGTCCTGTAGCCCATCCCAGCCTTATACAGGTCTACAATGTTATTCCTGATGTCTTTACACAGCTCTCTGGTCTTGGCCATTGTGGAGAGGTTGGAGTCTGTCTGTTTGATTGAGTGTGTGGACATGTGTCTTTTATACAGGTAATGAGTGGAGAACAGGAGGGCTTCTTAAAGAAAAACTAACAGGTCTGTGAGAGACGGAATTCTTACTGGTTGGTAGGTGATCAAATACTTATGTCATGCAATAAAATGCTAATTAATTACTTAAAAATCACACAATGTGATTTTCTGGATTTTTGTTTTAGATTCAATCTCTCACAGTTGAAGTGTAAGTACCTATGATAAAAATGACAGACCTCTACATGCTTTGTAAGTAGGAAAACCTGTCAAATACTCCCCACTGTATTTGTATTGTGATTCTATATGTATTGATTCGACAGCGTTCTTTCACTGTGATTTGATGTTCCTAACATATTGCTCACTATGTCTGCTGCTGAGGGACAAGAGAGAACAGTAGAAAACAAGTTTTGATCAGTCAGTGAAACAAAGTGCTGAAAACATGTTGGCTCACTATTTAAAAACAAAACGGAGAACAAGCTATAGGATGAAAACAGGCACAGATGACCAGCACTAGCTAACTACCTACAGTAGCAAAAATTATAATAAATACATGTACAAATCGATACATTGAGTCAAATATAGATAAGATAGTCCAAAAATAATATTGTGATTTGTAACTTCATTAATTCCCAACACATCACTACAGGTGATTCAGGGCCAGATGGTTTTATAATACCCTAATGGCTAAAGGGAAATTCCACTCAAAAGTTAAAGTCTTTCTTTACCTTTGAATGTCTAACGTGCGTCTTTACCCAGAAACTTTAGACAAAATCTGTAGAAGAGCACTAGAAAATTACAATCCAATGACATCAGCTTTAGCAGAGCAATAGAGCGGATGATGTCATAGGATTGCTCTTCCCTAGGATTAGATGTAATGTAATCCTAGATTTGTGGTTGGGGCAACTTCAACCGTCTTACATTTTAGAAATTAAAGGCTACAGAGAAGGTATTGAACACGGCTGCAGGTAGCCTAGTGGTTACAGCATTGGACTAGTAACCACAAGGTTGCTAGATCAAATCCCTGAGCTGACGAGGTAAAAATCTGTCGTTCTGCCCCTGAACAAGGTAGTTAACCCACTGTTCCTAGGCCATCATTGTACATAAGAATTTGTTCTTAACAGACTTGCCTAGTTAAATAAAAGTTAAATAAAATAGTCAATATATAGGAAAGTTGACGGTTAGAGTGGCGTACAGCCAGTAAATAAGCAAGTTAGCATTGAGGGTACTGACCTCGTTGATGCTGACCTCCGCCTCCACGTACTGCAGGCCCTTCTGGATGATGGAGATGAGGGCAGCAGGGGGCACCAGGGCTCCGTTGATATTGGACTGGCTGATGTGGCTCTCTATGCCAAAGGTGAAAGCCGAGTGGGAGAAGCCTGGCAGACAGGGAGAGGGATGGAGAGAGCGAGAGAGGGACATTAGTGTTGTTACACCCCTGTCCTTCAAATAGGCACACCACTGCGTCATTAGGTTGTTATGGTTACGTGCACCTTGAAGAGTTTATAGTCAGCGAGCGAAACTTGTTGAAATGATGTCATAGTGACATCATTTCAACCAGTGTCTGGTCATAGTGACATCATTTCAACCAGTGTCTGGTCATAGTGACATCATTTCAACCAGTGTCTGGTCATAGTGACATCAGTTCAACCAGCTTCACCAGCTGTGTAGCACTCAGTTAACATTCCATTTGAGGATTATGGTGGTAGAAATATTAAGCATTTTTCCTGCATTTCAGCTAGATAAATTGCAGATCTGACAATGGATAGTGGTCCCAATTAGTTCAAATAGAAATGTTCAATAGGACGAGACACTACATTTCCGGAGCAGGCTACTGCACAAAGTACATGAGAAGATGTAGGTCTGTCTTACCCGACTCTTGCAGGTATCTGTACACCAGGAAGTTGACCTCATCACTGCTAATGCTCATTTTTAATCCTGGCGGTTAAACCATGGGGTCAGCGCAGGATAGGAGCCTAGCAAGAACAAGAGACAGACACAGTTACAACACCTACCCTGATGAAATATGAATGCTGAATCCTATTATAGTAAGATAATTATTTACAGAGTGAACTGACATGTCAATGAACCCAGTGCCTTCGCCGGGGTTGAACATTTGAACGCTTGCCCATGGATTACCAATACACTGATTAGTAACTAAGTATTTAGTTGGAACTCGGCATGCTTTTGAACTTGGTAGTCTTGGCAAGTGGCAACATTGACTTTCAACACGTAGTGTAGATTGTAAATGCGTAGTAGATCCTTGAAAACAGGGTGTAATTTAAAAAAAAAGACTAACTCCCCAACAGATAATGACCTAAGGCCTTTTGATCCCTCACCTTGCCCGACCTACTTTGTGCAAACTTCATAACTCTGTGGCTACAGCGATCATTATTTGGCAGTACAATCATGGAGTTGAAATTCTTCTTTGGTGGGTTGTGGAGTGTTCCCATCCTGGTCCTTAGGCGGGGCACTAGTTTCCATTCATTAATCCCCACAACTGGAAATCATTACCAAGCCCTCCTTAAAGAGGTCAGGCTAATTCTTGTGGACAAAACCACTGGGGGAAAGGAAATTGGGGGAGGGGGGTGGTACGGGAATAACAGCCAGCATAGTTTGTATCCCTGCCGCGTATTTAATCAAGCAAAGCCACACACTGTTTAAACAGGACTGTGGAAATAAACAGACGTAGAGGATGGCTGGATTGAAACTTCCAGCTCTCTGTCATGCCAGCAAACTAAAGTCAACACTCAGACCAGAAATGAGATCAACGCTAATCAAATCAAGAGCGCCTTGGACTCTGGCGAATGACGATGCACTTCATTGCGCAGACAGAATTATGACAATGTTGGGTGCGTTACCGCGTTGCAGGAGACACCCATAGGTGTTCACATTGACTATGAGGGGTCCGGTTGCTGAGGTGGTCTCTACATACATACATACATACATACATACATACATACATACATACATACATACATACATACATACATACATACATACATACATACATACATACATACATACATACATACATACATACATACATATAAATACACTGACAACAGGTTTGCATGTTATTTGCTGAGTTCATTGCTTTTCTCTTGTCCCATATCAATTACAGACAGGGTCTCTCTCTTCGCCTCCTTCTCAAAAGGCATTGGAGGAGAAGAATGAGAAAGTTCCAGGTTTTCATTCAAACTTGTAGCTGCTTGAAAACACCCACCCACTGGCCAGGACTAGTGATGTTAAGCCAGACCATAGCTCACATTGCAAAGTGGTGGGTGACCCGCTGATAGCCTAGCCTACCTACCATTGACTATAGCCTATGCACTCAAATGGCGATTCAGAGGCACACTTTAATTACAATAATAAAAAAATAAGAGTAGCTTTTTAATCGTGGCCATCAAAACAGTGAGCACATGATAGCATATAGAATTTGTTATGCAATGACAGGGCGTATAAAAACAAGTTTCACTCCAGTAGCAGCTTTTTCAAGAGCTGCTCTCATTCTGTCTGACAGGTGACAGTATATTCCTCTCCTCAAACTAGGCTCTGTATGCTGTGTGTGGTGTGATAAGATACATGATGACTAATGAAAATACACAACCGACAATTTAATTGTACTAAAAAATGCAAATTAACCTATAGACCAATAAGCATAACCAATCACATGTATTTTTGATGGCTAACCGGTTAACATCCCTACCTCTCGGTAGGCTATAGTACACTGTAGCTTCTACTGTATTGTAATCCCTCTCTGAACGCGAAGCCTACGGACAGCACTCTCTCTAGGGTTGTCACGATACCGGTATCACGAAACTCAGAAGTATCATGGCAAGGAAACAAAACATGAAGCGGACAAAATTTGCTGAGGAAAACAGTCCTAATATTGGATACAAACAGCCTTATGTTGTTACCCAGAATCACATGTTTCTTTTCCGAGCCATAGCACAATATTTTACATACAGTAGGACCAAAGAGTTGTCTGACTTGTGTTTTCCTGCCATGGAAAATCATGTAATGTAGTACCTGGTTTCGTGACAAACCTATGTTCTATGAATACGAGCCCCAAGAACAGCATTCTCTCCCTGAGCACGAGGCCTAAGGCTGTGAGTGTGAATGCATTAACCCAGCACAGCACCGTTTGTACGGCACATTCCGGCACATTCCATCCAGAAATCACAGCCGGGGCCTCGACAGTGAATGTGCGGGAAATCATGTCAGCTACAGCTCGACAAGCCAGATTACAACGGATTGAGGAGTTTACTAATTGTGCCGATGTGTATTCCTATTCCCCTACGTAAATATTTACAGCGTTCAAGGGACGGAAGGCGTTTCGTTTTCCAGTCCGTGCCGCTTCAAGGTTGTGCCACAAGTCAGTCGGGTCATGGAGGGTGAATATGACTCACTGGTGTGAGGTCTTTGTCTCTCTGTTTGACGTACACTGAAGTACAGGCCTCAACCCCAGAGTCCTGACATGTTGTCGAGGGCATGACTGTGCCTGCAGACTCCTCTCGTGCTCCTTCACTACAGTTCACAGAGCAGATGAGAAAAGACTATGTTGTTGCAAAATGACACGCTTATCCTACGTGATATCCAAAATTAACTCTGCATCCTGGTAGTCCAGGTCTGAGCCAACGTATAGAGAAAGTCATCCTTACAATGCACTTTGCACTCAAGTCGCGATAACCACTGTGCTTTCTAATATACTTTATTGGACAAAAGCTCAACTTGTGTGTTGCTTCTAAGGGACCCCACGTAAGGCTATTACATACGATGATGTCAGCTCCAGATTACTCACCATGTGATCAAGTGTCTTTCAGAAGCTCATTGCTCCACCATCCATAGGAGGAACTCCGCAATCTAGGACCCAAGACAGGGAAAATAACAATGACGCTGTTGTTCAAGTTGACCCTCCTCAGAGCCAGTACTTGAGTGAAACCTTGAGTATACTGTTTAAAAGTATATAGCATGGAAAGAGGACGACGCAATCATATTTCATAGCAACATCAGACCTCATGATTATCCATGACAAACATACAAATCCCAGCACATAGATAATACCTATCAATGTTGTATGGGAGTTGTGAGGGAAATGTAGCAGTGCCTATGTAGGCAGATTGAGGAAAGAGTTAAGAGTTGACTGGCCAGGAAGGTTGTGTCACTCACTATACTATCAGGGAAACCGGGTCAGCAGTGCTGAAGCCAAAACAGCCAATGGACCTTTGTGCTACCAGTGCCCTGGTGGGAGAATGCAAGAAGCAGACTGAGGAGAATTATTTTCTACAGTACACAAGGACTGTGTATATTAGTGTCCCTTGAAAATGTGTGTTGAATTTTCAACATGTAGCCTACAACATGGTAGGATTTTGTTTCTATAACTTAGGCTCCATTTTCTTGACACCTAGCTAGAAGGTTGAAGAAATTGATGGCAAATGTAAGAAATCACATGTTAGTTTTTGACTGTGTGTAGACTATAGTGGGATGTTGGTTCCACACTCTCCATCCCACTACAACACACACTCAACAAAAACACTTAGTTGTGTATTTGATGGACTTTTCCTCTGGCGCTACAAATCATTAATTCTGCCATTTCTCTCTCTTCTCTATTTGAAAAAACAACGCTTGAATGAGATAGTTAGTCTGACTGAGCCGTTCCCTACTACAGTAGTTAATGAACTCTCCTCTTTAACTGTACACAAGTCACTAATGAGTTGGGATATAGCTAGTCTGACTGAGCCGTTCCCTACTACAGTAGTTAATGAACTCTCCTCTTTAACTGTACACAAGTCACTAATGAGTTGGGATATAGCTAGTCTGACTGAGCCGTTCCCTACTACAGTAGTTAATGAACTCTCCTCTTTAACTGTACACAAGTCACTAATGAGTTGGGATATAGCTAGTCTGACTGAGCCGTTCCCTACTACAGTAGTTAATGAACTCTCCTCTTTAACTGTACACAAGTCACTAATGAGTTGGGATATAGCTAGTCTGACTGAGCCGTTCCCTACTACAGTAGTTAATGAACTCTCCTCTTTAACTGTACACAAGTCACTAATGAGTGAGTTGTGAGTTTAAAACAGTGGATACCTAGCTAACGTTATTTCCCATGGTAGCCTAGTTGAACACGTCTACTTGATATCAAAGATTGGACTAATCCCTACTCATTATTATCATGGTCTTAAAATGAGAGGTTGATCCCTGGTACCATGGCAATTTCTATTTCTTTAACACCCAGTTAACAAAAGTCCCCCACTGCATGTGGACCTACTAGAAGCGGCAGAAGACTGCTAAGATTAGCACACTGGTAGCTAACTAATTGGAGGTCATTTACTAGTTAACTAGCTAACTAGTTAGCACAATTTACTATAAGTAACTTAAACAGTTAACGGCGTCATTTAAATTTCATCTAACGTATAACCTCAGCTTTTAAAACAGAAATTCATTTCATCTAGCCAAACTATTACGCTCTGTCACCTAACGTTAGCTAGCTAGCGTTATGTCACCAGGCTAAAGCTATCTTAGCTAACTGGCTAGCTAACGGGGAGAGCACAAATCCCATCCCCCACACGGTTGTTAGCAAATGAGGCTAAGCTAACGTAAGTTAGCTAGCTAGCCGGAGCACCGCGACGTGGTTTTTCCGCTCGCCACACTCCCGTGCCCATGAGGCATTGCTAAAGGACTTAGCGTTCGCTAGCTAGCTACACTAGCGTAGTTGTTTCAAAAACCAAAGGCAATCGTTTTGAAAGGGGTGGCAATATTTTGCATTCATTCCTATGTTCCAACAACAAACACAAAACATACGATTCGGTCTTATATGAAATGTTCTGCTAAACGCTAGCAAGTAAGCTAGGCTAGTTAGCTAGCTGCTTTTTCAAAATGTCTCCATAATCCAGTACCTACTTTGTCTGAAATCTTTTGATAGATGGTTTCCGCGTGTAATCCTCGTGTTCAAGCTAAACCATGTTATCCATTTACAAATATTGGAAAATTGATATCTCAAGGAAATGTATTAACATTTTAAAGATAATAGCTAGAGATACAGAGCCAGGCGGTTCGAAACCAACGGCTTCAGACACAGTAACGTGACTTTCCCTACAAAAATGGGCAGTCCTGGCAGCCTGCTACAGTCTTTCCAAACGTCACTCGTTGTAGCGGAGTTATCAGAGTTTACAGGAAACGTGTTTCCTACTGTTCAACCAGTTGATGTAGTGCTATTTTCTTAGGAGCGGGAATTTATTTTATTACGATTAATTCAATTTCAATTCAAAGGGTTAATCGACGTGGGAAACATATTGCCAAGCAAGTGAAATAGATAATAAACAAAAGTGAAATAAACAATAAAAAATAAACAGTAAACATTACATTCACAAAAGTTCCAAAGGAATAGAGACATTTCAAATGTTATATTATGGCTATATACAGTGTTGTAACGATGTGCAAATAGTTAAAGTACAAAAGGGAAAATAAATAAACATAAATATAGGTTGTATTTACAATGGTGTTTGTTCTTCACTGGTTGCCCTTTTCTTGTGGCAACAGGTCACAAATCTTGCTGCTGTGATTGCACACTGTGGTATTTCACCCAGTAGATATGGGAGTTTATTCAATTTGGATTTGTTTTCAAATTCTTTGTGGGTCTGTGTAATCTGAGGGAAATATGTGTCTTTAATATGGTCATACATTTGGCAGGAGGTTAGGAAGTGCATCTCAGTTTCCACCTCATTTTGTGGGCAGCGTGGACATAGTCTGTCTTCTCTCGAGAGCCAGGTCTGCCTACGGCAGCATCTCTCAATAGAAAGGCTATGCAGGGGTGTTTCAAGTATCCAATTGTGATACTTGAGTAAAAGTATAGATACCTTAATAGAAAGTTACTCAAGTAAAAGTTAAGTCACCCAGTAAAATACTAACTATTTGAGTAAAAGTCTAAAATATTTGGTTCTAAATATACTTAAGTATAACAAGTAAATTGAATTGCTAAAATATACTTAAGTATCAAAAGTCAAGTATAAATCATTTCAAATTCCTTATATTAAGCAAAGCAGATGGTACCATTTCTTGTTTTTCAATTTTACGGACAGCCAGGGGCACACTCCAACACTCAGACATAATTTATAAGTTATGCATTTGTGTTTAGTGAGTCCGTCAGATCAGAGGCTAGGGATGACCAGGGAGGTTCTCTTGATAAGTGGATGAATTGGACCATTTTCCTGTCCCGCTAAGCATTCAAAATGTAACGAGTACTTCTGGGTGTCAGTAAAATAAATAGTAGATTACAGATACCCCAAAAAATGACTTAACTCGTTCTTTAAAGTATTTTTACTTAAGTACTTTACACCACTGAGGCTATGTTCACTGAGTCTGTATATAGTCAAAGCTTTCCTTAATTTTGGGTCAGTCACAGTGGTCAGGTATTCTGCCACTGTGTACTCTCTGTTTAGGGCCAAATAGCATTCTAGTTTGCTCTGTTTTTTTGTTTGTTAATTCTTTCCAATGTGTCAAGTAATTATCTTTTTATTTTCTCATGATTTGGTTGGGTCTATTGTATTTCTGTCCTGGGGCTCTATGGAGTCTGTTTGTTTTTGTGAACAGAGGCCCAGGACCAGCTTGCTTAGGGGATTCTTCTCCAGGTTAATCTCTCTGTATGTGATGGTTTTGGTATGGAAGATTTGGGAATCGCTTCCTTTTAGGTGGTTGTAGAATTTAACTGCTCTTTTCTGGATTTTGATAATTAGCAGGCATCGGCTTAAATCTGCTCTGCATGCATTATTTGGTGTTTTATGTTCTACACAGAGGATATTTTTTTGGTCTAAGGCACTGTATCTCAGTGCTAGAGGTATCACTACAGACCCTGGTTAGATTCCAGGCTGTATCACAACCGGCCATGATTGGGAGTTCCATAGGGCGGCGCACAATTGGCCCAGCATTGTCTGCGTTAGGGTTAGGGCCGTCATTGGAAATAAGAATTTGTTCTTAACTGACTTGCCTGGTTAAATAAATCAAAAAGTGTTGGTGTTTGTCCCATTTTGTGAATTCTTGGTTGGTGAGCGGACCCAGGAACTCACAACCATAAAGGTCAATGGGTTCTATAAATGATTCAAGTATTTTTTGGCAGATCCTAATTGGTATGTTGAATTTTATGTTCCTTTTGATGGCGTAGAAGGCCCTTCTTGTCTTGTCTCTCAGATCGTTCACAGCTTTGTGGAATTGTGTGATCTAGGGTAACGGTGTCTAAATGGAATTTGTATTTGTGGTCCTGGCAACTGGACCTTTTTTGGAACGCCAATATTTTTTGTCTTACTGAGATTAACTGTAAGGGCCCAGGTCTGACAGAATCTGTGCAGAATATCTAGGTGCTGCTGTAGGCCCTCGTTGTTTGGGGACAGAAGCACCAGATCATTTGCAAACAATATACAATTGACTTTAGATTCTAGCAGGGTGAGCCCGGGTGCTGCAGACTGTTCTAGTGCCCTCGCCAATTCGTTGAGATATACATTGAAGAGGGTGGGGGTCAAGCTGCATCCCTGTCTCCCACTGCACTGCACACTTGTTGTTGTTTGTGTACATGGATTTTATAATGTCCTATGTTTTTCCCTTAAACACCGCTTTCCATCAATGTATAGCAGCCCCTCATGTCAAATTGAGTCAAAAGATTTTTTGAAATCAATAAAGCATAAGACTTTCCCTTCCCTTTGGTTAATTTGTTTGTCAGTTAGGTTGTGCAGGGTGAATACGTAGTCTGTTGTACGGTAATTTGGTAAAAAGCCCATTTGACATTTGCTCAGTACATTGTTTTCACTGAGGAAATGTACAAGTCAATGCAGATGATTTTCTCAAGGTTGCTGTTGACACATATCACACAGCAGTTATTGGGGTCGAATTTGTCTCTTCTTTTGGGGATTGGGGTGATCAGTCCTTGGTTCCAAATATTGGGGAAGATGCCAGAACTGGGGATGATGTTAAAGAGTTGAAGTATAGCCAATTGGAATTTGTGGTCTGTATATTTGATCATTTCATTTAGGGTACCATAAACACAACAGGACTTCTTAGGGTTCTGGAGCTCAGACTTTACGACCTGAAGATCACTGACGCCATGATTTGCCCTCATATTTTTCAGAGTTCCCAGTTGTTTTGAACAAGGCATCTTTATAGAATACGCATAAAATTCATCCTCCAAATGCAATGTTTGCCTATGCACACATATCTCAAGAATATTTTTCATTTTAATACCTTAAAAACACGAAGTTAGGCATACCATAATCAAAATAGGCCATCATCACTGTCAATCGTGAATGATAATAGATGCCAGCTTGTAGTCCTAAACACCGGAAATTAGTTACCTCTGGTTAATTCAGCCATTCCTATGGGGAAAATGAATAGGGAAAGAATAGAGATTTGGAATAAACACCGAAAGGTCTGAGTGTAAGTTCTTTGAAATCCAAGTTAACAAACAGATTACCGACCATTTCGAATCTCACTGTACCTTATCCGCTATGCAATTACTGTGAAGCCGTATTCATCGATCTGGCTAAGGCTTTTGACTCTGTCAATCACAACATTCTTATTGGCAGACTCAACAACCTTGGTTCTCAAATGATTGCCTCGCTTGGTTCACCAACTATAGAGTTCAGTATGTCAAATCAGAGGGCCTGTTGTTCGGACCTCTTGGCAGTCTCTATGGGGGTGCCACAGGGTTAAATTCTCGGGCCGACTCACTTCTCTGTATACATCAATGATGTCGCTCTTGCTGTTGGTGATTCTTTTATCCACCTCTACGCAGACGACACCATTCTGTATACTTCTGGCCCTTCCTTGGACACTGTGTTAACTAACCTCAAGATGAGCTTCAATGCCATACAACTCTCCTTCCATGGCCTCCAGCTGCTCTTAAATGCTAGTAAAACTAAAAGCATGCTCTTCAACCGTTTGCTGCCCGCACCTGCCCGCCAGTCCAGCATCACTACTCTGGACGGTTATGACTTAGAATATGTGGACAACTACAAATACCTAGGTGTCTGGTTAGACTGTAAACTCTCCTTCCTGACTCACATTAAACATCTCCAATCCAAAATAAAATCTAGAATTGGCTTCCTATTTCGCAACAAAGCATCCTTCACTCATGCTGCCAAACATACCCTCGTAAATCTGACCATCCTACCGATCCTCGTCTTCGGTGATGTCATTTACAAAATAGCCTCCAACACTCTACTCAACAAATTAGATGCAGTCTATCACAGTGCCATCCGTTCTATCACCAAAGCCCCATATAGTACCCACCATTGCGACCTGTATGCTCTCGTTGGCTGGCACTCGCTTCATACTCGTCGCCAAACCCACTGGCTCCAGGTCATCTACAAGTCTCTGCTAGGTAAAGCCCCACCTTATATCAGCTCACTGGTCACCATAGCAGCACCCACCCGTAGAATGCGCTCCAGCAGGTATATCTCACTGGTCACCCCCAGCGCCAATTCTTCCTTTGGCCTGCCTCTCCTTCCAGTTCTCTGCTGCCAATGACTGGAACAAACTGCAAAAATCTCTGAAGCTGGAGACTCATATCTCCCTCACTAGCTTTAAGCACCAGCTGTCAGAGCAGCTCACAGATCACTGCACCTGTACATAGCTCATCTGTAAATAGCCCATATCAAATCAAATGTTATTGGAAGCATACACATATGTAGAAGGTGTTATTAGTGGTGTAGCGAAATGCTTGTGTTCCTTGCTTCAACAGCAGTAATATCTAACAATTCACAACAATACAGACAAATCTAAAACATTTTAAGTCAGAACAACAGCTCCATCACAACATATAATCCCCCTAATTGATTTACAACCCTTCACTTGGTTTCACCAATCAGACAAAAAGGAAAAAGTACAGAGGCCTCTCTCAATCAGTCTGCAGCCAGCCACCAGTCACAACAACAGTGATTCACCCATCCCCCTCTACGGCTCATTTTTGCCTGGCTAGGCACCACTAGCCATAGATTAATTACTCCCCACCCCCTATCCTTTGAACAGTATATACAGTCATTGGCTCAGTCATTCGGACTGGGAAAGTCAATAACAAGCTGAAGTCATCATTGATCTGTATATACTGTATATGGCTGTTTTCTATTTACATCATGTTCCTAAGTGCATTGCATAGTTTTAGCTGGAGATGCTGATCAAAATATATACCAGCGTAAGATCTTATGAGAAGCACTGACGGGACTGTGAAAGTGTCATGGGAGTTGTATATCACCCTGGGCTGAGACCTTGAGATAGGATCATTCCATTATTCCTCAGTACATTTCAGATCAAATGCTGCAGATATATCAAAGATAGGATGACATGACCATAGCACAAGCTTCTCCTGCCATCATTGAAAAAGTAGCCTGAATAGTGTACTGATTTTGTGCTAACCTACCTCTGTTTCACTCAGACTGGTCCCTAGTGAAGATTCTGCTTCATCGCTCCAGGCTTCCCTGTGGCAGATGATGACACATCATGAAATTATGAATGTTGCCAGTAGAAGAACCCATAAAACAAAACAAGTAGAACAAGTAGCCTAAATACAGTACAGACAGTACATATATTACATACAGTACAGACGGTACAGACAGTACATATATTACATACAGTACATATATTACATACAGTACAGACAGTACATATATTACATACAGTACAGACAGTACATATATTACATACAGTACAGACAGTACATATATTACATACAGTACAGACAGTACATATATTACATACAGTACATAGTACATACAGTACAGACAGTACAGACAGTACCTACAGTAAAGACAGTACATAGTACAGACAGTACAGACAGTACATAGTACATACAGTACAGACAGTACATAGTACAGTACATAGTACATACAGTACAGACAGTACATAGTACATACAGTACAGACAGTACATACAGTACAGACAGTACATAGTACATACAGTACAGACAGTACATAGTACATACAGTACAGACAGCACATACAGTACATAGTACATACAGTACAGACAGTACATAGTACATACAGTACAGACAGTACATAGTACATACAGTACAGACAGTACATAGTACAGACAGTACAGACAGTACATAGTACATACAGTACATACAGTACAGACAGTACATAGTACATACAGTACATCCACTGGATGTCATAAGGTGAATGCACCAATTTCTAAGTCGCTCTGGATAAGAGCGTCTGCTAAATGACTTAAATGTACAGACAGTACATACAGTACATATAGTACAGACAGTACAGATTGGAAGGATACATATATTACATAGAGTACAGACAGTACATATAGTACATACAGTACATATATTACATACAGTACAGCCAGTACATACAATACAGACAGTACAGCCAGTACATATATTACATAGAGTACAGACAGTACATACAGTACATATATTACAGACAGTACATAGTACATACAGTACAGACAGTACATACAGTACAGACAGTACATATATTACATACAGTACAGACAGTACAGACAGTACATAGTACATACAGTACATACGGTACAGACAGTACATATATTACATACAGTACAGACAGTACATATATTACATACAGTACATACAGTATATTACATACAGTACAGACGGTACAGACAGTACATATATTACATACAGTACAGACAGTACATATATTACATACAGTACATAGTACAGACAGTACATACAGTAAAGACAGTACATAGTACAGACAGTACAGACATAACATAGTACATACAGTACAGACAGTACATAGTACATACAGTACAGACAGTACATAGTACATACAGTACAGACAGTACATAGTACATACAGTACAGACAGTACATAGTACATACAGTACAGACAGTACATAGTACAGACAGTACAGACAGTACATAGTACATACAGTACAGACAGTACATAGTACAGACAGTACAGACGGTACATAGTACATACAGTACAGACAGTACATAGTACATACAGTACAGACAGTACATACAGTACAGACAGTACAGCACATCCTTCATTCCATGTTTTTCTTTTTTTCCCCACCACTATGGAGTACCGTCTCAGCACTCTCTCTCTCTCTCTCTCTCTCTCTCTCTCTCTCTCTCTCTCTCTCTCTCTCTCTCTCTCTCTCTCTCTCTCTCTCTCTCTCTCTCTCTCTCTCTCATATACAATCAGACAATGCCAATTAAAGTAGATGGAAACGTGATACATGTTGTGTTTCATGCAGTTTGGAATGGACAGAATGTTACGCTGCGCCCATAAATAATTAGTTGATTCACTATTCACCACCTCATCACAGGGCCTTTCAGCTTCTCAATTTATAGCTAATTTTGCTGTGAAAAATGAAGCACAAAATAATCCTGGTAGCTAACAGCACAGAGTCACAGACAGGGCCGGTGTAAAGCACTAATCAACGCTCGAGTCACAGACATGGCCGGTGTAAAGCACTAATCAACGCTCGAGTCACAGACATGGCCGGTGTAAAGCACTAATCAACGCTCGAGTCACAGACAGGGCCGGTGTAAAGCACTAATCAACGCTCGAGTCACAGACGGGGCCGGTGTAAAGCACTAATCAACGCTCGAGTCACAGACAGGGCCGGTGTAAAGCACTAATCAACGCTCGAGTTGATGTGCTGCTTTATAATTACACCTGAATATCATTTATTGTTGTTGTTGTTTAGCTGGTAACGTTATTGTTGGTTTGAATGTCATTTGAATGTGGTCAGATGATGATCAACTGAAAGTGTACATCAGATGATTGACGCTGAGGGTCTATAGTGCTGCTGCTGGTGTTACCGAGTGTCCTACAGTTTGTTGTATCCCACTGATGTTTTTCCCCTAGCTGCTGCTCTGCGCTTCCTTTTGATCCTACAACACACTTATCTCAGTAGTCATCTGGCTCAGTGTCAGCATCCCAGCAGAACGTCCGTTAGACCTCCCAGTCTAACATCTCTTAATGTGCCACGCACAGATGCCCCAGTCTGCACACACGCAGCAAAGAGAAACACACAATCTGAGAGTTGTTTTTTCAGAGCACTATTTTTCACTAGGGTGTGTGTGTGTGTGTGTGTGTGTGTGTGTGTGTGTGTGTGTGTGTGTGTGTGTGTGTGTGTGTGTGTGTGTGTGTGTGTGTGTGTGTGTGTGTGTGTGTGTGTGTGTGTGTGTGTGTGTGTGTGTGTGTGTGTGTGTGTGTGTGTGCTCCTGCGTCCTAGTATGAATTCTGGATGCATGTAAATGTTTGGACCAAATGTTTTTATTTCTAATGTGTGTGTATAAAATATATTGAACATGTAATCGCTCACTGAGCAGCATCAATTTGTGTAAGAAAAGTGGACTGTATTGTACTATTGTCAAATAAAATGTACATTGTTCACTATGTCGGTGGAGGTCAACACTCCAATAGAGGGCTTAGTACAGAACTGTACATCTCTACATCATATTTTCTCACTTGCTCCCCTCCCTCTCTCCCTCTTCCCCTTGGTGAAAAAACAGACATGTGCTCCATCACATTTACAGCCTGTCTAATCAAATTCAGAGTGAATTATCCCTGTCCCATTGCAAGGTTTTTAGATATGCATTACTCAGCAAAACCTAACTGTACCTATCATCAACTCCAATTCTCTCCCCCACTAACATAATCCATCATCCGCTGATCCATGAACATGAATATGAAGACATGAGTGCTTAAATCACAGATGTTAAACATTGCTTGGGTTAGCAAAGTAACTCATTTTGTTATGGGCTCCTGAGTGGCACAGTGGGCTAAGGCACTGCATCTCAGTGCTAGAAGTGTCACTACAGACCCTGGTTCAATTCCAGGCTGTATCACTACTGGCCATGATTTGGAGTCCCATAGGGTGGTGCATAGGGTGGTGCACAATTGTTGTCTGGGTTTGGACGGGGTAGGCCGTCATTGTAAATAAGAATTTGTTCAATGACTTGCCTAGTTGAATTTTAAAATATGTACTTACGGTGACTATCATCTGAGGGTACAATATGTTATATATTACAAAATATATCGTCTACTATATATTTAAGCAATAAGGCCGAGGAGGTGTGGTTTATGGCCAATATATCATGGCTAAGGGCTATTCTTAAACATCGGACAGTCCCTGGGCACAGCCCTTAGCCGTGGTATAATGGCCATATACCACAAACCTTCGAAGTGACTTATTGCTATTATGAAATGGTTACCAAGGTAATTAGAGCAGTAAAAATACATGTTTTGTCATACCCATGGTATTAACGGTCTGATATACCACGGCTGTCAGCCAATCAGCATTCAGGCCACGAACCACCCATTTTATAATACAAAATATATTGTCTACATTTTACAATGAAAGGTGTTGTTTGTGTGGGAGCTGGGAGGAATCAAAGCATATGTCTGGGATATGAAATTATGTATGTGAGTGGTTTGAATAGGAATAAAAACACTTCCTGCTCACTTGTTGGGTGTGTGTGTGTGTGTGTGTGTGTGAGGGGGTTGATATTGCAGGACTATTAGATAAGGTGGTTGCCAGGGATATGAGCACAGCGGTTAAACTTGTTTAAATATGCAGCGGACCTGTTGGCATTGTGTAACTGCTTGGATACAGCCACGCCAATGAAAGCTTTCGCCAGCTCCCTTGGCAACAGTAGTATTGCATACATTCTCTTTTAGTTTCTCTTTGAGTGTGTGTATGGGTTGGGCGGGGGCTGGAGAGGGAGGGAAAACAACAGGACAGACTAGAGACAGACTACTGCATGGCCCCACTTCCAGTTAGAGACAGACTACTGGCCCTGGCCCTAGTTCCAACTAGAGACAGACTACTGGCCCCAGTTCCAACTAGAGACAGACTACTGGCCCTAGTTCCAACTAGAGACAGACTACTGGCCCCAGTTCCAACTAGAGACAGACTACTGGCCCTAGTTCCAACTAGAGACAGATTACTGGCCCCAGTTCCAACTAGAGACAGACCACTGCATTGGCTCCAGTGCCAACTGCAGACTACTGGCCCCAGTTCCAACTAGAGACAGACTACTGGCCCTAGTTCCAACTAGAGACAGACTACTGGCCCCAGTTCCAACTAGAGACAGACCACTGCATTGGCTCCAGTGCCTGCTAGAGACAGACCACTGCAGTGGCTCCAGTGCCTGCTAGAGACAGACCACTGCATTGGCTCCAGTGCCTGCTAGAGACAGACCATTGCTGTGGCTCCAGTTCCAGCTAGAGACAGACCACTGCAGTGGCTCCAGTTCCAGCTAGAGACAGACCACTGCAGTGGCTCCAGTGCCTGCTAGAGACAGAACACTGCATTGGCTCCAGTGCCTGCTAGAGACAGATCACTGCATTGGCTCCAGTGCCTGCTAGAGACAGACCACTGCAGTGGCTCCAGTGCCTGCTAGAGACAGACCACTGCATTGGCTCCAGTGCCTGCTAGAGACAGACCACTGCATTGGCTCCAGTGCCTGCTAGAGACAGACCACTGCAGTGGCTCCAGTGCCTGCTAGAGACAGACCACTGCATTGGCTCCAGTGCCTGCTAGAGACAGACCACTGCTGTGGCTCCAGTTCCAGCTAGAGACAGACCACTGCAGTGGCTCCAGTTCCAGCTAGAGACAGACCACTGCAGTCCAGGCCAGCCAGACCACTGCAGTGGCTCCAGTGCCTGCTAGAGACAGACCACTGCATTGGCTCCTGTGCCTGCTAGAGACAGAACACTGCATTGGCTCCAGTGCCTGCTAGAGACAGAACACTGCATTGGCTCCAGTGTCTGCTAGAGACAGACCACTGCAGTGGCTCCAGTGCCTGCTAGAGACAGACCACTGCATTGGCTCCAGTGCCTGCTAGAGACAGACTACTGCATTGGCTCCAGTGCCTGCTAGAGACAGATCACTGCATTAGCTCCATTGCCTGCTTAGACCTAGTTATTTTTAACCCAACCAGGGGGAAACAAAGGGGAATAATCAGCTTTCATCTTCCATTACTCTATTGTTGTTTCACCTCCAAATCTGACTCGTGAAGAAAGCATCCGGTTCGCCTGCAATCCTTGTTCCTCTGTGGTGATTATGTTTTTCGGCCTGGTCACCTATACACCACAAATGCCCTTTCTTCTTTTTTTCTTTCTTCCTGGGCTATATTGGGCCAACGTTCCCCCTGTTTCCTCGCTACAGTATGTGATGGGAACGGGGATGGTTCTTTTCAGGCCTCAGAGCGGAGGTCAGGATAAAAAAGACATTGTTCTCCAATGGGTAGGCCCAACAACACTGGTTCATACAGCTTTGTACAGCTCTTGAGGGAGGTTGTAATCTCCTATCACAGGGTAGACATTACACTGCTATCAGAGGGAGCTAAGTAGCTCATTAGTCAGGGGCTGACTGTCCCTTGGGAGGAGAGCTTGGAGTTTAAGATGGGCATATCATCAGAGGCTGGTAGTGAATAATAGTTATGGATGGAAGACCGGTAATGAGCCAATCAAAATCCACGATGGCTGCAAGGGGTTTGCAGGGGAATCCCCGAAGCATATCTAGTGTATCTTATGGAGAACCAAGGAGAAGCCACTGAGGATTCCTTAGAATGTCTTACTATAATGTGACTCTGGATAAATAGAAAAGTGATCAATTGCTCTAATAAAAAATACTACAGAGTATAATAACCCATATGCACAATATATGATATATACACAATATACGCAATATGTACAGAATTTTATATATACTGAATTTTCACAACCAACATTCACATACATTAATGAAACAATAGATTTGCATATGCATTTATTTAAATTGAAATGTTATCTCAAAGTTGTATAATAAACATATTTCAGTTGATAATCACAGGATAATAACAGTAAATCCACTTGTGTGGGAAGCTGCTTTGCATTTTTCTGATTCTGTGGCAGCAGAGACACCTGGTGGCAAAACAGGAACATTATTTCCTGTTTGACAGCTACAGACACACTACAAAAAACATTGCTATACATTGAGCCACTACAGTTAATTGTGCCTTGACGCCTTAACCGACTCATTTTAAGCATGGGGGTATATTGAACTTGTTACTCAAGTTACCCACACAGGTATGACTAGCACGCCGTTGACTGGGGTTTGAGTATGAGTATAAGGTAGCAGGGTTATGTCACTGAGAGTCCACACTGTGTTGGAGAGGGACACCGTTGACAGTTCAATCCAGGCATAAGTGACATAAGGGGTCGCTTAGGGGCCCCGGGCTCGCTTAGGGGCCACAGACACAGTCGGGGTCTCAACTCTGAAATTTGGTTGTGCATCAGCAATTATTCTCTTCTTATGTCAGACATGGACTGTAACTCAAGCCCTGACGTCCAGCGGGCCCTGACGTCCAGCGGGCCCTGACGTCCAGGGGGCCCTGAACGTCCAGCGGGCCCTGACGTCCAGGGGGCCCTGACGTCCAGCGGGCCCTGACGTCCAGCGGGCCCTGACGTCCAGGGGCCCTGACGTCCAGGGGCCCTGACGTCCAGGGGGCCCTGACGTCCAGGGGGCCCTGACGTCCAGGGGGCCCTCATTGATTTTGTTTGTTACTCTCACTCAGATGTCATGGCATAAGTCATGATATCCTGCTAAATCTCACTCAGGGCCCCCTAGAACTCACTCAGGGTTAAATTCCTTCTGATGGTCCTGAATTATCTCCTCTGGTCCTAGATTATTATATCAGTATTCCAGCAACATTTCACAGTAAATTGTTGTCTGATGTGCAAATGCACAAGGTAACAAGACACATTCCAAAAGGTGTTGTAGCTTGTGGGATGTGATACATGTTAATTAAGATAACAAGATCATGTATTGCCAGAGCTGCCCATGTTATACTGGATGACATGCTTTATGACACTGAATGACACAGACACAATAAATTATAAATGTGACAACGTTCAGACAATAACAATATTGTGTCAACTATTTACTTTTACATATCTAATTTGACACTACGTAAAGATACTAACCAGTTAGTATCATAAAGATAATAACCAAGTCAGCTACTTGACCTGTCAAACAGCCATCATGGGAGCATGAGCAGGTCCAGCAGCCAGCTCTGTTCCAACATGCACCCCATCCGGTATCACAACAAACAGTGATACGGCCAGATTAACAATTCAAATCAAATCAAATGTATTTATATAGCCCTTCGTACATCAGCTGATAACTCAAAGTTCTGTACAGAAACCCAGCCTAAAACCCCAAACAGCAAGCAATGCAGGTGTAGAAGCACGATGGCTAGGAAAAACTCCCCAGAAAGGCCAAAACCTAGGAAGAAACCCAGAGAGGAACCAGGCTATGAGGGGTGGAGATTATAACAGAACATGGCCAAGATGTTCAAATGCAACTACAGACAGCCATGCCCTCCCCAGCACTACAGACAGCCATGCCCTCCACAGTACTACAGACAGCCATGCCCTCCCCAGGATTACAGACAGCCATGCCCTCCCCAGCATTACAGACAGCCATGCCCTCCCCAGCATTACAGACAGCCATGCCCTCCCCAGCATTACAGACAGCCATGCCCTCCTCAGCACTTTTTTGTATTTAAAAAAAATGTGTACACCTTTATTTAACCAGGTAGGCTAGTTGAGAACAAGTTCTCATTTGCAACTGCGACCTGGCCAAGATAAATCATAGCAAATTCAACACATACAACAACACAGAGTTACACATGGAATAAACAAAACTTAGTCAATAATACAGTAGAACAAAAGAAAACAAAAAGTATATATACAGTGAGTGCAAATGAGGTAAGATAAGGGAAGATAAGGGCAATAAATAGGCCATGGTAGCGAAGTAATTACAATATAGCAATTTAAACACTAGAATGGTAGATAAATAAATACTGTATGGGGATGAGGTATGTAGATAGATGGGCTGTTTACAGATGGGCTATGTACAGGTGCAGTGATCTGTGAGCTGCTCTGACAGCTGGTGGTTAAAGCTAGTGAGGGAGATATGAGTCTCCAGCTTCAGAGATTTTTGCAGTTCGTTTCAATCATTGGCAGCAGAGAACTGGAAGGAAAGACGACCAATGAAGGAATTGGCTTTGGGGGTGACCAGTGAGATATACATGCTGGAGCGCGTGCTACGAGTGGGTGCTGCTATGGTGACCAGTGAGCTGAGATAAGGTGGGGCTTTACCTAGCAGAGACTTGTAGATAACCTGTAGCCAGTGGGTTTGGCGACGAGTTTGAAGCGAGGGCCAACCAATGAGAGCATACAGGTCGCAATGGTGGGTAGTGTATAGGGCTTTGGTGACAAAACGGATGGCACTGTGATAGACTGCATTCAGTTTGTTGAGTAGAGTGTTGGAGGCTATTTTATAGATGACATCACCAAAGTCGAAGATCGGTAGGATAGTCAGTTTTACAAGGGTATGTTTGGCAGCATGAGTGAAGGATGCTTTGTTGCGATATAGAAGCCAATTTTAGATTTCATTTTGTATTGGAGATGCTTAATGTGAGTCTGGAAGGAGAGTTTACGGTCTAACCAGACACCTAGGTATTTGTAGTTGTCCACATATTCTAAGTCAGAGCCATCCAGAGTAGTGAAGCTGGACGGGCGAGCAAGTGCGGGCAGGGAACGGTTGAATAGCATGCATTTAGTTTCCCCTGCGTTTAAGAGCAGCTGGAGGCCACGGAAGGAGAGTTGTATGGCATTGAAGCTCGTCTGGAGGTTAGTTAACACAGTGTCCAAAGAGGGGCCAGAAGTATACAGAATGGTGTCGTCTGCATAGGGGTGTACCAGAGAATCACCAGCAGCAAGAGCAACATCATTGATGTATACAGAGAAGAGAGTCGGCCCGAGGATTGAACCCTGTGGCACCCCCATAGAGACTGCCAGAGGTCCGGACAACAGGCCCTCCGATTTGACACACTGGACTCTATCAGAGAAGTAGTTGGTAAACCAGGCGAGGCAATCATTTGAGAAACCAAGGCTGTCGAGTCTGCCAATAAGAATGTGGTGATTGACAGAGTTGACAGAGCCTTGGCCGGGTCGATGAAAACGGCTGCACAGTAATATCTCTTATCGATGGCGGTTAAGATGTCGTTTAGGACCTTGAGCATGGCTGAGGTGCATCCATGACCAGCTCTGTAATCAGATTGCATAGCGGAGAAGGTACGGTGGGATTTGAAATGGTCGGTAATCTGTTTGTTAACTTGGCTTTCGAAGACCTTAGAAATACAGGGTAGGATAGATATAAGTCTGTAGCAGTTTGGGTTTAGAGTGTCTCCCCCTTTGAGGAGGGGGATGACTGCAGCAGCTTTCCAATCTTTGGGAATCTCAGACGATACGAAAGAGAGGTGGAACAGGCTAGTAATAGGGGTTGCAACAATTTTGGCAGATAATTTGAGAAAGAGAGGGTCAAGATTGTCTAGCCCGGCTGATTTATAGGGGTCCAGATTTTGCAGCTCTTTCAGAACATCAGCTATCTGGATTTGGGTAAAGGAGAAATGGTGGGGGCTTTGGCGGGTTGCTGTGCAGGGTGCCAGGCAGTTGACCGGGGTAGGGGTAGCCAGGTGGAAAGCATGGCCAGCCGTAGAGAAATGCTTATTGAAATTCTCAATTATAGTGGATTTATCGGTGGTGACAGTGTTTCCTAGCCTCAGAGCAGTGGGCAGCTGGGAGGAGGTGCTCTTATTCTCCATGGATCATACAGTGTCCCAGAACTTTTTTGAGTTAGTACTACAGGATGCAAATTTCTGTTTGACAAAGCTAGCCTTAGCTTTCCTAACTACCTGTGTATATTTGTTCCTAGCTTCTCTGAAAAGTTGCATATCACGGGGGCTATTCGATGCTAATGCAGAACGCCACAGGATGTTTTTGTGCTGGTCAAGGGCAGACAGGTCTTTGGACAATACCTATTCCTGGTTCTACCTTTTTTGAATGGTGCATGCTTATTTAAGATGGTGAGGAAGGCACTTTTAAAGAATAGCCAAGCATCATCTACTGACGGGATGAGGTCAATGTAATTTCAGGATACCCCAGCCAGGTCAATTAGAAAGACCTGCTCGCAGAATTGTTTTAGGGAGCGTTTGACAGTGATGAGGGGTGGTCGTTTGATCGCAGACCCATTACGGATGCAGGCAATGAGGCAGTGATCTCTGAGATCTTGATTGAAAACAGCAGAGGTGCATTTGGAGGGCGAGTTAGTTAGGATGACATCTATGAGGGTGACCGTGTTCACAGATTTGGAGTTGTACCTGGTAGGTTCATTGATAATTTGTGTGAGCTTGAGGGCATCAAGCTTGGATTGTATGAT
The DNA here is from genome assembly GCF_021184085.1 of Oncorhynchus gorbuscha. Classification (NCBI taxonomy): domain Eukaryota; kingdom Metazoa; phylum Chordata; class Actinopteri; order Salmoniformes; family Salmonidae; genus Oncorhynchus; species Oncorhynchus gorbuscha. The sequence goes on from NC_060180.1 coordinate 67,505,442, forward strand.
GGCCGGGGTGTTAAGCATGTCCCAGTTTAGGTCACTTAGTAGCACGAGCTCAGAAGATAGATGGGGGGCAATCAATTCACATATGGTATCGAGGGCACAGCTGGGGGCAGAAGGAGGTCTATAGCAAGCAGAAACTGTGAGAGACCTGTTTCTGGAAAGGTGAATTTTTTTAAGTAGAAGCTCGAATTGTTTTGGTAAAGACTTGGATCATAATACAGAACTCTGCAGGCTATCTTTGCAGTAGATTGCATCACCGCCCCCTTTGGCAGTTCTATCTTGGTGGAAAATGTTATAGTTAGCGATGGAGATTTCAAGGTTTTTGGTGTCTATCAGTGATGGGTTCTCAGGGGCCGGTGAAGACAATGGACCCAGGAGTGACATTTGGTCAGCTGATGAGCCAAAGGCAGGCCCGGACATTGGACCCAGGACCAAATATCAATATTTAAAGGAGATATATCTAATGCTTGTATAGTTCCATCTGAGCCACTGCTTTGTCCTATTCTTTAACTTTTATTTTTGGTTTCGTTGGAGACGTGAAGCCAACATATTATTTGTTAATTTGTCGACTAGTTAATAGGCTATTTACTGTACTGCAAAGTTCATATTGAATTGTGTTGTATGTTGAGATGTTGAGAAATTACGTTGAAACAACGTTGATTCAACCAGTTTGTGCCCAATGTGTATTTTATTCTGCTTCATGCTGGGAGCATTAAAATTGAGCATGTGTCTGTAAGTGGAGCATGCGTCTTTCAGTAGTATGTCTTTCAGTGGAGCATGTGTCTTTCTGTAGAGTATGTCTTTCAGTGGAGCATGTGTCTTTCAGTGGAGCATGTGTCTTTCAGTAGAGTATGTCTTTCAGTGGAGCATGTGTCTTTCAGTAGAGTATGTCTTTCAGTGGAGCATGTGTCTTTCAGTAGTATGTCTTTCAGTGGAGCATGTGTCTTTCAGTAGAGTATGTCTTTCAGTGGAGCATGTGTCTTTCAGTGGAGCATGTGTCTTTCAGTGGAGCATGTGTCTTTCAGTAGAGTATGTCTTTCAGTGGAGCATGTGTCTTTCAGTAGTATGTCTTTCAGTGGAGCATGTGTCTTTCAGTAGTATGTCTTTCAGTGGAGCATGTGTCTTTCAGTAGTATGTCTTTCAGTGGAGCATGTGTCTTTCAGTAGTATGTCTTTCAGTGGAGCATGTGTCTTTCAGTAGTATGTCTTTCAGTGGAGCATGTGTCTTTCAGTAGTATGTCTTTCAGTGGAGCATGTGTCTTTCAGTAGTATGTCTTTCAGTGGAGCATGTGTCTTTCAGTAGTATGTCTTTCAGTGGAGCATGTGTCTTTCAGTAGTATGTCTTTCAGTGGAGCATGTGTCTTTCAGTAGTATGTCTTTCAGTGGAGCATGTGTCTTTAGTGGAGCATGTGTCTTTCAGTGGAGCATGTGTCTTTCAGTAGTATGTCTTTCAGTGGAGCATGTGTCTTTCAGTAGTATGTCTTTCAGTGGAGCATGTGTCTTTCAGTAGAGTATGTCTTTCAGTGGAGCATGTGTCTTTCAGTGGAGCATGTGTCTTTCAGTAGAGTATGTCTTTCAGTGGAGCACGTGTCTTTCAGTGGAGCACGTGTCTTTCAGTGGAGCATGTGTCTTTCAGTGGAGCATGTGTCTTTCAGTAGAGTATGTCTTTCAGTGGAGCACGTGTCTTTCAGTGGAGCATGTGTCTTTCAGCGGAGCATGTGTCTTTCAGAGGAGCACGTGTCTTTCAGTGGAGCATGTGTCTTTCAGTGGAGCATGTGTCTTTCAGCGGAGCATGTGTCTTTCAGTGGAGCATGTGTCTTTCAGTGGAGCATGTGTCTTTCAGTGGAGCATGTGTCTTTCAGTAGAGTATGTCTTTCAGTGGAGCATGTGTCTTTCAGTGGAGCATGTGTCTTTCAGTAGAGTATGTCTTTCAGTGGAGCATGTGTCTTTCAGTAGAGTATGTCTTTCAGTGGAGCATGTGTCTTTCAGTAGTATGTCTTTCAGTGGAGCATGTGTCTTTCAGTAGAGTATGTCTTTCAGTGGAGCATGTGTCTTTCAGTGGAGCATGTGTCTTTCAGTAGAGTATGTCTTTCAGTGGAGCATGTGTCTTTCAGTGGAGCATGTGTCTTTCAGTGGATGTGTCTTTCAGTGGAGCATGTGTCTTTCAGTAGTATGTCTTTCAGTGGAGCATGTGTCTTTCAGTAGTATGTCTTTCAGTGGAGCATGTGTCTTTCAGTAGTATGTCTTTCAGTGGAGCATGTGTCTTTCAGTAGTATGTCTTTCAGTGGAGCATGTGTCTTTCAGTAGTATCTTTCAGTGTGTGTCTTTCAGTGGAGCATGTGTCTTTCAGTGGAGCATGTGTCTTTCAGTGGAGCATGTGTCTTTCAGTGGAGCATGTGTCTTTCAGTGGAGCATGTGTCTTTCAGTGGGGGAGCATGTGTCTTTCAGTGGAGCATGTGTCTTTCAGTATCTTTCAGTGGAGCATGTGTCTTTCAGTGGGGCATGTGTCTTTCAGCGGAGCATGTGTCTTTCAGTGGAGCATGTGTCTTTCAGTGGAGCATGTGTCTTTCAGTGGAGCATGTGTCTTTCAGTGGAGCATGTGTCTTTCAGTGGAGCATGTGTCTTTCAGCGGAGCATGTGTCTTTCAGTGGAGCATGTGTCTTTCAGTAGTATGTCTTTCAGTGGAGCATGTGTCTTTCAGTAGTATGTCTTTCAGTGGAGCATGTGTCTTTAGTGGAGCATGTGTCTTTCAGTGGAGCATGTGTCTTTCAGTAGTATGTCTTTCAGTGGAGCATGTGTCTTTCAGTAGTATGTCTTTCAGTGGAGCATGTGTCTTTCAGTGGAGCATGTGTCTTTCAGTAGTATGTCTTTCAGTGGAGCATGTGTCTTTCAGCGAAGCATGTGTCTTTCAGTAGTATGTCTTTCAGTGGAGCATGTGTCTTTCAGTGGGGCATGTGTCTTTCAGTGGAGCATGTTTCTTTCAGTGGAGCATGTGTCTTTCAGTGGAGCATGTGTCTTTCAGCGGAGCATGTGTCTTTCAGTAGAGCATGTGTCTTTCAGTAGTATGTCTTTCAGTGGAGCATGTGTCTTTCAGTGTCTTTCAGTATGTCTTTCAGTGGAGCATGTGTCTTTCAGTGGAGCATGTGTCTTTCAGTGGAGCATGTGTGTAGTATGTCTTTCAGTGGAGCATGTGTCTTTCAGTGTGTCTTTCAGTGGAGCATGTGTCTTTCAGTGGAGCATGTGTCTTTCAGTGGAGCATGTGTCTTTCAGTGGAGCATGTGTCTTTCAGTGGTGTCTTTCAGTGGAGCATGTGTCTTTCAGTGGAGCATGTGTCTTTCAGTGGAGCATGTGTCTTTCAGTGGGGCATGTGTCTTTCAGCGGAGCATGTGTCTTTCAGTGGAGCATGTGTCTTTCAGTGGAGCATGTGTCTTTCAGTGGAGCATGTGTCTTTCAGTGGAGCATGTGTCTTTCAGTGGAGCATGTGTCTTTCAGTGGAGCATGTGTCTTTCAGTGGAGCATGTGTCTTTCAGTAGTATGTCTTTCAGTGGAGCATGTGTCTTTCAGTAGTATGTCTTTCAGTGGAGCATGTGTCTTTCAGTGGAGCATGTGTCTTTCAGTGGAGCATGTGTCTTTCAGTAGTATGTGTCTTTCAGTGGAGCATGTGTCTTTCAGTGGAGTATGTGTCTTTCAGTGGAGCATGTGTCTTTCAGTGGAGCATGTGTCTTTCAGTGGAGCATGTCTTTCAGTGGAGCATGTGTCTTTCAGTGGAGCATGTGTCTTTCAGTGGAGCAGTGTCTTTCAGTATGTCTTTCAGTGGAGCATGTGTCTTTCAGTGGAGCATGTGTCTTTCAGTGGAGCATGTGTCTTTCAGTGGAGCATGTGTCTTTCAGTGGAGCATGTGTCTTTCAGTGGAGCATGTGTCTTTCAGTAGGAGCATGTCTTTCAGTGGAGCATGTGTCTTTCAGTGGAGCATGTGTCTTTCAGTGGAGCATGTGTCTTTCAGTGGAGCATGTGTCTTTCAGTAGTATGTCTTTCAGTGGAGCATGTGTCTTTCAGTGGAGCATGTCTTTCAGTGGAGCATGTGTCTTTCAGTGGAGCATGTGTCTTTCAGTGGAGCATGTGTCTTTCAGTGGAGCATGTGTCTTTCAGTGGAGCATGTGTCTTTCAGTGGAGCTTGTGTCTTTTTCAGTGGAGCATGTGTCTTTAGTGGAGCATGTGTCTTTCAGTGGAGCATGTGTCTTTCAGTAGTATGTCTTTCAGTGGAGCATGTGTCTTTCAGTAGTATGTCTTTCAGTGGAGCATGTGTCTTTCAGTAGTATGTCTTTCAGTGGAGCATGTGTCTTTCAGTAGTATGTCTTTCAGTGGAGCATGTGTCTTTCAGTAGTATGTCTTTCAGTGGAGCATGTGTCTTTCAGTCTTTCAGTGGAGCATGTCTTTCAGTGGAGCATGTGTCTTTCAGTGGAGCAGTGTCTTTCAGTGGAGCATGTGTCTTTCAGTGGAGCATGTCTTTCAGTGGAGCATGTGTCTTTCAGTGGAGCATGTGTCTTTCAGTGGTCTTTCAGCATGTGTCTTTCAGTGGAGCATGTGTCTTTCAGTGGAGCATGTGTCTTTCAGTGGAGCATGTGTCTTTCAGTGGAGCATATGTCTTTCAGTGGAGCATGTGTCTTTCAGTGGAGCATGTCTTTCAGTGGAGCATGTGTCTTTCAGTGGAGCATGTGTCTTTCAGTGGAGCATGTGTCTTTCAGTGGAGCATGTGTCTTTCAGTGGAGCATGTGTCTTTCAGTGGAGCATGTGTCTTTCAGTGGAGCATGTGTCTTTCAGTGGAGCATGTGTCTTTCAGTGGAGCATGTGTCTTTCAGTGGAGCATGTGTCTTTCAGTGGAGCATGTGTCTTTCAGTAGAGCATGTCTTTCAGTGGAGCATGTGTCTTTCAGTAGAGTATGTCTTTCAGTGGAGCATGTGTCTTTCAGTGGAGTATGTCTTTCAGTGGAGCATGTGTCTTTCAGTGGAGCATGTCTTTCAGTGGAGCATGTGTCTTTCAGTGGAGCATGTGTCTTTCAGTGGAGTAGTCTTTCAGTGGAGCATGTCTTTCAGTGGAGCATGTGTCTTTCAGTGGAGTATGTCTTTCAGTGGAGCATGTGTCTTTCAGTGTATGTCTTTCAGTGGAGCATGTGTCTTTCAGTGGGGCATGTCTTTCAGTGGAGCATGTTTCAGTCTTTCAGTGGAGTATGTGTCTTTCAGTGGAGCATGTGTCTTTCAGTAGTATGTCTTTCAGTGGAGCATGTCTTTCAGTAGTATGTCTTTCAGTGGAGCATGTGTCTTTCAGTAGTATGTCTTTCAGTGGAGCATGTGTCTTTCAGTGGAGCATGTGTCTTTCAGTGGAGCATGTGTCTTTCAGTGGAGCATGTGTCTTTCAGTGGAGCATGTGTCTTTCAGTGGAGGTGTCTTTCAGCATGTGTCTTTCAGTGGAGCATGTGTCTTTCAGTGGAGCATGTGTCTTTCAGTGGAGCATGTGTCTTTCAGTGGAGCATGTGTCTTTCAGTGGAGCATGTGTCTTTCAGTGGAGCATGTCTTTCAGTGGAGCATGTGTCTTTCAGTGGAGCATGGAGCATGTGTCTTTCAGTGGAGCATGTGTCTTTCAGTGGAGTATGTCTTTCAGTGGAGCATGTGTCTTTCATGTGTCTTTCAGTGGAGCATGTGTCTTTCAGTGGAGCATGTGTTTCTTTCAGTGGAGCATGTGTCTTTCAGTGGAGCATGTCTTTCAGTGGAGCATGTGTCTTTCAGTGGAGCATGTGTCTTTCAGTGGAGCATGTGTCTTTCAGTGGAGCATGTGTCTTTCAGTGGAGCATGTGTCTTTCAGTGGAGCATGTGTCTTTCAGTGAGCATGTGTCTTTCAGTGGAGCATGTGTCTTTCAGTAGCATGTCTTTCAGTGGAGCATGTGTCTTTCAGTGGAGCATGTGTCTTTCAGTGGAGCATGTGTCTTTCAGTGTCTTTCAGAGCATGTGTCTTTCAGTAGTATGTCTTTCAGTGGAGCATGTGTCTTTCAGTGGTCTTTCAGTATGTGTCTTTCAGTGGAGCATGTGTCTTTCAGTGGAGCATGTGTCTTTCAGTGGAGCATGTGTCTTTCAGTGGAGCATGTGTCTTTCAGTGGAGCATGTGTCTTTCAGTGGAGCATGTGTCTTTCAGCGGAGCATGTGTCTTTCAGTGGAGCATGTGTCTTTCAGTGGGGCATGTGTCTTTCAGTGGAGCACGTGTCTTTCAGTGGAGCATGTGTCTTTCAGTGGGGCATGTGTCTTTCAGCGGAGCATGTGTCTTTCAGTGGAGCATGTGTCTTTCAGCAGAGCATGTGTCTTTCAGTGGAGCATGTGTCTTTCAGTGGAGCATGTGTCTTTCAGTGGAGCATGTGTCTTTCAGCGGAGCATGTGTCTTTCAGTGGAGCATGTGTCTTTCAGTAGTATGTCTTTCAGTGGAGCATGTGTCTTTCAGTGGAGCATGTGTCTTTCAGTGGAGCATGGAGTGGAGCATGTGTCTTTCAGTAGTATGTGTCTTTCAGTGGAGCATGTGTCTTTCAGTGGAGCATGTGTCTTTCAGTAGTATGTCTTTCAGTGGAGCATGTGTCTTTCAGTGGAGCATGTGTCTTTCAGTAGTATGTCTTTCAGTGGAGCATGTGTCTTTCAGTGTGTCTTTCAGTAGCATGTGTCTTTCAGTAGTATGTCTTTCAGTGGAGCATGTGTCTTTCAGTGGTGTCTTTCAGTGGAGCATGTGTCTTTCAGTGGATGTGTCATGTGTTCTTTCAGTGGAGCATGTGTCTTTCAGTGGATGTGTCATGTGTCTTTCAGTGGATGTGTCAGTGTGTGTCTTTCAGTGGAGTATGTGTCTTTCAGTGGAGCATGTGTCTTTCAGTGGTCTTTCAGTGGAGCATGTGTCTTTCAGTGTCTTTCAGTGGAGCATGTGTCTTTCAGTGGAGGAGCATGTGTCTTTCAGTAGTATGTCTTTCAGTGGAGCATGTGTCTTTCAGTGGAGCACGTGTCTTTCAGTGGAGCATGTGTCTTTCAGTGGAGCATGTGTCTTTCAGTGGAGCATGTGTCTTTCAGCGGAGCATGTGTCTTTCAGTGGAGCATGTGTCTTTCAGTGGTGTCTTTCAGCATGTGTCTTTCAGTGAGTATGTGTCTTTCAGTGGAGCATGTGGAGCTTTCAGTGGAGCATGTCTTTCAGTAGAGTGTCTTTCATGTGTCTTTCAGTGGAGCATGTGTCTTTCAGTGGAGCATGTGTCTTTCAGTGGAGTATGTCTTTCAGTGGAGCATGTGTCTTTCAGTGGAGCATGTGTCTTTCAGTGGAGCATGTGTCTTTCAGTGGAGCATGTGTCTTTCAGTAGTATGTCTTTCAGTGGAGCATGTGTCTTTCAGTAGTATGTCTTTCAGTGGAGCATGTGTCTTTCAGTGGAGCATGTGTCTTTCAGTGGAGCATGTGTCTTTCAGTGGAGCATGTGTCTTTCAGTGGAGCATGTGTCTTTCAGTAGTATGTCTTTCAGTGGAGCATGTGTCTTTCAGTGGAGCACGTGTCTTTCAGTGGAGCATGTGTCTTTCAGTGGAGCATGTGTCTTTCAGTGGAGCATGTGTCTTTCAGTGGAGCATGTGTCTTTCAGTGGAGCATGTGTCTTTCAGTGGAGCATGTGTCTTTCAGTGGAGCATGTGTCTTTCAGTGGAGCATGTCTTTCAGTGGAGCATGTGTCTTTCAGTGTGTCTTTCAGTGGAGCATGTGTCTTTCAGTGGAGCATGTGTCTTTCAGTAGCATGTGTCTTTCAGTAGTATGTCTTTCAGTGGAGCATGTGTCTTTCAGTGGAGCATGTGTCTTTCAGTGGAGCATGTGTCTTTCAGTGGAGCATGTGTCTTTCAGTAGTATGTCTTTCAGTGGAGCATGTGTCTTTCAGTGGAGCATGTGTCTTTCAGTGGAGCATGTGTCTTTCAGTGGAGCATGTGTCTTTCAGTGGAGCATGTGTCTTTCAGTGGAGCATGTGTCTTTCAGTGGTCTTTCAGCATGTGTCTTTCAGTGGAGCATGTGTCTTTCTTCTTTCAGTGGAGCATGTGTCTTTCAGTAGGTCTTTCAGTGGAGCATGTGTCTTTCAGTAGTGTCTTTCAGTGGAGCATGTGTCTTTCAGTGGAGCATGTGTCATGTGTCTTTCAGTGGAGCATGTGTCTTTCAGTGGATGCATGTGTCTTTCAGTGGAGCATGTGTCTTTCAGTGTCTTTCAGTGGAGCATGTCTTTCAGTGGAGCATGTGTCTTTCAGTGGAGCATGTGTCTTTCAGTGGAGCATGTGTCTTTCAGTGGAGCATGTGTCTTTCATGTGTCTTTCAGTGGAGCATGTGTCTTTCAGTGGAGCATGTGTCTTTCAGTGGAGCATGTGTCTTTCAGTGGAGCATGTGTCTTTCAGTGGAGCATGTGTCTTTCAGTGGAGCATGTGTCTTTCAGTGGAGCATGTCTTTCAGTGGAGCATGTGTCTTTCAGTGGAGCATGTGTCTTTCAGTAGTATGTCTTTCAGTGGAGCATGTGTCTTTCAGTATGTGTCTTTCAGTGGAGCATGTGTCTTTCAGTGGAGCATGTGTCTTTCAGTGGAGCATGTGTCTTTCAGTAGTATGTCTTTCAGTGGAGCATGTGTCTTTCAGTGGAGCATGTGTCTTTCAGTAGTATGTCTTTCAGTGGAGCATGTGTCTTTCAGTGGAGCATGTGTCTTTCAGTGGAGCATGTGTCTTTCAGTGGAGCATGTGTCTTTCAGTGGAGCATGTGTCTTTCAGTGGAGCATGTGTCTTTCAGTGGAGCATGTGTCTTTCAGTAGTATGTCTTTCAGTGGAGCATGTGTCTTTCAGTAGTATGTCTTTCAGTGGAGCATGTGTCTTTCAGTGGAGCATGTGTCTTTCAGTGGAGCATGTGTCTTTCAGTGGAGCATGTGTCTTTCAGTGGAGCATGTGTCTTTCAGTGGAGCATGTGTCTTTCAGTGGAGCATGTGTCTTTCAGTTTCTTTCAGTGGAGCATGTGTCTTTCAGTGGAGCATGTGTCTTTCAGTGGAGCATGTGTCTTTCAGTGGAGCATGTGTCTTTCAGTGGAGCATGTGTCTTTCAGTGGAGCATGTGTCTTTCAGTGGAGCATGTCTTTCAGTGGATGTGTCATGTGTCTTTCAGTGGAGCATGTGTCTTTCAGTGGAGCATGTGTCTTTCAGTGGAGCATGTGTCTTTCAGTAGTATGTCTTTCAGTGGAGCATGTGTCTTTCAGTAGTATGTCTTTCAGTGGAGCATGTGTCTTTCAGTGGAGCATGTGTCTTTCAGTAGTATGTCTTTCAGTGGAGCATGTGTCTTTCAGTGGAGCATGTGTCTTTCAGTGGAGCATGTGTCTTTCAGTGGAGTCTTTCAGTGGAGCATGTGTCTTTCAGTGGAGTGTGTCTTTCAGTGGAGCATGCATGTGTCTTTCAGCGGAGCATGTGTCTTTCAGTGGAGCATGTGTCTTTCAGTGGAGCATGTGTCTTTCAGTGGAGCATGTGTCTTTCAGTAGAGTATGTCTTTCAGTGGAGCATGTGTCTTTCAGTGGAGCATGTGTCTTTCAGTAGAGTATGTCTTTCAGTGGAGCATGTGTCTTTCAGTAGAGTATGTCTTTCAGTGGAGCATGTGTCTTTCAGTAGTATGTCTTTCAGTGGAGCATGTGTCTTTCAGTAGATGTATGTCTTTCAGTGGAGCATGTGTCTTTCAGTGGAGCATGTGTCTTTCAGTAGAGTATGTCTTTCAGTGGAGCATGTGTCTTTCAGTTCAGAGCATGTCTTTCAGTGGAGCATGTGTCTTTCAGTAGTATGTCTTTCAGTGGAGCATGTGTCTTTCAGTAGTATGTCTTTCAGTGGAGCATGTGTAGTATGTCTTTCAGTGGAGCATGTGTCTTTCAGTAGTATGTCTTTCAGTGGAGCATGTGTCTTTCAGTAGTATGTCTTTCAGTGGAGCATGTGTCTTTCAGTAGTGGAGCATATGTCTTTCAGTGGAGCATGTGTCTTTCAGTGTGGAGCATGTGTCTTTCAGTGGAGCACGTGTCTTTCAGTGGAGCATGTGTCTTTCAGTGGAGCATGTCTTTCAGTGGAGCATGTGTCTTTCAGTGGAGCATGTGTCTTTCAGTGGAGCATGTGTCTTTCAGTGGAGCATGTGTCTTTCAGTGGAGCATGTGTCTTTCAGTGGAGCATGTGTCTTTCAGTGGAGCATGTGTCTTTCAGTGGGGCATGTGTCTTTCAGTGGAGAATGTGTCTTTCAGTAGTATGTCTTTCAGTGGAGCATGTGTCTTTCAGTGGAGAATGTGTCTTTCAGTGGAGCATGTGTCTTTCAGTGGAGCATGTGTCTTTCAGTGGAGCATGTGTCTTTCAGTGGAGCATGTGTCTTTCAGTAGTATGTCTTTCAGTGGAGCATGTGTCTTTCAGTGGAGCATGTGTCTTTCAGTAGTATGTCTTTCAGTGGAGCATGTGTCTTTCAGTGGAGCATGTGTCTTTCAGTGGAGCATGTGTCTTTCAGTGGAGCATGTTTCTTTCAGTGGAGCATGTGTCTTTCAGTGGAGCATGTGTCTTTCAGCGGAGCATGTGTCTTTCAGTGGAGCATGTGTCTTTCAGTGGAGCATGTGTCTTTCAGCGGAGCATGTGTCTTTCAGTGGAGCATGTGTCTTTCAGTAGTATGTCTTTCAGTGGAGCATGTGTCTTTCAGTGGAGCATGTGTCTTTCAGTGGAGCATGTGTCTTTCAGTAGTATGTCTTTCAGTGGAGCATGTGTCTTTCAGTGGAGCATGTGTCTTTCAGTAGTATGTCTTTCAGTGGAGCATGTGTCTTTCAGTGGAGCATGTGTCTTTCAGTGGAGCATGTGTCTTTCAGCGGAGCATGTGTCTTTCAGTGGAGCATGTGTCTTTCAGTGGAGCATGTGTCTTTCAGTGGAGCATGTGTCTTTCAGCATGTGTCTTTCAGCATGTGTCTTTCAGTGGTGTCTTTCAGCATGTGTCTTTCAGTGGAGTGTCTTTCATGTGTCTTTCAGTGGAGCATGTGTCTTTCAGTGGGGCATGTGTCTTTCAGTGGAGCATGTGTCTTTCAGTGGAGCATGTGTCTTTCAGTGGAGCATGTGTCTTTCAGTGGAGCATGTGTCTTTCAGTGGAGGTGTCTTTCAGTGGAGCATGTGTCTTTCAGTGGAGTATGTGTCTTTCAGTGGAGCATGTGTCTTTCAGTGAGCATGTGTCTTTCAGTGGAGTATGTGTCTTTCAGTGGAGCATGTGTCTTTCAGTGGAGCATGTGTCTTTCAGTGTGTCTTTCAGCATGTGTCTTTCAGGAGCATGTCTTTCAGTGGAGCATGTGTCTTTCAGTGGAGCATGTGTCTTTCAGTGGAGCATGTGTCTTTCAGTGGAGCATGTGTCTTTCAGTAGTATGTCTTTCAGTGGAGCATGTGTCTTTCAGTGGAGCATGTGTCTTTCAGTGGAGCATGTGTCTTTCAGTGGAGCATGTGTCTTTCAGTAGTATGTCTTTCAGTGGAGTGTCTTTCATAGTATGTCTTTCAGTGGAGCATGTGTCTTTCAGTGTCTTTCAGTGGAGCATGTGTCTTTCAGTGTATGTCTTTCAGTGGAGCATGTGTCTTTCAGTGGAGCATGCAGTGTGTCTTTCAGTGGAGCATGTGTCTTTCAGTGGAGTGGAGCATGTGTCTTTCAGTGGTGGAGCATGTGTCTTTCAGTAGTATGTCTTTCAGTGGAGCATGTGTCTTTCAGTGGAGCATGTGTCTTTCAGTGGTCTTTCAGTGGAGCATGTGTCTTTCAGTAGAGTAGTGTCTTTCAGTGGTCTTTCAGTGGAGCATGTGTCTTTCAGTAGAGTATGTCTTTCAGTGGAGCATGTGTCTTTCAGTAGTATGTCTTTCAGTGGAGCATGTGTCTTTCAGTAGAGTATGTCTTTCAGTGGAGCATGTGTCTTTCAGTGGAGCATGTGTCTTTCAGTAGTATGTCTTTCAGTGGATGTGTCAGTGGAGCATGTGTCTTTCAGTAGTATGTCTTTCAGTGGAGCATGTGTCTTTCAGTAGTATGTCTTTCAGTGGAGCATGTGTCTTTCAGTAGTATGTCTTTCAGTGGAGCATGTGTCTTTCAGTAGTATGTCTTTCAGTGGAGCATGTGTCTTTCAGTAGTATGTCTTTCAGTGGAGCATGTGTCTTTCAGTGGAGCATGTGTCTTTCAGTGGAGCATGTGTCTTTCAGTGGAGCATGTGTCTTTCAGTGGAGCATGTGTCTTTCAGTAGTATGTCTTTCAGTGTCTTTCAGTGGAGCATGTGTCTTTCAGTAGTATGTCTTTCAGTGGAGCATGTGTCTTTCAGTAGTATGTCTTTCAGTGGAGCATGTGTCTTTAGTGGAGCATGTGTCTTTCAGTGGAGCATGTGTCTTTCAGTAGTATGTCTTTCAGTGGAGCATGTGTCTTTCAGTGGAGCATGTGTCTTTCAGTGGAGCATGTGTCTTTCAGCGGAGCATGTGTCTTTCAGTGGAGCATGTGTCTTTCAGTGGAGCACGTGTCTTTCAGTGGAGCATGTGTCTTTCAGCAGAGCATGTGTCTTTCAGTGGAGCATGTGTCTTTCAGTGGAGCATGTGTCTTTCAGTGGAGCATGTGTCTTTCAGTGGGGCATGTGTCTTTCAGCGGAGCATGTGTCTTTCAGTGGAGCATGTGTCTTTCAGCGGAGCATGTGTCTTTCAGTGGAGCATGTGTCTTTCAGTGGAGCATGTGTCTTTCAGTAGTATGTCTTTCAGTGGAGCATGTGTCTTTCAGTGAAGCATGTGTCTTTCAGTAGTATGTCTTTCAGTGGAGCATGTGTCTTTCAGTGGGGCATGTGTCTTTCAACGGAGCATGTTTCTTTCAGTGGAGCATGTGTCTTTCAGTGGAGCATGTGTCTTTCAGTGGAGCATGTGTCTTTCAGTAGTATGTCTTTCAGTGGAGCATGTGTCTTTCAGTGGAGCACGTGTCTTTCAGTGGAGCATGTGTCTTTCAGTGGAGCATGTGTCTTTCAGTAGTATGTCTTTCAGTGGAGCATGTGTCTTTCAGCGGAGCACGTGTCTTTCAGTGGAGCACGTGTCTTTCAGTGGAGCATTTGTCTTTCAGTGGAGCATGTGTCTTTCAGTGGAGCATGTGTCTTTCAGTGGAGCATGTGTCTTTCAGTGGAGCATGTGTCTTTCAGTAGAGTATGTCTTTCAGTGGAGCATGTGTCTTTCAGTGGAGCATGTGTCTTTCAGTAGAGTATGTCTTTCAGTGGAGCATGTGTCTTTCAGTAGAGTATGTCTTTCAGTGGAGCATGTGTCTTTCAGTAGTATGTCTTTCAGTGGAGCATGTGTCTTTCAGTAGAGTATGTCTTTCAGTGGAGCATGTGTCTTTCAGTGGAGCATGTGTCTTTCAGTAGTATGTCTTTCAGTGGAGCATGTGTCTTTCAGTAGTATGTCTTTCAGTGGAGCATGTGTCTTTCAGTAGTATGTCTTTCAGTGGAGCATGTGTCTTTCAGTAGTATGTCTTTCAGTGGAGCATGTGTCTTTCAGTAGTATGTCTTTCAGTGGAGCATGTGTCTTTCAGTAGTATGTCTTTCAGTGGAGCATGTGTCTTTCAGTGGAGCATGTGTCTTTCAGTGGAGCACGTGTCTTTCAGTGGAGCATGTGTCTTTCAGTAGTATGTCTTTCAGTGGAGCATGTGTCTTTCAGTGGAGCATGTGTCTTTCAGCGGAGCACGTGTCTTTCAGTGGAGCAAGTGTCTTTCAGTGGAGCATGTGTCTTTCAGTGGAGCATGTGTCTTTCAGTGGGGCATGTGTCTTTCAGCGGAGCATGTGTCTTTCAGTAGTATGTCTTTCAGTGGAGCATGTGTCTTTAGTGGAGAATGTGTCTTTCAGTGGAGCATGTGTCTTTCAGTGGAGCATGTGTCTTTCAGTAGTATGTCTTTCAGTGGAGCATGTGTCCTTCAGCGAAGCATGTGTCTTTCAGTAGTATGTCTTTCAGTGGAGCATGTGTCTTTCAGTGGGGCATGTGTCTTTCAGCGGAGCATGTTTCTTTCAGTGGAGCATGTGTCTTTCAGTGGAGCATGTGTCTTTCAGCGGAGCATGTGTCTTTCAGTGGAGCATGTGTCTTTCAGTGGAGCATGTGTCTTTCAGTAGTATGTCTTTCAGTGGAGCATGTGTCTTTCAGTAGTATGTCTTTCAGTGGAGCATGTGTCCTTCAGTAGTATGTCTTTCAGTGGAGCATGTGTCTTTCAGTGGAGCATGTGTCTTTCAGTAGTATGTCTTTCAGTGGAGCATGTGTCTTTCAGCGAAGCATGTGTCTTTCAGTGGAGCATGTGTCTTTCAGTGGAGCATGTGTCTTTCAGCGGAGCATGTGTCTTTCAGTGGAGCATGTGTCTTTCAGTGGAGCATGTGTCTTTCAGTAGTATGTCTTTCAGTGGGGCATGTGTCTTTCAGCGGAGCATGTTTCTTTCAGTGGAGCATGTGTCTTTCAGTGGAGCATGTGTCTTTCAGCGGAGCATGTGTCTTTCAGTGGAGCATGTGTCTTTCAGTGGAGCATGTGTCTTTCAGTGGAGCATGTGTCTTTCAGTGGAGCATGTGTCTTTCAGTGGAGCATGTGTCTTTCAGTGGAGCATGTGTCTTTCAGTGGAGCATGTGTCTTTCAGTGGAGCATGTGTCTTTCTAAAGACTAAATACTGGGACACCTGGCCACAGAGCAATAACCACTCGAAGGACAAGGCAGAAAATACATCCCGAGACATTGTCTAAGAAGCAGATGTTGTCGTCTCCAAGCAGTCAGAGGCAGATTATTAATATAGGCCAGCTTTGAAATGCATTGTGGCCTGTGGTGAGTGTAAAAATGCCAGGCCTTATGGTGAGACTTAGCACCCACTAAACTGTGGACTATCAAAGACAATTTCCCAGAGGGGTTGTAACCAAAGAAATAAACCATATAACTAACATCAATCACTCACTTTCCTTTGCTAATGATTATTATGTCATGGCAACTCAAACTCATATGTCATGTCAACTCAATCTCATATTTAATGTCAACTCAAACTCATATGTCTTGTCCAGTCAAACTCATATGTCTTGTCCAGTCAAACTCATGTGTAATGTCAACCCAAACTCATATGTCATGTCAACCCAAACTCATATGTCTTGTCCAGTCAAACTCATGTGTAATGTCAACTCAAACTCATGTGTAATGTCAACCCAAACTCATATGTCATGTCAACTCAAACTCATATGTCTTGTCCAGTCAAACTCAATCTCATATGTCATGTCAACTCAAACTCATGTGTAATGTCAACTCAATATTATTTGTAATGTCAACTCAAACTCATATGTCATGTCAACTCAATCTCATATTTAATGTCAACTCAAACTCATGTGTAATGTCAACTCAATATTATTTGTAATGTCAACTCAAACTCATATGTCATGTCAACTCAATCTCATATTTAATGTCAACTCAAACTCATATGTCATGTCAACTCAAACTCATATTTAATGTCAACTCAAACTCATGTGTAATGTCAACTCAATATTATTTGTAATGTCAACTCAAACTCATATGTAATGTCAACTCAATATTATTTGTAATGTCAACTCAAACTCATGTAATGTCAACTCAAACTCATTTTAATGTCAACTCAAACTCATATGTCATGTCAACTCAATCTCATATTTAATGTCAACTCAAACTCATGTGTAATGTCAACTCAATCTCATATTTAATGTCAACTCAAACTCATGTAATGTCAACTCAATATTATTTGTAACGTCAACTCAAACTCATGTATAATGTCAACTCAATATTATTTGTAATGTCAACTCAAACTCATGTAATGTCAACTCAAACTCATGTTTAATGTCAACTCAAACACATGTAATGTCAACTCAAACTCATGTAATGTCAACTCAAATTATTTGTAATGTCAACTCAAACTCATGTGTAATGTCAACTCAATATTATTTGTAATGTCAACTCAAACTCATATGTCATGTCAACTCAATCTTATTTTAATGTCAACTCAAACTCATGTAATGTCAACTCAAACTCATGTGTAATGTCAACTCAATATTATTTGTAATGTCAACTCAAACTCATGTGTAATGTCAACTCAATATTATTTGTAATGTCAACTCAAACTCATGTAATGTCAACTCAATATTATTTGTAATGTCAACTCAAACTCATGTAATGTCAACTCAAACACATGTAATGTCAACTAAAACTCATGTAATGTCAACTCAAACTCATGTAATGTCAACTCAATATTATTTGTAATGTCAACTCAAACACATGTAATGTCAACTCAAACTCATGTAATGTCAACTCAAACACATGTAATGTCAACTCAAACACATGTAATGTCAACTCAAACACATGTAATGTCAACTCAAACTCATGTAATGTCAACTCAAACTCATGTGTAATGTCAACTCAAACACATGTAATGTCAACTCAAACTCATGTAATGTCAACTCAAACTCATGTAATGTCAACTCAAACACATGTAATGTCAACTCAAACTCATGTCATGTCAACTCAAACTCATGTAATGTCAACTCAAACACATGTAATGTCAACTCAAACTCATGTAATGTCAACTCAAACTCATGTAATGTCAACTCAAACTCATGTAATGTCAACTCAAACACATTGGTTTCTGATGTAAGTGTATTTCAATCATACTTTGAACATCACATTTAACAAGCGAAAAGTACAAGTTGGAAAGTTGACATTTATAACACTTTCTAATGATTTGACATGAACAAAAGCATCAACACATCAACAAATTGACACTGACACATTCAACAAATTCAGAGGTGGGGTGATTATACTGTAATACAAAACTAAAAGCTGGGAAAGCATTTGAGAGTAATAAAGTAGCATGGAGTTTGTCACACAAGGTCAGCGGCATTAGGAGGACATGCGTCATTAGAGAGATAATGGGAATACAGAGAGGTACAGCATTAATTACACTCTCAAAATGGTGGTGACTGTAAAACGTACGCAACCATCTATAACCAATATGTTCTTCTCCATGTTTATGTGTAGGGGGCTTTATGATGGTGTGATGGCAGAATGTGGGGTGAGCTGTTGTAACTTCTCAAGGGGATATGTTCTGTGTTGGACTGTGATGTCATGCCTTTCATAATACTCCTGGTATGTCTGCACCCTAACACAAGGCCATTGTGTTCCCGGAACCTTTGCTTGTATAAAGAACTGTTGTGTAAACAATATGATTGTATCGTCACCTCCCACAATATAAGAGACATGGAACCATTTACTCATGGAGTTTTTCCCTGTGAAACCAGAGGTACATCTCCACTGCAGCTGCTTGTACTAAAGATTTTTCTATTATATAATTAAATAGTCTCTGATTTAATCTTTGGATCTAATTTTCCACAACAATGGTTAGTTGAATACTGTCTCCCATTTTCTCCAGTAAGTCCTGAAATTAATATATATAGATGACTGAGATGTAATTTATAGATCGGCAAGTAAGGGTGCTCTCGAGCAGCTAGATGTTCTTTACCATTCGGGCCATCAGATTTGCCACCAAATCTCCTTATTGGACACATCACTGCACTCTATACTCCTCTGTAAACTAGTCTTCTTTGTATACCCGTTGCAAGACCCACTGGTTGATGCTTATTTATAAAACCCTCTTTTCTGAGATACCTACTGCAGCCCTCATCCTCCACATACAACATCCGTTCTGCCAGTCCCATTCTGTTAAAGGGCCCCAAAACACACACATCCCTGGTTTCTTTCCGATCATAGATACAATTTGGCTACATAGGCCTACAAACATTTACAATGAGTAGCAAAATCACAATAATCACTAGAATGTTTTCAGATCAAAGTCCACGTTGAGAGAGGGAGCAAGAGTCCTTAAATTAAAGATCCAGGCAGCCTCTCGTTTTAATAATAAATTGTCGAGGTCACCCCCTCTCCTAGGGAGGGTGACATGTTCAATGCCGATATAATGTAGGGACGAAATCGAGTGGTTTGCTTCCAACAAGTGGGCCGCAACTGGTAAGTCGAGTTTTTGCACCGAATGGTGCTACGATGCTAACATCTGCAAACAATGTGTATGTGACCAATAAAATTTGATTTGATTTGACTTGTCCCAAAGCTACTACTGCGTTGTCTTGGATGTCTGCTTAGGGTCATTGTCCTGTTGGAAGGTGGCCTTTCACCCCAGTCAGCGGTCCTGAACGCTCTGGAGTAGGTTTTCATCAAGGATATCTCTGTAGTTTGCTCCGTTCATCTCCTTCGATCCTGACTAGTATTCCAGTCACTGAAAAACATCCCCACAGCATGATGCTGCCACCACCATGCTTCACAGTAGGGATGCTGCCAAGTTTCCTCCAGACGTGACACCTGGCATTCAGGCCAAAGAGTTCAATCTTGGTTTCATCAGACTAGAGAATCTTGTTTCTCATGGTCTGAGATTCTTTCGGTGCCTTTTGGCAAACTTTGTGTGGGCTGTCATGTGCCTTTTACTGAGGAGTGGCTTCTGCCTGGTCACTCTACCATAAAGGTCTGATTGGTGGAGTACTGTAGAGATGGTTGTCCTTTTGGAAGGTTATCCCACCTCCCTGACCAAGGCCCTTCTCCCCCGATTGCTCAGTTTGGGCAGATGGCCAGCTCTCGGAAGTCTCTTGGTGATTCCAAACTTCTTCCATTTAAGAATGATAGAAGCCACTGTGTTCTTGGACCTTCAATGATGCAGAAATGTTTTGGTACCCTTCCCCAGATTTGTACCTCGACACAATCCTGTCTCTGAGCTTTACGGACAATTCTTTTGGACCTCACATGGCTTGTTTTTTGCTCTTACATGAACTTACAAATGTGGGACTTCATATAGACAGGTGTGCCTTTCCCAATCATGTCAAATCAATTGAATTTACCACAGGTGGACTCCAATCAAGTTGTAGAAACTCAAGAATGATCAATGGAAACAGGATGCACCTGAGCTCAATTTCGAGTCTCATAGCAAAGGTTCTGAATACTTATGTAAATAACTTATTTCTGTTTTTTTATCTTTAAGAAATGTGCAAAAAGTGTCTAAAAACATGTTTTCACTTTGTCATTATGGGGTATTTTGTGTAGATTGCTGATATTTTTATTTATGTAATCAATTTTAGAATAAAGCTGTAATGTAACAAAATGTGGAAAATGCATTTTCACTGCTTAAATGAACTGTCTGTTTCCATGATACAATTTGTAGAGTACCTGGGGCAGCCAGCGGAAAATACGGAGCGCAAGGGTTGGTAATGTTCTTTAGTTTCCCCGCGATTGGCTCAGTGTTCTGTCACTCATGGGGACACTACGTCACAGCAAAATCTACAGGGAGAGCTGCCATAGAGTTACATTAGAAGTGCCCATTCAAGAAGGCTCACGGTCATTGGCAACGGACAAAACGACGTCAAATCACATATCTACGGTAGTTTTGATTGGACTGATCATGTCAACATCATACTTTAAACGTCTTAGCTAGCAAGCTAGACAAGCAGTCATCATCATGAATCACGTCGACAATCTACATAACACATGTTTTTATGTTTTGCCCCACCATGATTTACATGCTAAAATCCCCAGTGCTAAAGAACATGGCCCTGGCTGCTGCCCAATTGAATATGCATGCGACTTTTAATGGGAGAAAGCTGTGTGCTATTGGGTGGAATGTTCAGTGACCATGATTCAGTGTGCCCGCCTTGGCAAGTTGTTGATGTTAAATGAGAGGACACAATGAGTTTGTGTTGACAGGGGTTGCATTCATATGGTTCATGCTCCAGGAGCTACGTCTTTCATGATAAGTTAATCGACATTAACACCTTTTATCCATGTTCATCGATCCTCCTGTCTCACCTTATTAACGTTTCTTTGTGTTGCAAAATGAGATGTTTGTTTAGCTGGTGGCGCTGCACCTGAATGTCAACTATATTAAAGGAACATTTCTGTCCTATTCAAGTCATTTGTTCTTCTTCCTGATTATGGTGGATCACGACCACGTACTTGTTGATGTCATTGGATAAATACTTAGTCGTTACTTTTGAATTGTATAAACCAAATAATATTTTGTCAACACCTTGGCTTTCACACGTAGTGAATTTGACAGCAAAGTCATGCAGCACAGGTAGGCTTTCTTTTGCTCTATCTCTATCTTTGAGCTTTCACACATGGTGAATTTGACGTCAAAGTTATGGAACACAGGTAGGCTTTCTGTCTTTGAGTTGCACAACTATCTTGAAAGAACAGTAGAGCATCTTTTAACATGTTTCTCTGTGATGGTAAAGCTATGTTTCAAACAATAGTGTTCTAGTTCAGTGTTGTTCCCATGACACGAAAGTGGGCAAGAGTGGTCATAAGCGGGTTGACTGAAGATTTACGGTGAAGAAATACAATGAATTACCATCATTAATCTAAATTAATGTTATAGTTGACAATCTGTCATTGAGTGTGATTCATGCCATTTCATTCCTTGATATATAATCTATGAAATCGCTATTGAGCAAAATGTATAACTACTGTTGATCTGTCTATCTGTACTATCTAGTAGTCGAAAATCTTATGTAGTAATGGCACAATATAATGGGTAGTCAACAGGGTAGTTAACAGCATATTTAACAGGGTAGTTAACAGGGTAGTTAACAGCATATTTAACAGGGTAGTTAACAGAATATTTAACAGGGTAGTTAACAGCATATTTAACAGGGTAGTTAACAGAATATTTAACAGGGTAGTTAACAGGGTAGTTAACAGCATATTTAATAGGGTAGTTAACAGGGTAGTTAACAGGGTAGTTAACGGCATATTTAACAGGGTAGTTAACAGCATATTTAACAGGGTAGTTAACAGCATATTTAACAGGGTAGTTAACAGCATATTTAACAGGGTAGTTAACAGGGTAGTTAACAGCATATTTAACAGGGTAGTTAACAGAATATTTAACAGGGTAGTTAACAGCATATTTAACAGGGTAGTTAACAGGGTAGTTAACAGCATATTTAACAGGGTAGTTAACAGCATATTTAACAGGGTAGTTAACAGCATATTTAACAGGGTAGTTAACAGGGTAGTTAACAGCATATTTAACAGGGTAGTTAACAGCATATTTAACAGGGTAGTTAACAGGGTAGTTAACGGCATATTTAACAGGGTAGTTAACAGCATATTTAACAGGGTAGTTAACAGCATATTTAACAGGGTAGTTAACAGGGTAGTTAACAGCATATTTAACAGGGTAGTTAACAGAATATTTAACAGGGTAGTTAACAGGGTAGTTAACAGCATATTTAACAGGGTAGTTAACATGGTAGTTAACAGGGTAGTTAACGGCATATTTAACAGGGTAGTTAACAGCATATTTAACAGTGTAGTTAACAGCATATTTAACAGGGTAGTTAACAGCATATTTAACAGGGTAGTTAACAGGGTAGTTAACAGCATATTTAACAGGGTAGTTAACAGGGTAGTTAACGGGGTAGTTAACAGCATATTTAACAGGGTAATTAACAGGGTAGTTAACAGCATATTTAACAGGGTAGTTAACAGGGTAGTTAACGGCATATTTAACAGGGTAGTTAACAGCATATTTAACAGGGTAGTTAACAGCATATTTAACAGGGTAGTTAACAGGGTAGTTAACAGCGTAGTTAACAGGGTAGTTAACAGCATATTTAACAGCGTAGTTAACAGGGTAGTTAACAGCATAGTTAACAGGCTAGTTAACAGGCTAGTTAACAGGGTAGTTAACAGCATATTTAACAGCGTAGTTAACAGGGTAGTTAACAGCATATTTAACAGCGTAGTTAACAGGCTAGTTAACAGGGTAGTTAACAGGCTAGTTAACAGAGTAGTTAACAGCGTAGTTAACAGGCTAGTTAACAGGCTAGTTTAACAGCATATTTAACAGCGTAGTTAACAGGCTAGTTAACAGGGTAGTTAACAGGCTAGTTAACAGGGTAGTTAACATACACCCCTTGGGGTCCGGAGGACCGAGTTTAGGAAACCCTGCAGTAGTATATCTCATTGCCAACTGTCCAGAAAGTTGAACTGTTGGCGAGTGTCTGAGAACAAACAGGTATATTGAATAGAGCAGTGATTCCCAACCAGGGGTACTTGGCCTATCCACAGAGGGTACTTGAGAAGACTCATAAAACCATTGGCCTACTGGTAAAATGCACATGACGGGGTACTTCAGGGGTACTCCGGTAAGAGCAAAATTCAGTTGCTGGTACAGTAACCCAAAAAAAGGTTGGGAACCACTGGTCTAGAGTGATAACAGACTGTTATTTTGTGCAGGTCATTCCATCAGTCTTTCCGCAACACTTCTTCTGTGAGAAGAGGAGGTCGTGAGACATCTGGAAAGAGGCTCTTTGTGACAGGTACCAAAAGTGCGGGATGGGCAGCATCAGGAGGAGAAGCGACGAGGTACACTGTCACCCTTAAAAACACTATATTTTAGTCATTCATTTTAATATTTTTTTTCTGACATGCAGTGGGGGTTCCTCCAAGAAGGAAACAGATAATGGTTCTCCTAATTTAAATTGAGAAAAATGTCAACTGATTCAACAAACTAATAAAATCCTCTTTGTAAAATGAATTGAAATGGACTTGACCCCAACACTGGCCTGACCACTACCTCAGGTCCATCTACCAGAAATTCCGAGATGTTGACCTGCTGGACAAGAAGAAGACGATGACAGCTATGAAGGCTGGGGAGGACCGGGCTATTCTCCTAGGCCTGGGCATGGTCATTGCGTCGGCCATGATGTACTTTGTCCTGGGCATCACTGTACTGCGCTCCTATGCAGACAGGTACTGGACTATCAATCTGACAGTGGATTGTTTTGTGTGGATTTTGAACTTTTGGGCGGTCTCTGCTTTCCTTCATTCTTAAAGACTGTAATTCAATCAATCTGCCTTTGTAGTGTTTATGCGGTATGTTTGTTTGTCAGTCTTTTCTTTGTGCAAGTCACTGCACAGCATGCCACAGTATTATGGAGGGTTATCAGCGCCAATTCTAAAATGCAATGCTTAAATGCTAAATTGAAATGTGAAAATGACGCATCTACCTCTCTACCTGGTATTTTTACACCCCAACATCTTTCTGCAATTTGATTTGAATACAGAGAGAAATCTATATTTACATGCCACTGTGTAAATCCTACAATAGCCTTGAACTATGACCTTTATCTCTCCATATAGTGTGTGGACAGAGGGGAGTGTCTGTATCGTGCTCAACTCCACCATCACGGCAGACATGAACTGCTCTTACAGCTGTGGCTCGGACTGCTGGAGAGGCTCCAAGTACCCCTGTCTGCAGGTCTACGTCAGTGTCAACACCACGGGCAGGGTCAGCCGCTTATCCCACAATGAGGAGAGCTGGGACGCCAACTTTGAGGTGAACGGAGGGTCAGAACGGAGGTTGTGAAAGACTGGATAGCGTATGTTGACACGGGGCTTGTGATATTCTGACCACACCATATGTACACATGCATGTTATTCACTCATTTCGTCTAAACTGCTTGCGTGCGTCGGCGAGCGTCTGAGTAGCCAGGCACTAAAATAGAACTTGGTTCTATTTTAGACGCTTAACACACTGCAAGTCCTACCTCTTCCATCTCCTCATTGGTTTTTAGGAGCATATAGCTGTCACGCCCTGACCATAGAGAGCTGTTTATTCTCTGTTGGTTGGGGAGTGATAGTGACTTGGGTGGGTCATCTCTGTGATTAATGGTTTATGTTGGCCTGGTATGGTTCCCAATCAGAGACAGCTGTTTATCGTTGTCTCTGATTGGGGATCATATTTAGGGAGCCATTTCCTCATTGTGCTTGGTGGGATCTTGTCTACAGATACTTGCCTGTGTGCACACCAGTAGCTTCACGTTTCGTTTGTGCTTGTTTGTTTTATTTGCTGCGCCTTGGTCTACTCCTTTCAACGAGCGTGACAGAAGATCCCACCACCAAAGGACCAAGCAGCGTGGTCAGGAGGAGCAGGGATCCTATGCCCGGGAGAAAAGTGAGTGGAGGACATCATGGACATGGGAGGAAGTTATGGCAGGGGATAAGACCCTGCCATGGAAGTAGGCAGAGGCAGCGAAGGAGGAGCAACGGCGACTCCGAAATTCAGTACCACGACGGAAGCCCGAGAGGCAGCCCCCAAATTTGCCCTGATGTGCCTGTCATCAGCCCGGTGCCACCTGTACCGGTCCCACGCATCAGGCCTCCAGTGCGCCTCCACAGTCCAGTAAGTCCTGTGCCTCTTTCCCACACTCGCCCTGATGTGTGTGTCATGACCCCGGTGCCACCTGTACCGATCCCACGCATCAGGCCTCCAGTGCGCCTCCACAGTCCAGTACTTCCTGTGCCTCTTCCCTGCACTCGCCCTGAGGTGCGTGTCACCAGCCCGGTACCACCAGTGCCAGCACCATGCATCAGGCCTCCAGTGCTCCTCCACAGTCCTGAGCTTCCAGCAACATTTCCCAGTCCAGAGCTTCCGGCGACAGTTCCCAGTCCAGAGCTTCCGGTGACGTATCACAGTCCGGAACCTCCAGCGATGGTCTACAGTCTGTAACCTCCTGAGACGGTCTACAGTCCGGAACCTCCTGAGACGGTCTACAGTCCGGAACCTCCTGAGACGGTCCACAGTCCGGTACCTCCTGAGGAGGCCTACAGTCCGGAACCTCCTGAGAAGGCCTACAGTCCGGAACCTCCTGAGACGATCTACAGTCCGGAACCTCCTGAGACGGTCTACAGTCCGGAACCTCCTGAGAAGGCCTACAGTCCGGAACCTCCTGAGAAGGCCTACAGTCCGGAACCTCCTGAGACGGCCTACAGTCCGGAACCTCCTGAGAAGGCCTACAGTCCGGAACCTCCTGAGACGGTCTACAGTCCGGAACCTCCTGAGACGATCTACAGTCCGGAACCTCCTGAGATGGTCTACAGTCCGGAACCTCCTGAGAAGGCCTACAGTCCGGAACCTCCTGAGAAGGCCTACAGTCCGGAACCTCCTGAGACGGCCTACAGTCCGGAACCTCCTGAGAAGGCCTACAGTCCGGAACCTCCTGAGACGGTCTACAGTCCGGAACCTCCTGAGACGGTCTACAGTCCGGAACCTCCTGAGAAGGCCTACAGTCGGGAACCTCCTGAGAAGGCCTACAGTCCGGAACCTCCTGAGACGGCCTACAGTCCGGAACCTCCTGAGAAGGCCTACAGTCCGGAACCTCCTGAGACGGTCGACAGTCCGGAACCTCCAGTGGCGGTCGGCGGTCCAGAGCCTCCAGCGACGGTCGGCAATCCAGAGCCTCCAGCGATGGTCTGCAGTTCAGAGCCTTTAGCAGGGGTTCTCAGTCCAGAGCCTCCTGTGATGATCTACGGTCCGGTTCCTCCGGCGACGATATATAGTCCGGTGCCTCCAGCGACGACACACGGTCTGGTTCCTCCTGCGACGATCCCCGCACCAGAGCCGCCATGGAGAAAGACATCATATCTGCGAGCGGAGAGGGTACAACCCCCCGCACTGGAGCCGCCCCCCCGACGGTAGATGCCCACCCGAACCCTCTCCTATTGAGTCAGGTTTTGGGGTCGGAGTCCGCACCTTTGGGGGGGGGTACTGTCATGCCCTGACCATAGCGAGCTGTTTATTCTCTGCTGGTTGGGCCGTGATAGTGACTAGGGTGGGTCATCTAGGTGGTTAATGGTTTATGTTGGCCTGGTATGGTTCCCAATCAGAGACAGCTGTTTATTGTTGTCTCTGATTGGGGATCATATTTAGGAACTCTACGCACGCTGCGCCTTGGTCTACTCCTTTCAACGAGTGTGACAATAGCCACGTGGGTGATTGAAAGATGAACCAAGGTCCACACTACAGTCCAGTTGGTGGTGGTAATGCACCTTAAAGTTGGTTGCCAACTGCCATATAAAGTCCACAGAAGAAGAAGAATACCGATGGAGGAGAGATTACAATAAAATAACTAGGTTTCCCCTTTTATCTGTGAATTAATTGTCTGAGAAGAGAACACACAATTTGAGTGATTCAAATTCTACAAAGATACAGAAAAAAAGGACCTTGTACATTTCAGGTAAAAAAAACACCCAGTGTTTATATCCCATGACAAATTAGTTAGCAACAGCAAGCTAGCTAGCTAAATGGCCCTGAATGTTTCATGTGTTTTGACCTTTTCCCAAATTAATATGGCCAGCATGTGAGCTAGCAGGCCTGCTTCTTCCTGTTCAGGTGGTCTGGGAAACTCCTAGCCCTATGCATGACTCATGATGCGCTATGTACCTGTTTCTCTCAACAGGAACAAATGTTTATACAAATAAATATTTATGTTGACTATCAAAGGATGCTTACTAAGCCTGTAGGTTAGGTATGCATGCAGAAAGCCCCCGAACTAACATCAATGTCACCCACCCACTTTCCTATTTCCAGTGTTTCTACGTGCCACAGTGCCAGAAGGACACCAATGCCATGCAACACATTATCGTGAACATCTCAGAGCGCCTGAAGCCGCACCACCAGGTCCTGTGCTACTACGACCCCAGCGACCAGCAGGAGAGTGTCCTCATGACCCGGCAGTACGGCCACAGTCCCGTCTTCCACTCGCTCTTCTGGCCCTCCTGTATGCTCACGGGGGGCACCGCCATCATCTTCATGGTCAAACTCACCCAGTACCTCTCCATTATGTGCGAGCAAGTTATCAAGATCGAAAGGTGAAGCTTGCTGGCGTGGCAGCTGAGAGCGTCAAACATGGCCTCCAGTCTGGACAGAAATGACATGAAAGAGATTGTTTCAACCGAATGACCCTGTGACCTCTTGTAATGCCGCTCTCTCAGCGCTGAGAGATTTGGAACAGGTGGCTGGACTGGCTTCTGTTCTGAAACTGACATCTTGGAAAGCAGATAAATGAATGTTCGACCCCTGTTGCCTGGAAAGCAACTTGCATGCATGTTTTCTTACTGAATATGTAAGCTTTTTATATAAATTTAACAGGCTAGTTGAAAGTTATTAAATTATTCACCAACGCTGAACATGGGACTTTCACAGAAAGTTGGGTACAATCCTAAGTGTTGAGTATTGGTGAGCACTTTTTCTAACACAGATGACAATGCCAAGCTACATTTGTGCTGACGGAGTGAGACAGAGAGTTCATTCTCCTAAATTGTCCAATGTATTTGCTGAAGATAACTGTTCACGTCCTACTGTGTCAAAGTTAGAACCCTGTTTCAGTTTCTGTATGTTCACAATGAAGAGGGTTAAAGACCATTGTGGATATACTCGAACTAGGTAGAATATGCAGAATCTAATGGGGAAAATGCTGAATGACACCATCAACATATTTTAGGGGTCAGCTATAGCTTATATTATTTATAGTAGATACCATTTTATTGTTCAGTCTGTCATACAGAACTAGTGTGCTATGCAGCAACAACAAAAATCAGTGTCTTGTGTTGCTCTGATGACAACCCTGGGAAAGCTGCAAAATCCATTCTGTTTATTTTTAATACATTTTGCTCTGTATGCAATAAATTGACCTGTCATAACATATGCATGCACTTATGCCTTCCCATGGTGAGGCATATCAAAATGAAATAAATCCTTTAATGGTGAATCAAGTAATTGTTTACAAATGATGCAACTGTAATAAACCCTACATTCTTGTTCAGAAATTCCTTCATTTGAGGGCATTTGGCATAACAGCCTTTGAGCCTTTCCTTGCTTGAGAAAAATGTCACACCTGGCTTTGCATTTTGTAACAGCGTTCTTCTATCTCCTCCACTGACGAAGAGGTAGAATAAGGATCGGACCAAAATGCGCGTGGTGGTTACTCATGTTCTTTAATAAAAGTGAACGAGACATGAAATAACTTATAATATACAAAAACAACAACCGGAACGAGAAAACCTATACAGCCTGTCTGGTGAACAACTACACAGAGACAGGAACAATCACCCACAAAAACACTCACAGAATATGGCTGCCTAAATATGGCTCCCAATCAGAGACAACGATAATCACCTGACTCTGATTGAGAACCGCCTCAGGCAGCCATAGACTAATTAGACACCCCACAAAACCCCAAGACAAAAAACACTCCACAATAACCCATGTCACACCCTGGCCTGACCAAATAAATAAAGAAAACACAAAATACTAAGACCAAGGCGTGACAGCATTAGACTGGCTTTGGATAGAAATACACATTTTATGGCTGCATTAATCACATCTTGTATATAGACTCCCCTTTTTGTTTTTTCCTACTGTGTTATTGACTTGTTAATGGTGGTCCTTCTGTAGCTCAGTTGGTAGAGCATGGTGCTTGTAACGCCAGGGTAGTGGGTTCAATTCCCGGGACCACCCATACGTAGAATGTATGCACACATGACTGTAAGTCGCTTTGGATAAAAGCGTCTGCTAAATGGCATATATTATTATTATTATTATTATTAATTGTTTACTCCATGTGTAACTCTGTGTTGTCTGTTCACACTGCTATGCTTTATCTTGGCCAGGTCGCAGTTGCAAATGAGAACTTGTTCTCAACTAGCCTACCTGGTTAAATAAAAAATTGTAAAATATATTTGATATTGTCGGTTTCACTGCTCTCCCTTGTTATGACACACGTGTTGTTTGCTTGGCCAACTGCCCGCTTCCATCTCCCTTTTACAGCAATGGAACACAGAAAATATTTTACAATCAAGCAAAGGGGTTTCCTTGAATTTTCCCCCCTTTGCTGTCCACTTCATGAAAAGGTTATTACCCCCTGACCAGAAGCAGTGTAGGCGGCCTAGTTCATTTTAGAGTGGGAGAGCTATAAGGAGTGCCCAGTAGGCCTAATGGCTGTCAGACTGTTTCGGAAGATACATCTGCGTTTATGAAAATGGCGTCCCTTCAGAGGACAAGAACAAGATGTATGTCAGGAGAAGTGCAATATCATATGGAGACGTATACTTGGAATACAGAGGAGTAATGGAAGGAAAAAGAGAGGCAGAGGAGGTCGAAGAGAGAGAGGGAAGATGAGGGGGAAGCAGAGGGAGCTGTACGCCAGATTTAAGACAGGAGGAGAATTGGAAGTGAGTGAGGGCAAGGTATTGGAGATGGCAGGTGTGATGAAGTTCTCGGAGCCTGAGGATTGCACCGATGGTCAGGATAAATATGAGTCAGCGACGGTAGGAGGGTAATTTTGTGAAAAGTGAACCTTTGCCTTCAGGCTAATCCATTTGTGGTTTCAGGATGGGTGAAAACAGTTGGATGCTGTGGAATCGGTGAAGGTGATAATTGTCTTGTGATAATTGTTTGTGTTTCTGCTGGTCAGAGGGAATAGGTGCTCTGCGTGTAACGAATGGGGACATAAGATGTGAATTGTTTTCTCTCAAGAAAAGGGCTCCATTGACAGCAGTGATTTCTGGGATAGAGGTAAATGCAGTGGTGTAAAGTACTTAAGTAAAAATACTTTAAAGTACTACTTAAGTTGTTTTTTTGGGTATCTTTACTTTACTATTTATATTTTTGACGACGTTTACTTTTACTTCACTACATTCCTAAAGAGAATTATGTACTTTTTACTCCCAAAATTACTTTTTACATGTTGAATGCTTAGCAGAACAGGAAAATTGTCTAATTCACACACTTATCAAGAGAACATCTCTGGTCATCCCTACTGCCTCTGATCTGACTGACTCACTAAACACATGCTTCATTTGTAAATTATGTCTGAGTGTTGGAGTGTGCCTCTGGCTATCTGTAAATTTAAAAAACAAGACAATGTTGCCGTCTAGTTTGCTTAACATAAGGAATTTGAAATTATTTATACTTTTACTTTTGCTACTTAACTGTATTTTAGCAATTACATTTACTTTTGATACTTAAGTATATTTAAAGCAAAATACTTTTAGACTTTTACAATTGACAATTGGGTACTTTTTCCACCACTGGGTAAATGTATCAAGGCACAAGGCGAGACCCAAATGCAGACACAGGAGGCAGATGGTTGGAGTGTTACAATGTTTATTAATCCAAAGGGGTAGGCAAGAGAATGGTCATGGACAGGCAAAAAGGTAAAAACCAGATCAGAGTCCAGGAGGTACAGAGTGGCAGACAGGCTCGTGGTCAAGGCAGGCAGAATGGTCAGGCAGGCGGGTACAGAGTACAGAAACAGGCAAGGGTCAAAACTGCGAGGACTAGAAAAAGGAGAATGCAAAAAGCAGGAGAACGGGAAAAACGCTGGTTGACTTGGAACATACAAGACAAACTGGCACAGAGAGACAGGAAACACAGGGATAAATACACTGTGGAGAATAAGTGACACCTGGAGAGGGTGGAGACAATCACAGGAACAGGTGAAACAGATCAGGGCGTGACGGTACCCCCCCCAGGGACGCCTTCTGGCATCCTACCTGGGCGCATACCTGGCTGACCGGGGTGTCGGCGGTGGAAATTGACGACGAGGGCCGGGTCCAATATGTCTTTAGCAGGAACCCACCACTCCCCCCGGGCCATAACCCTCCCAGTCAACCAGGTACTAGAAACCCCTGCTCCGTGGTCGAACCTTCAGGAGGTGTCTTACCGTATACACTGGCTGGCCACCAATAACCCGGGGGGGGGGATGGGCCTGGAGACAGAAGACAAAGGACAGTGAGACAAAGGCTTAATCCTAGACACATGGGAGGTAGGGGGAATACGGAGGGTACGGGGTAACACAAGACGGACAGCAGTGGAACTCAGGACTCTGGAGATGGGAAAAGGACCAATGAACCGAGGTCAAACCGAGGGCCAATGAACCGAGGACCAATGAATCGATCCCTTCGGGATCTACCCAAAGGGTCAGATCCCGAGTTGAAAGCCATACCCTCTGCCCAATGTGGTAGCGGGGAGCTGGGGTCCAGCGACGGTCAGCTTGTCGACGATACCTGGAGTTGGTCGTGAGAATAGCCGCCCTGGCTCTTTCCAGGTATGTTGACAGCGGCGGACAAACCAAGGGTACACTGTCACGCCTGCTCCCGCTCTTCCTCCCCCTCCCCCAGCCGGCTTGCCCAACGCCTATGTCTCGGCCGGTTCGCCCAGGTGGGGCGCTGGGTGGCGGCCCCAGGGGGGGGGGGTACTGTCACGCCTGCTCCCGCTCTTCCTCCCTCTGGCGCTCGAGGGCGCCAGACTCCCCAAAATTACGCACTCAAGCAACCTTCAGTACGCACACCTGCCTTTCCCCATCACAGGCATCAGCGCTCATTGAACTCACGTGGACTCCATTACTTATGTAATTTCCTTCGCTATATCTGTCTGTTTCCTTGCTCTGTTCCCTGCTTCAGGATTATTTGTCTCATGTCCATGTTACCCGTGTTCCGACGCGGTTCCTGTCTTGTTTCCTTGTCTGTCTCTGAATAAATGTCTGACTCCCTGTACCTGCTTCTCCTGTCCGGCGTCGGTCCTTACAAGACGTGAAAGTTGACCAACTGAAGGGGAAGTTTCCTGGTGTTTGTGATGCTCGTCGTTTGGTAAGACGCAGAGAAACAGTGGTGGTGAAACAGAAGAGTCGTTATTTTGAGTTTTGATGTTGAGTCTTTGTTCGACAAAGTGATGTTAGGGTATATAAGTTATCATGTACGAGCTTTTGTGCCGAATACATTATGTTGTTACAGGTGTCAGGCTTATGGACATGTGGCAACAGTGTGTAGGAGGGAGGTTCCTAGGTGTGATACATGTGCAGAAGGGCATGAGACAAATGAATGTGTAGCATTGGGGAAAGTAGTGGTATGTGTTAATTGTAGAGGTGCCCATAGGGCTGGGGATCAGAAATGTCCGGTGCGAGAGAGGCAGGTTGAGGTTTCCAGGGTTAGAGTAGTGCAGAAGTTGTCTTATGCTGAGGCAGTGAAGAAAGTAGAGGAAGTTGGTGCAAGGGGGAGGCATCCTGAGAAAAGTGGTGTGAGCAGTAGATCTCTACCAGTACATAGGGATAGGCCAGCAAGTGATATATTCTTCAGTAAGATTGGATTTTTAGCGTTTCTTTTTCTTTATTTTATTTAACCTTTATTTAACTAGGCAAGTCAGTTAAGAACAAATTGTTATTTACAATGACGGCCTACCAAATGACAAAAGGCCTCCTGTGGGAACAGGGGCTGGGATAAAAAAATAGGACAAAACACACATCATGACAAGAGAGACAACACAACACTACATAAAGAGAGACCTAAGACAACAACATAGCAAGGCAGAAACCCATGACAACACAGGATGGTAGCAACACAACATGACAACAACATGGTAGCGACACAACATGGTAGCAGCACAAAACATGCTGCAAACATTAGGTAGAGACAATGAAACATCACGCAAAGGAGCCACAACTTTCAGTAAGAGTGTCCATGATTGAATATTTGACTAAAGAGATTGAGATGAAACTGTCCCGTTTGAGTGTTTGTTGCAGCTCGTTCAAGTCACTAGATGCAGTGAACTGAAAAGACAAGTGACCCAGGGATCTGTGTGCTTTGGGGACCTTTAACAGACTGGGACTGGCAGAACATGTGTTGTATGTGGAGGATGAGGGCTTCAGTAGATATCTCAGATAGGGGAGAGTGAGGCCTAAGAGGATTTTATAAATAAGCATCAACCAATGGGTCTTGTGATGGGTATACAGAGATAACCAGTGCAGTGATGTGTCCTATAAGGAACATTGGTGGCAAATCTGATGGCCAAATAGTATTTTTATTTATTTTTATTTAACCTTTATTTAACAGGTAGGCCAGTTGAGAACAAGTTCTCATTTACAACTGCAACCTGGCCAAGATAAAGCAAAGCAGTGCGACAAAAACAACAACACAGAGTTACACATAAACAAACGGACAATCAAAAACACAATAGAAAAATCTATGTACATTGTGTGCAAATGTAAAAAGAGGCGAAATAATAACAATTTTGCATTAACACTGGAGTGATAGATCTGCAGATGATGTTGTGCAAGTAGAGATACTGGGGTGCAAAAGAGCAAGAGGATAAATAACAATATGGGGATGAGGTAGTTGGGTGGGCTATTTACATATTGGCTGTGTACAGATACAGTGATCGGTATGCTGCTCTGACAGCTCATGCTTAAAGTTAGAGAGAGAGATATAAGACTCCAGCTTCAGTGATTTTTGCAAATTGTTCCAATCATTGGCAGCAGAGAACTGGAAGGAAAGGTGACAAAAGGAAGTGTTGGCTTTGGTAAATGACCAGTGAAATATACCTGCTGGTGGGTGTTGCTATGGTGACCAGTGAGCTGAGATAAGGTGGGGCTTTACCTAGCAAAGATGTATAGATGACCTGGAGCCAGTGGGTTTGGCAACGAATATGTAGTGAGAGCATACAGCCAACAAGAGCATACAGGTCGTAGTGGTGGGTAGTATTTCGGGATTTGATGACAAAACGGATGGCACTGTGATAGACTGCAGCATGAGCGAAGGAGGCATTGTTGCAAAATAGGAAGCCGATTCTAGATTTAATTTTGGATTGGAGATGCTAAATGTGAGTCTGGAAGGAAAGTTTACAGTCTAACCAGTCACCTAAGTATTTGTAGTTGTCCACATATTCTAAGTCAGAACCGTCCAGATTAGTGATGCTAGTCGGGCGGGTGGGTGCGGGCAGCAATCGGTTGAAGAGCATGCACTTAGTTTTACTAGCATTTAAAAGCAGTTGGAGGCCAAGGAAAGAGTGTTGTATGGCATTGAAGTTCGTTTGGAGGTTTGTTAGCATAGTGTCCAAAGAAGGGCCAGATGTATACAAAATGATGTCGTCTGCGTAGAGGTGGATCAGATAATCACCAGCAGCAAGAGTGACATCATTGATATATACAGAGAAAATAGTCAGCCCGAGAATTGAACCCTGTGGCACACCCATAGAGACTGCCAGAGGTCCGGACAACAGGCCCTCCGATTTGACACACAGAACTCTATCTGAAGAGTTGTTGGTGAACCAGTCGAGGCAGTTATTTGAGAAGCCAAGGCTATTGAGTCTGCCGATAAGAATGCGGTGATTGACAGAGTCGAAAGCATATTTGTAAACAACAGCTGTTTCACAAAATCTAAGGAAGTCTCTAGATTTTGCTCGCCTGAAGTAGAGTATCTTGTGATAAATCGTAGACCACACTATCTGCCTAGAGAGTTTTCAGCTATACATTTCATGGCTGTTTATTTACCACCACAGACAGATGCTGGCACTAAGATCGCACTCAGACAGCTGTATAAGGAAATAAGAAAACAGGAAACCGCTCATCCAGAGGCGGAGGTCCTAGAGGCCGGAGACTTTAATGCAGGGAAACTTAAATGAGTTCTACCTAATTTCTATCAACATGTTAAATGTGCAACCAGAGGGAAAACAATTTTTGATCACCTTTACTCCACACACAGAGACGCGTACAAAGCTCTCACTCGCCCTCCATTTGGTAAATCCGACAACAATTCTATCCTCCTGATTCCTGCTTACAAGCTAAAATTAAAGCAGGAAGCACCAGTGACTCGGTCTATAAAAAAGTGGTCAGATGAAGCAGATGCTAGACTACAGGACTGTTTTACTATCACAGACCGGAACATGTTCCGTGATTCTTCCAATGTCATTGAGGAGTACACCACATCAGTCACTGGCTTTATAAATAAGTGCATTCAGGATGTCGTCCCCACAGTGACTGTATGGACATACCCCAACCAGAAGCCATGGATTACAGGCAACATTCGCACTGAGCTAAAGGGTAGAGGTGCCACTTTCAAGGTTTGGGACTCTAACCCGGAAGCTTATAAGAAATCCTGCTATGCCCTCTGACGAACCATCAAACAGGCAAAAATTCAATACAGGGCTAAGATTGAATCATACTACACCGGCTCAGATGCTCGTCTTATGTGGCAGGGCTTGCAAACTGTTACAGGCTACAAAGGGAAGCACAGCCACGAGCTGCCCAGTGACACAAGCCTACCAGACGAGCTAAATCACTTCTATGCTCGCTTCGAGGCAAGCAACACTGAGGCATGCATGAGAGCATCAGCTGTTCTTGATGACTGTGTAATCACGCTCTCCGTATCCAACGTGAGTAAGACCTTTAAATAGGTCAACATACACAAGGCTGCGGGCCCAGACGGATTACCAGGACATGTGGTCCGGGCATGTACTGACCAACTGGCAGGTGTCTTCACTGACATTTTCAACATGTCCCTGATTGAGTCTGTAATAAAAACATGTTTCAAGCAGACCACCATAGTCCCTGTGCCCAAGAACACAAATGCAACGTGCCTATATGATTGCAGATATTATGAATGCTATTCATTGACTATAGCTCAGTGTTCAACAGCATAGTACCCTCAAAGCAAATCACTAAGCTAAAGATCCTGGGACTAAACACCTCCCTCTGCAACTGGATCCTGGACTTCCTGACGGGCCGCCCCCAGGTGGTGAGGGTAGGTTGCAACACATCTGCCACCCTGATCCTCAACACCGGAGCCCCTCAGGGGTGCGTGCTCAGTCCCCTCCTGTACGGCAAAGCCTATTCCCCCTCAGGAAACTAAAATGATTTGGCATGGGTCCTCAGGTTCTACAGCTGCAACATCGAGAGCATGACTGGTTGCATCATTGCCTGGTACGGCAATTGCTCGGCCTCCGATCGCAAGGCACTCCAGAGCGTAGTGTGTACAGCCCAATACATCACTGGGGCTAAGCTGCCTGCCATCCAGGACCTCTACACCAGGCGGTGTCAGAGGAAGGCCCTAAAAATTGTCAAAGACCCCAGCCACCCCAGTCATAGACTGTTCTCTCTATTAGCGCATGGCAAGCGGTAGTGGAGTGCCAAGTCTAGGACAAAAAGGATTCTCAACAGTTTTTACCCCCAAGCCATAAGACTCCTGAACAGGTAATCAAATGGCTACCTGGACTATTTGCCTTGTGTGTGCTCCCCCTCCCCCAACCCCTCTTTTACGCTGCTGCTACTCTCTGTTTATCATATATGCATAGTCACTTTAACTATACATTCATGTACATACTACTCATCTGGCCCGACTAACCGGTGCCTGTATATAGCCTCGCTACTGCTATTATCACTATTTTTTTACAGTTTTTTTTCACTGTTGGTTAGAGACTGTAAGTAAGCATTTCACTGTAAGGTCTACCTACACCTGTTGTATTCGGCGCACGTGACAAATAATCTTTGATTTGATTTAATCTAGCATGGGTAGGATAGTCATCTGAATAAGGGTTAGTTTGGCAGCTGGAGTGAAGGGGAGCAATTAGGATAGAGGAAATCAAGTCTAGATTTAACTTTAGCCTGCAGCTTTGATATGTACTGAGAGAAGGACAGTGTACCGTCTAGCCATACTCCCAAGTACTTGTATGAAGTGACTACCTCAAGCTCTTAACCCTCAGAGGTAGTAATCACACCTGTGGGGAGAGGGGCATTCTTCTTATCAAACCACATGACCTTTGTTTTTGAGATGTTCAGAACAAGTTTAAGGGCAGAGAAAGTTTGTGGACATTAAGAAATCTTTGTTGTAGAGTGTTTAACAAACATCCGGGGAGGGGCCAGCTGAGTATAAGACTGTATAATCTGCATATAAATGGATGAGAGAGCTTCCTACTGCCTAAACTATGGTGTTGATGTAAATTGAGAAGTGTCTGGCCTAGGCTCAAGCCTTGGGGTACTCCCTTGTTGAAAGGCAGTGGCTGAGACAGCAGATGTTCTTACTTTATACACTGCACTCTTTGAGAGGTAGTTAGCAAACCAGGCCAAAGACCCCTCAGAGACACCAATACTCCTTAGCCGGCCCACAATAATGGAATATCATATCATATCAAAAGCTTGGATATAGTAATGGAGAGAGAGAGTTGTAGAAAATTGAATTTGTAGTGGCAACTGCAGAGAGGTATTTGGGTGTATGAGATTTGACCTCAAAAGAGTTACAGGGTGTGTTGAGTGGTGGTGTCCTGTTCTTTCAGGCTGTTGGCCTGAGGTAGGGTTAGACATATTAAAATAGTGGAGTTGGGTGGTGGGTGTATGGTTAGATGGTAGGGTATTTGTTGATTTATTCAGATTTTTTTAAATAAAAAAATAATAACAATTCAAGCAAAGTATAAGGGATGTATACTCCAGTTTAGTCGGTGGCTGTAATGCAACATTTATTGGATGCTTAACCGCCATTAAACCTCAGATAAAAACGTAATGGCTCTGGTGGGCTGTAGGTCAGGGTTTTGTTCAAGTCCCTCATTAAAACATTCGATTCAAACCATCAGTGGAACCCACCCCTGGTCCTCCCTAATAGCAATCCCTGGCCACCCAACTCCTGGCCTACTATTAAAGCATTTTAACTTGAGTTGTGTTGCTATGCTGTCAGAATTGAACATGTTTTATTTATTTCAAGAGTGTGTTTTCCTACACGTTTAAACAGTATGTAAAAATGTATACAATGCTGTTGGTGAAATGAAAACGACAGAGAACGTTCAATGCATCATGTCTTCGAGGTCAAAGCCCGATGCCACTGGGGGTCTCTGGTGGGGCGGTACTAACGACAAGTCAGGCGGCCAGCTGTGGCTAAACGAACACTAGCGGGCTTGTGAGCCATCAGAAAAATGCCGTATTTTTCGCTATTGGGTAGGACTTCACATCATGGAATGTAATGAACTTATTCCACGGGGGGAAACTATATATTATAGCCAACGGACGTCTTTGTTGAGAAATCGGACTGCCCCTGAGACTTGGATGGAGGTGCAAGCCAGCGCCACGACCGAGGAGGTGTAGAACGGGTACGAATCGGGTTTGTTTAGCTAACGTCAGCTAGCTATTATCGGGAGAAAGTTGCCTGTAAACGAGTGAAAACAGGGCGTTACTTGCGCGAGACAATAACCAAACTATTGTTTGTCTGCAGATGCCAGGTATTTAATCACAAAAGGTGTCAAAATACATATCAAATAAATACGTACTTTTCAACGAGACTACAGTACAGGCGTAGCTGTATAATGAGACGTTGGACAATTAGCTAGGCTAGCTAAGTCGGCACAAACAACTAGCTAATGGCTAGCGGTTTGTCAGCTAATATTAGCAAACTTGCTATAGGTAGTAGCACCGGTGTTTTAGCTAGCTAGGTAAAGTGTTTAAGCTAACTCTGTAACTAGACGCATTCTAGCAAGGAAAAAGAAAATAACAATTGCCGGTTAATTCTCAAACTTTTGCCATCCCAATACACCCATATTGGGCTGAATTACTAGGTTGCCAAATTAGCTAAACAACTAGCTAACTAGTTACTTTATTAGCAAGCTAGCTAACCAGCTAGCTACTGTCTTCAAATTCCATTGGCATTGCTTGTTGTGACACAGTGTGTTCATTAGCTAGCTAATGATTACAGTGACTGAGCTGTCAACCTCTCCACTTAGCTACCAAACGACCTATTGTTATGTTACATTTTTTCCTCGAGCAACATATGTCCTTTGTCATGCTTTAGCTGCCCCCATGCATTTACATTTTCTGGGACAATGAACAATTTGAGTTCATCATTTTATAATCTACTGTAAACAACCGCCTGATTTTATAATGTGATAGTAATTCGTTTTTTGCACTTCCACTCTCATTCAATATATTTAGCTAGCGGTATGGAAATTTTTGTTAAACAGGTCACTGCGTCTTATGGAATTGTCCCCCTCTCTCTCTGTCCAGTTGGTCTACCCGTCTCATCCTAATTATTAGCATAGTGAGGAGCAACCGACCTGACCACCATGCCTCCCAGACCGTCTTCTGGGGAACTATGGGGCATGCACTTGATGCCCCCGAGCATCCAGGTGGACTGCCTTCTCCCAAATGGGATGATTCTGACATTGGTGTGCACACGCGAGGCAACACTCATCTCAGTCAAACACGAACTCTTCAAAGAGGCCAGGAAGTATCCTCTCCACCACCTCCTACAAGAGGAGACCTCCTACATCTTTGTCAGCGTTACCCAAGAGGCTGAGAGAGAGGAGTTCTACGACGAGACAAGGAGACTGTGCGACCTCAGGCTTTTTCAGGCCTTCCTGAAAGTCATCGAACCAGTGGGCAACCGAGAGGAGAAAATACTCAACCGAGAAATTGGTATGAATGTCTCTCGTATTCTTTATACTTGGTCACTGACATCACATAGGCGCTTTCTTTGAGTATAGTGTGACATCTGGCTGTTTTCAAATACAGCACTCAAATTTCATTAATGAATACTGAGTGTGATTAAGATTGATACAATGTGTCTTGAAGCTATAGGAGTACATGAAATGTTATTTTTCTTTGTACAGGTTTTGCAATAGGAATGCCTATATGCGAGTTTGACCTGGTCAAGGACTCGGAAGTGCAGGACTTTAGAAGGAACATATTGAATGTCTGCAAGGAGTCTGTGGACCTCCGAGACACTAATGGACCCATCAGTAGAGCGTTGTACGTCTACCCTCCCAATGTAGAGTCGTCAGTAGAACTGCCCAAGCACATCTTCAATAAGCTTGACAAAGGTAGGAAATGGGAGACAGTGACACACAAAGAAGGTTTTGGTCTGGGAAAGGCAAAATGTCCCAGCCACGTACAGCCTAATATTCTAGAAACAGACACTATTGTAAACATTGACACAATCACCATCCACTTGTTTCAAATATGTTTTTTTTTGTGTGATTTTAATCAATTAAAATAAAATCTAATTTGTCACATGTGCCAAATACAACAGGTGTTGTAGACCTTACCGTGAAATGCTTGCTTTACCAGCCCTTAACCAACAATGCAGTTCAACAAATGGAGTGAAGAAAATATTTACTAAATAAACTAAAGTATATATATTTTTTGAAAGTAATACAATCAGAAATGGTGTGACATTTCTGATTGGATGGTGGAAGACTTGAACATTTACCTCACTTTTACCATGTTACTGGATGGTGGAACATTTACTTCACTTTTACCATGTTACTGGATGGTGGAAGACTTACCTCACTTACTTTTACCATGTTACTGTAGTAGCACATTTATTCAGGACCCTGGGACTGACCACCATATTATTTTCTCCCCCAGGTCAAATCATAGTGGTCATCTGGGTCATCGTGTCGCCGAGCAACGACAAGCAGAAGTACACCCTGAAGATCAATCACGACTGCGTGCCGGAGCATGTGATCGCAGAGGCCATCCGCAAGAAGACGCGTAGCATGCTGCTCTCTCACGAGCAGCTCAAGATGTGTGTGCAGGAGTATCAGGGAAAGTACATCCTCAAGGTGTGTGGCTGTGACGAGTACCTGCTGGAGAAGTACCCCCTTAGCCAGTACAAGGTAAACACAGACCCACACACACATTGCTCTGATGCGTACTCCACATCTTGAATAGGAATACAATTACACATCTGATGTAGTTCGACTCTTGCCGGAGTGTTTTTAAATATAATATGGAGATATGATACCAAAGAAATAATTCCCAAATGCTGCTTTTTATGGAAACAGTCTGATCTGAAAGGTTGGCGTTTGAGAGGAAAATAAGAAGGAAAAACACTTTTTTTTTTACAAGCGTACTCTGTTAGGAAATTCTTCCTTTGAATCCTGTCTGAAGCCTTTTAGAATGACTAGCCAATGACTAGCTAGCTATGTTGCACAGGTAAAAGCAGATGCGCAAAACACGGGTAGCCATTCGTTGCATATTCAATTACCTCTGGCTTGGTGTAGTGTCTAATGTCCTTATGTCTATGCCTTTCCTTTCCAGTACGTGAGGAGTTGCATCATGCTGGGGCGCATGCCTAACCTCATGCTAATGGCCAAGGATAGCCTTTACTCCCAGCTGCCCATCGACACCTTTACCATGCCCTCGTACGCCCGACGGATTTCCACGGCAACGCCCTATATGAACGGCGAGACGGCCACCAAGTCCCTGTGGACCATCAACGGCACTCTGAGGATCAGGATACTGTGCGCAACCTATGTCAATGTAAACATCAGGGACATTGACAAGGTACTGTACTTGAGGACTTTTGGGTTGTGTTCAGTAGAGCATATCGTAATGAAATGTTTTGCAACTGATAACGAATACCTGTGTTTATGGCTGTGGTGGTCATGCCATTTTTGTCAGCCGGTTATTGTCATGCAAAAGACTGCTGGTCTCACGGTAATTGACCGTTAATTAACAAACACTTTTAGCATCTCCAGGCTCCATGCATACAAGCCTCTGATGCCTGCCTTTGGAATATCTACATTTAAAAAAAAAAGTATAATTAATTGATTATGCACCAACACAATAAATGCATTATTTATTTTAGGCAGGTCTAAAGAAACATGATATGAAGAAAAGGTATTTCAGAAGAACAGAATATGAGTTGGCCTACTGTATGTTATCTGGATATTCTCCATGTCATAGGCTGTAGGCTTGTTAGCATACAAGATATGCTTATAAGTCCTGTGACGTTATTTAATATTATGATTTTATAGTAAGCAAGAATATAATTCACAAAACAAAAGTTGGTGTTCTGTTCTTTGCCTCACGCTGTTCTCTCAAGTGATCATATTTTCACCCATCAGACTTCTCAATTTAATCTTTACTAACATGTAAAATTAGTTTCAATTTAGACTGCCACATAATCAAATGGGCAGGGGAATATTCTTTTAATGCATATGCACTGGAATAGTGAATGGAGGCCATTTTCCTACCGGTACATTTTCCACTCAAGTTGGGTAGGCTACTCTGGTCGTTTCGCTGTGCACAGGTGATATCGTGCCCAAACTCTGTATGCCATAGGCTCACCCAAACCCGTGTCCTGCAGCTACCCAGTGCTTGGTTTGAGTCTCTGCGTGTTGCAGAAAGGAATGAAGGAGAGGGGGGGACAGAGACAGAAATGCAGTGGTTAGATATTCTGTAGCTGAAGGTATTGTCAGCCTATTAATTATATAAAAAATGCCCTCTTACTAGGCTATTCAAAATCTAAAACAAATTCACTATAATTCTAGGCTAAATCTCAATTTGATTTATTTAGGCTAGACCAATTATGTTTCGAAGAGATCTTAAGCCACTATGTTGGTATCTTTACTGTGTGTGAATGTTTTTCTGCCATGTGTAATATGCGGTAGATTATGTATTATATAACAGCACGATCATTATTTTAATTCTGTTATTTTTTGGGGGGGCTTGGGCTCGTATTTACTAATTTCATATGTAAATACTGTATTCTATTCTACTGTATATTAGTCAATCAAATCAAATTTTATTTGTCACATGCGCCGAATACAACAGGTTCAAGAAAGAGTTAAGAAAATATTTACTAAATAAACTAAAGTAACATTTTCTTTTTAAGTAACACAAGAAAATGACATAACAATAACGAGGCTATATACAGGGGTACCTATACCGAGTCAATGTTTGGGGGTACAGGTTAGTCGAGGTCATTTGTAAAGTGACTGCATAGATAATAAACAGCGAGTAGCAGCAGTGTAAAAACAAGGGGGGGGGGGGGGTTCAATGTACAGTAAATAGTCCGGGTGGCCATTTGATTAATTCAGCAGTCTGATGGCTTGGGGGTAGACGCTGTTAAGGAGCCTTTTGGTCCTAGCCTTGGCGCTCTGGTACAGCTTGCCGTGCGGTAGCAGAGAGAACAGTCTATGACTTGGCTGACTGGAGTCTTTGACAATTTTTTGGGGCTTCCTCTGACACCACCTAGTATATGGGTGCTGGATGTCAGGAAGCTTGGCCCTAGTGATATACTGGGCCGTATGCTCTGCCCTCAGTTGCGCCTTACGGTCAGATGCCGAGCAGTTGCCATACCAAGCGGTGATGCAACCAGTCAGGGTGCGCTCGATGGTGCAGCTGTAGAACTTTTTGAGGATCTGGGTACCCATACCAAATATTTTCAGTCTCCTGAAGGGGAAAAGGTGTTGTTGTGCCCTCTTCACAACTGTCTTTGGTGTGTTTGGACCGTTCTTGTTTGTTGGTGATGTGGACACCAAGGAACTTGAAATTCTCGACCTGCTCCACTTCAGCCCCGTCTCTGTTAATGTTCAAGGGGCCTGTTCGACCCTCCTTTTCCTGTTGTCCACAATCAGCTCCTTTGTCTTTCTCACATTGAGGGAGATGTTCTTGTCCTGGCACCACACTGCCCGGTCTCTCAGCTCCCAATAACAGACAACGATGAGGTAGGCTATCAGCCCTACCACTCTTGTGTCGTCAGCATACTGAATGATGCCGTTGGAGTCGTGCTTGGCCACGCAGGCGTGGGTGAATAGGGAGTACAGGAGGGGACTAAGCATGCACCCCTGAGGGGCCCCAGTGTTTAGAATCAGATGGCAGATGTGTTGTTGTCTACCCTTACCACTTGGGGGCGGCCCGTCAGGAAGTCCAGGATCCAGTTGTAGATGGAGGTGTTTAGTCCCAGGGTCTTTAACTTAGTTCCCACAAAGCTCATCACTATGGTGTTGAATGCTGAGCTATAGTCAATGAACAGCATTCTCATAGGTGTTCCTTCTGTCCAGGTGGGAAAGGGCAGCGGGGAGTGCGATTGAGATTGCGTCATCTGTTGGGGCGGTATGCGAATTGAAGTGGGTCTAGGCTTTCCGTCATGATGGTGTTGATGTGAGCCATGACCAGCCTTTTAAAGCACTTCATGGCTACCGACATGAGTGCTACGAGACGGTAATCATTTAGGCAGGTTACCTTCACTTCTTGGGCACAGGGACTATGGTGGTCTGTTTGAAACATGTAGGTATTACAGACTTGGTCACGGAGAGGTTGAAAATGTCAGTGAAGACACTTGACAGTTGGTCATCGCATGCTTTGAGTACATGTCCTGGTAATTTTTTAAGGTCTTGCTCACATTGCCTATGGAGAGCGTGATCACACAGTCGTCCAGAACTGCTGGCGCTCGCGTGCATGCTTCAGTGTTGCTTGCCTCGAAGCAAGCATAAAAGGCATTTAGCTCGTCTGGTAAGCTCGCTCCACTGGGCAGCTCACGGCTGGGTTTCCCTTTGTAGCCCTATAACATTTTTCAAGCCTTGCCACGTCCGACGAGCATCACAGCCGGTGTAGTGGGATTCAATCTTAGTCCTTTATTGATGCTTTGCCTGTTTGATGGCTCGTCTGAGGGAATAGCAGGATTTCTTATAAGCATCTGGATTAGTGTCCCACTCCTTGAAAGCGGCAGCTCTTACCTTTAACTCGGT
Organism: Oncorhynchus gorbuscha; assembly: GCF_021184085.1. Lineage (NCBI taxonomy): Eukaryota > Metazoa > Chordata > Actinopteri > Salmoniformes > Salmonidae > Oncorhynchus > Oncorhynchus gorbuscha. The sequence goes on from NC_060180.1 coordinate 67,549,598, forward strand.
GCGGATGTTGCCTGTAATCCATGACTTCTGGTTGGGAAATGTACGTACGGTTACTGTGTGGACAACGTCGTCGATGCACTTTATTGATGAAGCTGGTGACTGAGGTGGTATACTCCTCAATGCCATTGGATGAATCCCGGAACATATTCCAGTCTGTGCTAGCACTCCGACATTGCTCGCCCTAATATTTGTTTTACTTTTAGGTATGTGTGTATTGTTAGATATTACTGCACTGTTGGAGAATTTTGATACACCCGCAATAACATCTGCTAAATATGTGTATGTGACCAATACGATTTGATATGTATAGTCATATGAACAAGTTCAGGCAGTACCGCTTTACAAAAGGTTTTCTCCCCACTGAACACGATCCTGTTGTCAGTTCTGTTGTACATGTATGTGCAGGTCCTCGTGAAGAAGAGGAACAACATTTAGATGTAATATCTGAATAGATCCGGTTTGGGCCCTAATGTCCTGGATGTCCGTTTCTGTATTAAAGGCATCTATATAAATGATTGATGTGTCCCTGCTATTGATCTAGATCTATGTCCGGACTGGGATCTACCACGGTGGGGAGCAGCTGTGTGACAATGTGAACACTCAGCGCGTGCCATGCTCAAATCCCAGGTATGCCATCCAGCGTCATAATAAACTGTGCTTTCTTTATGAAGTACTTGCTAAATCACATACTGCAGGTCGTTACAGTGAGACTACTTTTACTCGCATATGTATTTTGCTGTGGGATCTGGATTTTTAATTTAGGAGCACCAGTGTGCCTAGAAAAATGTATGATTCTACCTTTTTACTACTTCCTATTTTGCGTTTGTGCTCCTAAATGTCTTTCGGTGTGCCTTTATTTTTCAACTTAGGCTCATATGTGCTCCTTGTAAAATAGCGAAGCCTATTGTTAGCTTCATAAGTATGTTTATTTGATTGATTGGTGAAATGTTCTTGTTGTCCGTCCCAGGTGGAATGAGTGGCTGAACTACGACATGTACATTCCAGACATCCCACGTGCCGCCCGCCTCTGTCTGTCCATCTGCTCTGTGAAAGGGAGGAAGGGGGCTAAAGAGGTGAGCTCTCCCTCCTGCCTACCGGTGCCAGGAACTTAGTTTGGCCAAACCAAAAGTCACTTTTTTTCCCCTGTCAGAAAGTATCAGAGGTCTCAAACTCAAAATACCAGAGGGCCTATGTCAGTCTTACTGTTGTCAGGGGGGGCCTATGTCAGTCTTACTGTTGTCAGGGGGGCCTATGTCAGTCTTACTGTTGTCAGGGGGGCCTATGTCAGTCTTACTGTTGTCAGGGGGGCCTATGTCAGTCTTACTGTTGTCAGGGGGGCCTATGTCAGTCTTACTGTTGTCAGGGGGGCCTATGTCAGTCTTACTGTTGTCAGGGGGCCAATGTCGGTCTTACGGTTGTCAGGGGGCCCAATGTCGGTCTTACAGTTGTCAGGGGGGCCCAATGTCGGTCTTACGGTTGATCAGGGGGCCAATGTCGGTCTTACGGTTGATCAGGGGGGCCAATGTCGGTCTTACGGTTGATCAGGGGGGGCAATGTCGGTCTTACGGTTGATCGGGGGCAATGTCGGTCTTACGGTTGATCAGGGGGCAATGTCGGTCTTACGGTTGATCAGGGGGGCAATGTCGGTCTTACGGTTGTCAGGGGGCAATGTCGGTCTTACGGTTGTCAGGGGGGGCAGGGGGGCAATGTCGGTCTTACGGTTGTCAGGGGGGCCCAATGTCGGTCTTGGTCCTGTCATGGGGGGGGGTGTGTCGGTCTTGGTGTTGTCGGAGGGGGCTAGAGCGAAGCAGCTTTTGGGCCTGATGTGGCTATGGACTAGATGGATATGGAAAAATACATTACCAGTACATTTCCTGGCTTTAACCAATCCTGTTGTTGTCTTTGTGCAACCATCGTCTTCAATTTTATCCTTCCATTGCTTGGAATGCTATATCGTTTAACAAAATAATTTAACTATTTACATTAACCACGATTCCAATCCAACTCCATACATTTGACTGCAATTACAATCCAACGTTGCTCTATTGTTGCTGCAGGAGCATTGTCCACTAGCCTGGGGCAACATCAATCTGTTTGACTACACCCACACTCTAGTGGCCGGGAAGATGGCCCTCAACCTGTGGCCTGTGCCCCATGGCCTGGAAGACCTGCTCAATGCCATCGGAGTCACTGGCTCCAATCCAAACAAGGTCGGAGGTGTTAGCTAGCTCAACCACACACACACACACACACACACACACACACACACACACACACACACACACACACACACACACACACACACACACACACACACACACACACACACACACACACACACACACACACACACACACACACACACACACACACAGAGAGACCGATGCAAAGACACACTTTCTCAAAGACACTCAGCTTGAGTGGCGAACGATAAGCCGCACACACACACCTACAGAGACAAAGTTACACACACCATCACGACCCCAAATTCATTCACATACAGCTTGAGCGGCTAGCAATAATCCTCCGCTCTCGCTGTCTAAGCCTCTTATCTCCCTTATTAATGACTAATTTACGCGCCACCTAACCCCACAATAGGACACCATGGTTCTCTTAAGGCCCTTTTGAATGACCTCTTGTGACCTTTTCATTGTATTACCATGGGCCCGCAGGAAACCCCTTGCCTGGAGCTGGAGTTTGATCACTTCAGTAACCCGGTCAAGTTCCCCGACATGCCGGCCATCGAGGAGCACGCCAACTGTAACATATCCCGGGAGCTGGGCTTCAACTACTGCCACACCGGTTTGGTAATTCCCAAGCGTTTGTGTTTCTAAGTCAATATTAACATTGTACGTTAATCTGTTATGTTGATTTAATGCTGTTGACAAGTCGGGTAAACTGGAGACGTCACTAGCAGTCACCACACAACCTGAGACGCCTGTGGTATCATATTTCATTCATAGTGTCTCTCCCTGAGGCATGTTCATTAGGCTCAAAACAGGAAGGAAAAACCCCCATCTTGAAACAGGGAGGGTAGTACCTGAGTGTGTCCAATAAGAACACAGATTTTAGTTTTCTGTTGCAAAACGTTGTACAACGGAGTGTTTATTGAACACAACCCTGTTTCCCACCGTCGTTTAATAAGCAGCATAATGGTCTCTATTGCAGAGTAACAGACTGGCGAGGGACAACCCCCTGACGGACAGTGACAATGAACAGCTGCGCTTGGTGTGTAACAGAGACCCACTGTCTGAAATCACTGAGCAGGAGAAGGACTTCCTGTGGAGGCACAGGTAATATGCAGTATGTGTGTGTGTGTACATACAGTGTGTATGCTTCATCAACAAATGCATATTTGTTATGAAAAACTCGTAAACAAAACCCTCGCAAGATCTATTTAACATTTCTTACCTGAAATTGTTTGGTTACTTGCTCAAGCTACTCAACAAGCTCTTCTACTAACTATCCCAGTGTGTGATGTTAGGAGAGGAAACTAATGCACTATACTCTCCACCTGTAGACATTACTGCGGCACTATCCCAGAGATACTTCCCAAGATTCTCCTGGCAGTGAAATGGAACTCCAGAGATGAGGTTGCACAGGTAAACAGTCTCACATTTCAACTGTTGACACTTGTCTTTTTTAATAGCCTAGCATAGCATGGGCTATTTGCTGCATATTCATTTGAATTGATTTGACTAATTTAGCCATTTGGTTCCATTTCTGAGATGGTCATGTCAGTAAATATTATTTTATTATTTATTTTTTAAATAATTTCCTCGAGCTTTGCATTTTATTTTAGACATGCATTTTTATATTTGTTGTTCTTTGTCTCAGATGTATTGCCTTCTGAAGGACTGGCCAGCCATAAAGCCAGAACAAGCCATGGAGTTGCTGGACTGCAACTTCCCCGATCCCATGATTCGAGACTTTGCCGTGAAGTGCCTTGAGAAATACTTAACAGACGACAGACTCTCTCAATACCTCATCCAGCTGGTCCAGGTACAGTAATAAATACCTACTAGACAGACTCATTACCTCATCCAGCTGGTCCAGGTACAGTAATAAACACACTCGTGTTTAAAAGTTTGGGGTCACTTAAAAATGTCCTTGTTTTTGAAAGAAAAGCACATTTTCTGTTTGTTTAAAAAAAACATCAAATTGATCAGAAATACAGTGTAGACATTGTTAATGTTGTAAATGACTATTGTAGCTGAAAACAACTGATGTTTTATGGATTATCTACATAAGCGTACAGAGGCCCATTATCAGCAACCATCACGCCTGTGTTCCAATGGCACGTTGTATTAGCGAATCCAAGTGTATAATTTTAAAAGGCTAATTGATCATTAGAAAACCCTTTTGCAATTATGTTAGCTGAAAACTGTTGTTCTGATTAAAGAAGCAATAAAACTGACCTTCTTTAGACTAGTTGAGTGTCTGGAGCATCAGCGTTTGGGGGTTCGATTACAGGCTCAACATGGCCAGAAACAAAGACTTTTCTTCTGGAACTCGTTAGTCTATCTTGTTTGTCTTTGCAGAGTTGCAAATAAAAAAAACCTATCTCAGACTGGCCAAGAAAAAGAAAAGATTAAGATGGGGAAAAGAACACACACTGTACAGAGGAACTCTGCCTAGAAGGCCAGCATCTCGGAGTCGCCTTACTGTTGACGTTGAGACCTGTGTTTTGTGGGTACTATTTAATGAAGCTGCCAGTTGAGAACTTGTGAGGCATCTGTTTCTCCAACTAGTCACTCTAATGTACTTGTCCTCTTGCTCAGTTGTGCACCGGGGCCTCCCACTCATCTTTCTATTCTGGTTAGAGCCAGTTTCCTCTGTTCTGTGAAGGGAGTAGTACACAGCGTTGTACGAGATCTTCAGTTTCTTGGCAATTTCTAGCATGGAATAGCCTTCATTTTTCAGAACAAGAATAGACTGATGAGTTTCAGAAGCAAGTTCTTTGATTTCAGGCCATTTTGAGCCTGTAATCAAACCCACAAATGCTGATGCTCCTGATACTCAACTAGTCTAAAGAAGGCCAGTTTTATTGCTTCTTTAATGAGCACAACAGTTTTCAGCTGTGCTAACATAATTGCAAAACTGTTTTCTAATGATTTAATTAGCCATTTAAATGATAAACTTGGATTAGCTAACACAACGTGCCATTGGAACACAGGAGTGATGGTTGCCGATAATGGGCCTCTGGCCTCTGTATACCTCTGGCCTCTGTATACAGATAATGGGCCTCTGGCCTCTGTATACAGATAATGGGCCTCTGGCCTCTGTATACGTAGATAATCCATTAAAAAATCAGCCGTTTCCAGCTACAAAAGTAATTTACAACATTAAGAATGTCTACACTGTATTTCCGAGCAATTTGATATTTTAATGGACAAAAAAAATGATTTTCCTTCAAAAACAAGGACATTCCTAAGTGACCACAAACTTTTGAACTGTAGTTTACCTACCAGACAGACTCTCTGAATACCTCGTCCAGCTGGTCCAGGTACAGTCATACGACCCACTCATAGTCTGTGCTGTGTAGAGACAGAATGGCCACATAGAAACCACATACTATTCTATTCATTTTCTTTGACTCAACATGAATGCCACTGCCATCTTGATAGTTGGGGTTTTGACACCATCTGACAACATTTTAAATAATTAACACTACGTAATGACATTTCAATATGACCCTTTAGGCTAAATGCTTTATTTTACATGGTGGCTTTATTCCGTCTTATCTCTTTCTGTGGTTTGCTAAAGTAATCCTTTTACAGTGTATTCAAAAAGACCCCTTGACTTTTTCCACTTTTTGTTACGTTACAGCCTTATTCTAAAATTGATGAAGGAAAAAAACAATCTACACACACTACCCGTTAATGACAAAGCAAAAACAGACATTTTTGACATTTATGCAAATTTATTATAATTAAAAAACAGATATAGTTTCTTTACATAAGTATTCAGACCCTTTGCTATGAGACTTGAAATTGAGCTCAGGTGCATCCTGTTTTCATTGATCATCCTTGAGTTTCTCCAACTTAATTGGAGGCCATCTGTGGTAAATTAAATTCATTAGACATGATTTGGAATGGCACACACCTGTCTATAGAATGTCCCACAGTTGACAGTACATGTTAGAGCAAAAACCAAACCATGAGGTCAAAGGAATTGTCTAAAGAGCCCTGAGACAGGATTGTGTCGAGGCACAGACCTGACTTTCAATCCACATAAATCAAATCACATTTTATTTGTCACATGTGCCGACTACAACAGGTAAAAAGACCTTACCATGAAATGCTTACTTTACAAGCCCTTAACCAACAATTGCAGTTCAATAAATTAAGAGTTAAGAAAATATTTAGTAAATAAACTAAAGTAAAAAAATAAACACAATAATGAGGCTATATACAGGTGGTACCAGTACCGAGTCAATGTGCGGGGGTACAGGTTAGTTGAGGTAATTTGTACATGTAGATAGGGGTAAAGTGACTATGCATAGACAGTAAACAGAGAGTTGCAGCAGTGTAAAAACAAGCGGGGGGGGGGGGGGGGGGGGTTCAATGTAAATAGTCCGGGTGGATATTTCATCCCCCACATGAACATTCTTCCTGCTCGTATCTCATTTAGGCTACACTGGTTTCCAGTTCAGAGTTTACATCTATCAGCTCCTACAGAGAGGTAATGAACTCAACAGTTTAATGAATTGGACAAGTCGCTCCTAATTTTAGGCTCCTGCTATTAAGGAGAAGAACGCGAAGGGTGAAATTGACTATTCACCTCAAATATTTAATACATTTCAGAACAAGGCTGTAATGTAACAAAATGTGGAAAAAGTCAAGGGGTCTGAATTAGAGGTAGACCGATTATGATTTTTCAACGCCGATACAGATTATTGGAGGACCAAAAAAGGCCATACCAATTAATCGGCCGATTTATAATTAATTTTTTTTTTTTTTTTTAAACTTTTTTAAAAATAATAAAATAAAAACTTATTGTTTTTTGTAACAATGTCAATTACAACAATACTGAATGAACACTTATTTTAACTTAATAAAATCCATTTAGCCTCAAATAAATAATGAAAGATGTTCAATTTGGTTTAAATAATGCAAAAACAAAATGTTGGAGATGAAAGTAAAAGTGCAATATGTCCCATGTAAGAAAGCTAACATTTAAGTTCCTTGCTCAGAACATGAGAACATATGAAAGCTGGTGGTTCCTTTTAACATGAGTCTTCAATATTCCCAGGGAAGAAGTTTTAGGTTGTAATTATTATAGGAATTATAGGACTATTTCCCTCTATACCATTTGTATTTTATTAACCTTTGACTATTAGATGTTCTTATAGGCACTTTAGTATTGCCAGTGTAGCTTCCTTCCCTCTCCTCGCTCCTCCCTGGGCTCGAACCAGCAACACAACAGCCACCATCGAAGCAGCGTTACCCATGCAGAGCAAGGGGAACAACTACTAGAAGGCTCAGAGCGAGTGACGTTTGAAACGCTATTAGCGCGCGCTAACTAGCTAGCCATTTCACTTTGGTTACACCAGCCTCATCTCGGGAGTTGATAGGCTTGAAGTCATAAACAGAGCAATGCTTGACGCACAACAAAGAGCTGCTGGCAAAACGCACGAAAGTGCTGTTTGAATGAATGTTTACGCGCCTGCTTCTGCCTACCACTGCTCAGTCAAATACTTATATACTTCTATACTTGTATGCTTAGTCAGATTATATGCAACGCAGGACACGCTAGATAATATCTAGTAATATCATCAACCATGTGTAGCTAACTAGTGATTATGATTGATTGATTTTTATAAGATAAGTTTAATGCTAGCTAGCAACTTACCTTGGCTTACTGCATTTGCGTAACAGGCAGTCTCCTTGTGGAGTGCAACGAGAGAGAGGCAGGTCGTTATTGCGTTGGACTAGTTGACTGTAAGGTTGCAAAATTGGATTCCCCCCGAGCTGACAAGGTGAAAATCTGATGTTCTGCCCCTGTACGAGGCAGTTAACCCACTGTTCCTAGGCCGTCATTGAAAATAAGAATTTGTTCTTAACTGACTTGCCAAGTGAAATAAAGGTATAAAAAAATACGGCAAATCGGCGCCCAAAACTACCGATTTCTGATTGTTATGAAAACTTGAAATCAGCCCTAATTAATCGGTCATTCCGGTTAATCGGTCGACCTCTAGTCTGAATACTTTACGATGCACTTTGTTGGTGTGTGTTGTAAACGTGCCCTGTGTTTTCTTTCTTCTTCTGGCCACCAGGTTCTTAAGTACGAACAGTACCTCGACAACCCGCTGGCCCGCTTCCTGCTGAAGAAGGCTTTGACCAATCAGCGGATAGGACATTTCTTCTTTTGGCATCTCAAGTGAGTTTGTTTCCCGGTTGTTTCTACAGCGTGTATTATGGATGGCTTGATGTTGCCACAGGCAGTTGGAATGCCGTTCTGCTGGTATAATACATCTTTCTCCAAGGTCCTCTAAAAAGCTTAATTTGTGCATATCATGGTTTACGTAAAGAAAAGCTGACCGAGGGCAATTCGCCAGATCAAGTTACACATTTATTTTCACTGTGTGTTCAGTTGATATGCTTGAAGTCATAAACAGCGCAATGCTTGAAGCATTCGAAGAGCTGCTGGCAAAATGCACTAAAGTGCTCTTTGAATGAATGCTTACGAGCCTGCTGCTGCCTACCATCGCTCAGTCAGACTGCTCTATCAAATCATAGACTTAATTATAACATAATAACACACATAAATATGAGCCGTAGGTCATTAATATGGTCAAATCCGGAAACTATCATCTCAAACAAAACGTTGATTCTTTCAGTGAAATACGGAACCGTTACATATTTTGTCTAACAGGTGGCATCCATCAGTCTAAATATTCCTGTTACATTGCACAACCTTCAAAGTTATGTCATAATTACGTAAAATTCTGGCAAATTAGTTCGCAACGAGCCAGGCGGCCCAAACTGTTGCATATACCCTGACTCTGCATGCAATGAACGCAAGAGAGGTGACACAATTTCACCTGGTTAATATTGCCTGCTAACCTGGATTTATTTTAGCTAAATATGCAGGTTAAAAAAATATATACTTCTGTGTATTGATTTTAAGAAAAGCATTGATGTTTATGGTTAGGTACAGTTGTGCAATGGTTATGCTTTTTTCGCAAATGCGCTTTTGTTAAATCATGTTAGGAAGAAATAGTCTTCACACAGTTCGCAACGAGCCAGGCGGCCCAAACTGCTGCATAAACCCTGACTCTACTGCAAGAGAAGTGACACAGTTTCCCTAGTTAAAAGAAAATCATGTTAGCAGGCAATATTAACTAAGTATGCAGGTTTAAAAATATATACTTGTGTATTGATTTTAAGAAAGGCATGAATGTTTATGGTTAGGTACACGTTGGAGCAACTAGTCCTTTTTCGCGAATGCGCACCGCATCGATTATATGCAACGCAGGACGCGCTAGATAAACTAGTAATATCATCAACCATGTGTAGATATAACTAGTGATTTTTTATTTTATGCTAGCTAGCAACTTACCGTGGCTTCTTACTGCATTCGCGTAACAGGCAGGCTCCTCGTTGAGTGCAATGTAAGGCAGGTGGTTAGAGCGTTGGACTAGTTAACCGTAAGGTTGCAAGATTGAATCCCCGAGCTGACAAGGTAAAAATCTGTCGTTCTGCCCCTGAACAAGGCAATTAACCCACCGTTCCTAGGCCGTCGTTCTTAACCGACTTGTCTAGTTAAATAAAGGTGTAAAAAAAAATATCGGCCAAATCGGTGCCCAAAAATACCAATTTCCGACTGTTATGAAAACTTGAAATCTGCCTTAATTAATCGGCCATTCCGATTAATCGGTCAACCTCTATGCACAATCAGGTCGATGATATATGATTAAATCTCATATGATGGCATTTGACATTGACGATATATCTTGAAGGTCAAGATTATGCTGTATTTGAACTTTACAAATCCATACTGTGCAGAGTTATAACTCAACTGATAAAAATCTGTTACATGAAGTCTAAATGAATTAACTAAGCCTTGTTTTTTTCGCCATACTAAGATTGTTGAATGAAAATGCGACTAAAATATATATATATTTTTTTTATTATTATCTACTTATATTAATGTTGCAAAACGATTATATTGCGATATTTATAGTAGCATATCGTAGAAGAGGTCTGCTGCTGAACCAATCACAATCACATAAGTTATTGTCTCTGTCTCCAGGTCGGAGATGCACAACAAGACTGTGAGCCAGCGGTTTGGCCTGCTGCTGGAGTCCTACTGCCGGGCCTGTGGCATGTACCTCAAGCACCTGAGCAGACAGGTGGAGGCCATGGAGAAACTCATCAACCTTACCGACCTCCTCAAGCAGGAGAAGAAGGACGAGGCCCAGAAGGTCAAGTTTACGCTGTGGTCAAGGCCCTTCCACTTCATGCTCTAACATGGAAGCCTCAATAGATGACCACGTTTTTGTTATCCTCAATACAACACAAAATAACAACCCACAGTCATACAACAAACTAGCGATACTAAGCAAAACGAGTAGAACTGCTATACAAGCCAACAGGCCCAAATGGTCTTCACGACTATGGACTCCTTGCAGTAAAGTGAAGCTCTCTCTCTCTCTCTCTGCCCTCAGGTTCAGATGAAGTTCCTGGTGGAGCAGATGAAACGGCCTGACTACATGGATGCCCTACAGAGCTTCACCTCTCCACTCAACCCAGCGCACCAGCTGGGAAACCTCCGGTACAGACACTTTTTCAATCCAGAAAGCGCAGTAGACATGACCACAAACGTCCACATATTTCCCCGGGAATGTTTGAACAAAGAAACCAAGAAATGTATCCTGTGAAAATGAGGGTTAATCACAGGTCAAATGTTTTCCTAACGTTATTCTCAGCGCCTCCGTGTTGATACAATGTTTACGATCTGTTTTAGCTTGGAAGAGTGCCGGATGATGTCATCGGCCAAGCGGCCCCTGTGGCTCAATTGGGAGAACCCCGACATGATGTCAGAGCTGCTCTTCCAGAGCAACGAGATCATATTTAAAAATGGAGATGGTATGTCTCGCTAATGCATATCGAATCACTCAACCCCCTTCACTCACTAGACGATAAACATGCTTACAGGATCCCATTTTACATGCATGTCCCCAAACTCACTTTGCATTGCCCTGGCACCGATTAATAATGCATTAAGGCAGGGTTTCCTAAACTCGGTCCTGGGGACCCCAAGGGGTCCACAACTCTACACCACTGATTCAACTATCCAACGTTGATCATTAAGGTTTGATGATTTGAATCAGCTGTGTAGTGTTAGGGGGCAAAAACCAAAACGTGCACCCCTTTGGGGTCCCCAGGACTGAGTTTGGGAAACGCTGCATTTTAAAGTGTGATCAAAGCTTGAACTGCTCATCATCTTGCTATTCCACCCCCCCACCCCCCCCTGTCTCCTTCAGATCTGAGGCAGGACATGCTGACTTTGCAGATCATTAGAATAATGGAGAACATCTGGCAGAACCAGGGCCTTGATCTCAGGTACTGTCTCTCTGTAGCCGCTCAGCAGCAGCAGCACGCATGGATAGTCGATTTCACCCTTCGTGTTCTTCTCCTCAATAGCAGGAGCCTAAAATTAGGAGCGACACGTGTAGCCTAAATGAGATACGAGCAGGAAGAATGTCCATGTGGGTGGACTGAAAGTCAGGTCGCTTTCTTATTGGTCTATTAACTAATTTATCACAGGCAGGCCAAAACTCCATCCCACCAAAACAGGCTGACATTTCAGGCTGTCTTTTCAAACCGCTCTTACACGAAAAGGGCATTTATTATAATTTTCACAATTCAACAACCTCATAGGTTGGAATTCCATGACAGACTGACCAGGTGAAAGCTATGATCCCTTATTGATGTCACGTGTCGAATCCACTTCAATCCGTGTAGATGAAGGAGAGGAGGCAGGTTAAAGAAGCAGTTTTAAGCCTGTGTCGATGGCTGGATAGACGGAGGCATAGATGTGTTTGACTGTAGTATTTTGAGGGATTTATAGACCCATCCAATCTTTTTCATGATCATATTTTGTAAGTTACTTTTCTTAAATTGTAAATATTGTATATTTTTGTTGGAATTGTGAATTTGTATGATTGTGTGCAGGGCTTCTTGGTCTCATGGGATTTCCTGTTTTAAATCAATTGAAATATATCCTATTGCTTCCTCTGTGTCATTCAGGATGCTGCCGTACGGCTGCCTGTCCATCGGCGACTGCGTGGGCTTGATAGAGGTGGTGAGAAACTCCCACACCATCATGCAGATCCAGTGTAAAGGAGGCCTGAAGGGGGCGCTGCAGTTCAACAGCCACACACTGCACCAGTGGCTCAAGGACAAGAACAGGGGGGAGATGTGAGTGATGCCTGGGCTAGGTTCCAATAGCCACACTTGAACACCACATAGAACGAATGCCCAGTAGCCCTATGTAGCTTTGTTCTTCTACATTGCTTCATTCGAAGCAATCCTAATTCATTCTAAATTATACTATTGTAATGGATAGAGATTTGGTGAGACATTTCATAGTTCCAAGCAGTGAAACTATTTGGAACAGTCCGTTGCTTATGGGGGGACAACATATCAAGTTTATTCTCCACAGGGCAAAGGTTTCCTGGAATTGCTTAGGAGTGGATTGTACTGTTTGGTATTCCTATTATTACAACTTCCTCTTCAGTTAAATGCCATTGAAAACCCATTAAACTGTGTCCAGGTACGACCAGGCCATTGACTTGTTCACACGGTCGTGTGCGGGCTACTGCGTAGCCACCTTCATCCTGGGGATCGGTGACAGACACAACAGCAACATCATGGTCAAAGATGATGGACAGGTACTTCAGACTAACGGCCCTGCTACACTATAGCCGTCAGCCGTTGAGGAAATGCTTCCTTTAAAATCAATGAAAGGTGCTTCACTGCCTGCGCTATGTCACGTCCAATGGCAGGATTCAAGCTCAAGACTCTGAGGTTCAATTCTTGACGCAAGCGATCATTATATCTTGTGAATTGAAATAACGAGAAATTGTTTATTGGTTGCATATGGCCTCGACTACACACCCCTGGTTATTTTACTAAGATTTATGACGTCAAGAAGCTACTAGGAGAAACTCTAGCGAGCTACATTGACAAGCTAGGTTCAGAATATAAACAAAAACAACTTGTGTAATTACAGTATCATTTAGAATGGCCACTAGCAACAATGTATAACATTTTAAATAAAAAAAATGGACCTAAGCTGTTGTACTGACACATAATTGATGACTGTGGTGCAGTAGGGGAGAATGGAGTAAAGATGGTCCTCCGCTCTCAAAACAACACGCTCTATGTAGCAGGTAGAACTGGTTGGAAGATTCCTGGAATAAGCAGGAAACCTGGGAATCTTCCAACCAGCATTTCTGAAAAACTGTGGAATTTTGTGAAAGTTGCCAGATTTTCTGCAATCCTACACACTACTCTTTTCTCTTGACATTCTTTGGTTATAGGTTAAAAAATAGTTGTACAAATATTTTCTCCTTGCAGCTATTCCACATAGACTTTGGCCATTTCCTGGATCACAAGAAGAAGAAGTTCGGCTACAAGCGAGAGCGGGTGCCCTTCGTCTTGACACAGGACTTCTTAATCGTCATCAGTAAAGGAACCCAGGAGTGCACCAAAACCAGGGAGTTTGAGAGGTACAGTTTCACTATTTTGTGTTTATGTTAGCTTTCCTATAAGTGAATATTAGGTGTTAGGTTCACTACCCTAAATGTCGAGGTACGTGCTTGAATATATGATGCCGTACCCTTTTTGTCTTCCTTTGCTTTAAATGGATGTGTACATGTCATTGTGTTACAGAATGATATCATTACTCCAACTGGTAATACAATGCAACTTTATCTCACACACACACGCACATCTCCTAACCCAGCTAGGTTCAACATTTCCCAGACGAATCGTCCCTCACCGTTGTCCTTCCATTCCCACCAGGTTCCAGGAGATGTGCTACAAGGCCTACCTGGCAATCCGGCAACACGCCAACCTCTTCATCAACTTGTTTTCCATGATGCTGGGCTCGGGGATGCCCGAACTGCAGTCCTTCGACGACATCGCTTACATCCGCAAGACCCTGGCGCTGGACAAGACTGAGCAGGAGGCCCTGGACTACTTTATGAAGCAGATGAACGACGCCCACCACGGCGGCTGGACCACCAAGATGGACTGGATCTTCCACACAATCCGCCAGCACGCCATGAACTGAGAGGGGGCCATCTGCCCGGAGAGTAGCAGCAATGCAGAGAGGACAAGGGCGGATCTCTACACCATCCGCCTGGACTGTGTGTCAACGGAGAGACTAGAGCGGATCTCTGCACCATCCGCCAGCTAAGCATGCCATGAGCTGAGATGGCAGAGCGGACAACGCTAGCGTCCACGGATGGAGCTATGAATGGATAGAAACCATTTGCTGAATTGAGAGGCTAGAACGGATCGCTACATCATCTGCTAACTTCTGAGCTCTGAGGGAAATGCACATCTGTACACCATCCACTAGGAGGCGCCAAAAGTGGATATTAGGGATGCATCGATAGGGAAATGACGGACTGATGCGATAATCATATTTACTGGACCTTATCTTTCTCATATTGGTATGGCAATATAGCCACAGTTCTCTTTGTAAAATTAGGGGAACAACCACGATTGTAAACAGCCATTTTGCAAAAGTTATGTCATTTTTAAGATGAAAGCGATCTATTGTATTATCAGCCGATACCGATATGATGGCTGTTTTTTTTCCCTTCCTATATCAAAGCATGCCCAGGGTCATGTACTGCTAACACACCAGGATACCGTGAAGACCTGCCCAGGGTCAGGTCCTGCTAACACACCAGGATACCGTGAAGACCTGCCCAGGGTCAGGTCCTGCTAACACACCAGGATACCGTGAAGACCTGCCCAGGGTCAGGTCCTGCTAACACACCAGGATACCGTGAAGACCTGCCCAGGGTCAGGTCCTGCTAACACACCAGGATACCGTGAAGACCTGCCCAGGGTCATGTACTGCTAACACACAAGGATACCGTGAAGACCTGCCCAGGGTCATGTCCTGCTAACACACCAGGATACCGTGAAGGCCTGCCCAGGGTCATGTCCTGCTAACACACCAGGATACCGTGAAGACCTGCCCAGGATCATATCCTGCTAACACACCAGGATACTGTGAAGGCCTGCCCTGCTAACACCAGGATACCGTGAAGACCTGCCCAGGGTCATGTCCTGCTAACACACCAGGATACCGTGAAGACCTGCCCAGGGTCATGTCCTGCTAACACACCAGGATACCGTGAAGATCTGCCCAGGGTCATGTCCTGATAACACACCAGGATACCGTGAAGGGCGGCCCAGGGTCATGTCCTGCTAACACACCAGGATACCATGAAGACCTGCCCAGGGTCATATCCTGCTAACACACCAGGATACTGTGAAGGCCTGCCCTGCTAACACCAGGATACCGTGAAGACCTGCCCAGGGTCATGTCCTGCTAACACACCAGGATACCGTGAAGACCTGCCCAGGGTCATGTCCTGATAACACACCAGGATACTGTGAAGGCCTGCCCAGGTTCATGTCCTGCTAACACACCAGGATACCGTGAAGACCTGTCCAGGGTCATGTCCTGCTAACACACCAGGATACCGTGAAGGCCTGCCCAGGGTCATGTCCTGCTAACACACCAGGATACCGTGAAGGCCTGCCCAGGTTCATGTCCTGCTAACACACCAGGATACCGTGAAGGCCTGCCCAGGGCACGCAACGGAAAATGGTTTGATACGGAAAACAAAACAAAAATTCTTATTGGGCAAATCTTGGCAGTCTCTTTCAATCATGTTTTCTTCCTCTTGGTGCCCATTGAACACGACCCAGAATACCACCAGCATTGTTAATTCCCAGTGATGGATGGTTGACAGACACTAGGATGTCCTTTTCATCGTCTGCTGTCAACTGTAAGATTAGCGAGAGAACTGACAAATCGTGTTTGATCTCAATTGACGATCACACATCGTGTGTGGTGTGTGTGTGTCAGTGTCATCTCACCCCCCCCCCCCCCCGCCCCCGCAGATGGAAACGGTCATGTTTCGTGACCTCAAAGTTTGAGATTTTGTACAGAAGTATCCCAATGGTCTTGTATGCATACATTATTCCTTTTTCGTCTTCATTTTCTACTGAGCCAAAGTACTATATATATATATATATATATATATATCTCCCCTACTACATCTGACTTATCAGTCTAACCATGAGTCACTACTATTCCAATCCCTGTGTATCTCCTTTGTAGCACTGATCTCTACAGTATTTGTTTGTTTGTCTATCAGTATTATGATGCGTGTGCAGCGTTCTGGAGTAAAATGGCTGCCGTCCAGCACCCAGTTGGATGCAACACAGAAGTTTACGATGACCGACAGAAAATTACTGTAGATTTATCCTGTAACTGTAAATTCATTGAATTCATCCTCTTCGTTTTGTTGTTTTTTCGGGTTGTATTTTTAAAAGGGAAATGGGGGCAAAATGGATGTGCAATGTTATAGTTCTGTTACACTATGCAATTTGTGATCTTAATGTACTGTACTGCAAAGTAGAGTCGATGGGAGTATCTAATCATATACACAGCATTAAAGATGTCTATCAACTGTACAGACGAGACAGTACACAGAAGACGAATGCACAATTATGCACTGACGGTATCACCGATTTCTTCCCTCACAGGATGACTCTGGAAGAACTGTTAAAAAAAACATTTTTAAAGAGCCTCTTGTACCCTGCCTTACACTTTAGTTGTTTTTTCTTCAGATCTAACCAGACATTTTCAGAAAGCGTTTGGAGCGTTTTTTTTTGGTGACTTGGAATTTGCTTCATCCTATATTTTCAGAATACAAGTATGTATAGATTTGACCCTATTCCAGACTTCCCCAGCATTCTATGTCATATGAACTCCCTAATCAGTAAAGTTGTTTAAGATCAATAAAATAAAAGTGTAACAGGTGAATTTGTGGTTTTGCCTTCCCTGACAACTGCCCTTTTTTAAGTGTGGATTCTGCAGTTTTCTTATTGCATAAATATACTTTTATTAGTCAGTTGTTTGCCAGTTTTTACCAAATTACATGGTATGTGTTTCTGTGCAGGTTACAGATGGTTGGGCAGGTCCCATTCAAAACAAGACAACTACAATAACCGTATTACAAACAATATGCAAGCGCTATCATAGAACATTTTTCCTTTTAATTGTTGTTGTGGTTAAATGTCATCCTTTTCTTTTCACTGTTAATGCATGAGGTCCCTGAAGATACTTTGTTCAACCAAGTGTTGTTTACTTGAAGTTCATGTTTTAAATGACATTTTGTTACTTGTGAGGTACAATGTCATCACACCATGAAGATAAGCAATACTACCCTGGGGCCAGGGAATAATGTCTGGCACCCATGAACTATATGTGTGTAAATCGCTTTCCTTGAGTAACTACAGAGATAATATATTTTTGTATTCTAAATGTAGACTAACTCTCAATACAATCACTAAACAAAACAAAAAACTGGAATTCTGCATAGTACATCATTTCACACCCCACTAGACAGCTTGTAGTTATTGAAATATGAGACACTAGTGATGGACAACATGAGCTTGATAAGGAGGAGAATGTATCGAGTGGAATTTCACTGAAGGTCTTCTGCTCTGGCTAGGAGCAGCAGTGTAAAAGCACAATGATGAAAAGCTATCCTGCATGTTTTCAAACCCACTATTCATGAGGTATCTATTCATCCCTGTACTATGCACTCATCATTCTTTCAAACTAATTCATATACCATGTCTGGATAGAACCCTGTATTCATTCACTCATTGTACTGTTTGCAAAAACCCAAAAAATCTTTGCTCTGTATCCCCAGATATTTTGAAAACCAATAAATGTCACTTCTAATGATCCATTTCTTGCCTCATTTTATCATTAATCTCATGATTTAAAATAAATATAATTATAAAGACCTAAATGAATCCTAAATTGTTTCAATTTGATACATTCAGTGTCAGTAAGATCTAGCCTCGTCCCCAGGCTAACTGCTGCCCCATATCGACAAAGTACCTGCTATGAGTAACCAGACCAGGAACATTTTTCCTTAAAATCAGCAAATTCAGACATGCAGTAGGAGTTCCTATAGTCCTAGCGCATGAAACTAACTTTCCAGGAGAGAGTTGGTAATGTAATCATCCTCTTTTCCATTTCACACTACATCAGCCCATTGACTTTTCTCCATACAGTGGGAATCACATACACAGTATATAATCTCCATGTCCTGTTACTGGCTATGTTCAAATACACATTGTAGTATGCCACTGTCACCTTGACGTGAGTTATCCTACATAGGAGACCTAGACCACCTTGGAAGCTGGTAGATTGAGCTTTTTGTCAGTGTCTGCCTACCCGCTGCTACCTCACTACCCAGCTCTCTGGTTGAGCTTCGCCAGGCCACCAAGTAGGACACCAGCCAAATATGTTTTTCATAACTAACCCAAGATAGACCACAGCCTGTCATTTCCAACACAGGACGCAAAAGCCTTCCTACCTGTTTAGGTGGTTTGACCAGAGTACATGGTGAAGCCCAGGATGACGACCTGTTACTATTACCTGGGCCTTGGCCCTGTCCCTTCCCCTACCCACACCTGTTCCTGGAGGATCTTCCTGTGACATACAACCATATGGAATACACACAACACACACACACACAAGATACAGGTGGCCGCTAAAGGGTGTCCTACCCGACTGGATGTGTTCTGCCAAGCCTCCTTGTCATGTTGGTCTCCCAAGTTGTTGGTGGAAAGACTGAAATGTCCAATCACATTCTATATGACCGTGACATCAGGAGTTTCATAAACATACATTTATGAATCAATTATTCATGATTTTACTATACCAAAACAACTTGTATTATTCATGCAATGTTGATTATGTAAAAGGAAAACATATGGACATGTGGAGATATTAACTCAATTACATAAGTGTTTAACACCCCCGGGGCATCCGGCCCACGCCAGCTTGTGAATTGGGAAAGGCAACTCAATAACGCATTAGCCTACAGTACAGTTAGGCCTATGTCCATTAGTAACCTGAGTCTGAGCATGACGGAGGAGTAAGCTCTATATTTTCTGTGATGGAGGATGTACAGTATATTACAATATGTTTGACCATCATGTGAAATCACAGGAGGCTGCTGAGGGGCGGACAGGCTCATGTTAATGGGTAGAATGAAGTGAATGGAATGGTATCAAACACAACCATTTATTCCATTCCAGGCATTCGTTTGAACCTGTCCGCCCCAATTAAGGTGCCGCCAGCCGTCTGTGTGTGCAATTTATTCATCTTAAGATAAAGGGCCTTTGGAAAGTATTACGCCCCCTTGACGCTTTCCACATTTTGTTACATTACAGCTTTATTCTAAAATGGATGAAATAAATAAAAACTCCTCAGCAATCTACACACGATACCCCATAATGACAAAGCGAAAACAGGTTTTTAGAATTTTTTTCAAATGTATTAAAAATAAAAAACAGAAATAGCTTATTTACATAAGTATTCAGACCCTTTGCTACGAGGCTCGAAATTGGGCTCAGGTGCATTCTGTTTCCATTGATCATCCTTGAGATGTTTCTACAAACAGGATTGTGTCGAGGCACATATTTGGGGAAGGGTACCAATTCCAATTTTGTTTTGCAGCATTGAAGGTCCACAGTGGCCTCCATCATTCATAAATGGAACAGGTTTGCAACCACCAGAACTTCCTACAGCTGGCCGCCCGGACACACTGAGCAATCAGGGGAGAAGGACCTTGGTCTGGGAGGTGACCAAGAACCCAATAGTCACTCTGATAGAACTCTCAAGATCCTCTGTGGAGATGGTTGTCCTTCTGGAAGGTTCTCCCATTTCTGCAGCACTCCACCAATCAGGCCTTTATGGTAGAGTGGCCAGACGGAAGCCACTCCTCAGTAAAAGGCACATGGCAGCCCACCTGGAGTTTGCCAAAAGGCACCTAAAGGACTCTCAGACCATGAGAAGCAAGATTCTCTGGTCTGATGAAACCAAGATTGAACTCTTTGGCCTGAATGCCAAGTGTCACATCTGGAGGAAACCTGGCACCATCCCTACGGTGAAGCATGGTGGTGGCAGAATCATGCTGTGGGGATGTTTTTCAGCGGCTGGGACTGGGAGGCTAGTCAGGATCGAGGCAAATATGAACGGAGCAAAGTACAGAGAGATCCTTGATGAAAACCTGCTCCAGAGTACTCAGGGCCTCAGACTGGGACGAAGGTTCACCTTCCACAGGACAATGACCCTAAGCACACAGCCAAGACAATGCAGGAGTGGCTTTGGGACAAGGCTCTGATTGTCCTTGAGTGGCCCAGTCAGAGCCCGGACTTGAACCCGATCGAACATCTCTGGAGAGACCTGAAAATAGCTGTGCAGCAATGCTCAACATCCAAAATGACAGAGCTTGAGAGGATCTGCAGAGAAGAATGGGAGAAGCTCCCCAAATACAGGTGTGCCAAGCTTGTAGCGTCATACCCAAGAAGACTCAAGGCTGTAATCGCTGCCAAAGGTGATTCAACTAAGTACTGTGTCAAGGGATCTGAATACTTTTGAATGCACTGTATATTTGATTCTTATGTGAACTACTGAACAAAAATATAAACGCAACATGCAACAATTTCAAAGATTTTACTGAGTTACAGTTCATATAAGGAAATAATTAGGCCCTAATCTATGGATTTCACATGGCTGGGCAGGAATGCAGCCATGTGCAGGCCTGACAGGGCATAGGCCCACCAACTAGGGAGTCAGGTACAGTCAATCAGAATGAGTTCTTCCCCACAAAAGGGCTTAATTACAGGCAGAAATACCACCATTCACTAAACCCTAGACCTCAATGAAATTGTGTAATGAATAATGTGGAAATTTAGCAAGTTGAGGTGACAAAACTGCTTGGAGTAACCCTGGATTGTAAAAACATATTGAAACAACAGTAGCTAAGATAGGGAGAAGTCTGTACATCATAAAGTGCTGTTCTGCATTCTTAACAGCACTATTACCAAGGCAGGTCCTACAGGTCCTAGTTTTGTTGCACCTGGACTACTGTTCAGTTGTGTGGTTAGGTGCCACAATGAGGGACTTTTGCAATTGGCTCAGAACATGGCAGCCCGGTTGGACCTTGGATGTACACAGAGAGCTAACATGTCAATCTCTCCTGGCTCAAAGTGGATTGACTTCATCACTACTTGTATTTGTGAGAGGTATTGACATGTTGAATATTTTAACAACTGGCACACAGATCGGACGCCCAAGCATACCTCACAAGACATGCCACCAGAGGTCTCTTCACAGTCCTCAGGTCCTGAACAGACTATGGGAGGTGCACAGTACTACACAGAGCCAGGACTACATGGAACTCTATTCCACATCAGGTAACTGATGCAGCAGTAGAATCAGATTTTATAAACTGATAAATATACACTTCATGGAACAGCGGGGACTGTGAATAGACACAGACACATGCATACACACACACGATAACATACGCACTATACACACACATACACGTGGCATTTGTAAATGTGGAGTAGTGGCCTGAAGGCACACACTTAATGTGTTGTAGATATGTGGTAGTAGAGTAGTGGCCTGAAGGCACACACTTAATGTGTTGTAGATATGTGGTAGTAGAGTAGTGGCCTGAAGGCACACACTTAATGTGTTGTAGATATGTGGTAGTAGAGTAGTGGCCTGAAGGCACACACTTAATGTGTTGTAGATATGTGGTAGTAGAGTAGTGGCCTGAAGGCACACACTTAATGTGTTGTAGATATGTGGTAGTAGAGTAGTGGCCTGAAGGCACACACTTAATGTGTTGTAGATATGTGGTAGTAGAGTAGTGGCCTGAGGGCACACACTTAATGTGTTGTAGATATGTGGTAGTAGAGTAGTGGTCTGAAGGCACACACTTAATGTGTTGTAGATATGTGGTAGTAGAGTAGTGGCCTGAAGGCACACACTTAATGTGTTGTAGATATGTGGTAGTAGAGTAGTGGCCTGAAGGCACACACTTAATGTGTTGTAGATATGTGGTAGTAGAGTAGTGGCCTGAAGGCACACACTTAATGTGTTGTAGATATGTGGTAGTAGAGTAGTGGCCTGAAGGCACACACTTAATGTGTTGTAGATATGTGGTAGTAGAGTAGTGGCCTGAAGGCACACACTTAATGTGTTGTAGATATGTGGTAGTAGAGTAGTGGCCTGAGGGCACACACTTAATGTGTTGTAGATATGTGGTAGTAGAGTAGTGGCCTGAGGGCACACACTTAATGTGTTGTAGATATGTGTTAGTAGAGTAGTGGCCTGAAGGCACACACTTAATGTGTTGTAGATATGTGTTAGTAGAGTAGTGGCCTGAGGGCACACACTTAATGTGTTGTAGATATGTGGTAGTAGAGTAGTGGCCTGAGGGCACACACTTAATGTGTTGTAGATATGTGTTAGTAGAGTAGTGGCCTGAAGGCACACACTTAATGTGTTGTAGATATGTGGTAGTAGAGTAGTGGCCTGAAGGCACACACTTAATGTGTTGTAGATATGTGGTAGTAGAGTAGTGGCCTGAAGGCACACACTTAATGTGTTGTAGATATGTGGTAGTAGAGTAGTGGCCTGAAGGCACACACTTAATGTGTTGTAGATATGTGGTAGTAGAGTAGTGGCCTGAGGGCACACACTTAATGTGTTGTAGATATGTGGTAGTAGAGTAGTGGCCTGAGGGCACACACTTAATGTGTTGTAGATATGTGTTAGTAGAGTAGTGGCCTGAAGGCACACACTTAATGTGTTGTAGATATGTGTTAGTAGAGTAGTGGCCTGAGGGCACACACTTAATGTGTTGTAGATATGTGGTAGTAGAGTAGTGGCCTGAGGGCACACACTTAATGTGTTGTAGATATGTGTTAGTAGAGTAGTGGCCTGAAGGCACACACTTAATGTGTTGTAGATATGTGGTAGTAGAGTAGTGGCCTGAAGGCACACACTTAATGTGTTGTAGATATGTGTTAGTAGAGTAGTGGCCTGAAGGCACACACTTAATGTGTTGTAGATATGTGGTAGTAGAGTAGTGGCCTGAAGGCACACACTTAATGTGTTGTAGATATGTGGTAGTAGAGTAGTGGTCTGAAGGCACACACTTAATGTGTTGTAGATATGTGGTAGTAGAGTAGTGGCCTGAAGGCACACACTTAATGTGTTGTAGATATGTGGTAGTAGAGTAGTGGCCTGAAGGCACACACTTAATGTGTTGTAGATATGTGGTAGTAGAGTAGTGGTCTGAAGGCACACACTTAATGTGTTGTAGATATGTGTTAGTAGAGTAGTGGCCTGAAGGCACACACTTAATGTGTTGTAGATATGTGGTAGTAGAGTAGTGGCCTGAAGGCACACACTTAATGTGTTGTAGATATGTGGTAGTAGAGTAGTGGCCTGAAGGCACACACTTAATGTGTTGTAGATATGTGGTAGTAGAGTAGTGGCCTGAAGGCACACACTTAATGTGTTGTAGATATGTGGTAGTAGAGTAGTGGCCTGAAGGCACACACTTAATGTGTTGTAGATATGTGGTAGTAGAGTAGTGGCCTGAAGGCACACACTTAATGTGTTGTAGATATGTGGTAGTAGAGTAGTGGCCTGAAGGCACACACTTAATGTGTTGTAGATATGTGGTAGTAGAGTAGTGGCCTGAAGGCACACACTTAATGTGTTGTAGATATGTGGTAGTAGAGTAGTGGCCTGAAGGCACACACTTAATGTGTTGTAGATATGTGGTAGTAGAGTAGTGGCCTGAAGGCACACACTTAATGTGTTGTAGATATGTGGTAGTAGAGTAGTGGCCTGAAGGCACACACTTAATGTGTTGTAGATATGTGGTAGTAGAGTAGTGGCCTGAAGGCACACACTTAATGTGTTGTAGATATGTGGTAGTAGAGTAGTGGCCTGAGGGCACACACTTAATGTGTTGTAGATATGTGGTAGTAGAGTAGTGGCCTGAAGGCACACACTTAATGTGTTGTAGATATGTGGTAGTAGAGTAGTGGTCTGAGGGCACACACTTAATGTGTTGTAGATATGTGGTAGTAGAGTAGTGGCCTGAGGGCACACACTTAATGTGTTGTGAAATATGTTGTGAATGTATTGTAACCTTTTTAAAATTGTATATCTGTGTTAATGTTGCTGCACCCCAGGAAGAGTAGCTGCTGCCTTGGCAGGAACTAATGGGGATCGTGCTTCTACACCTGCATTGCTTGCTGTTTGGGGTTTTAGGCTGGGTTTCTGTACAGCACTTTGAGATATCAGCTGATGTACGAAGGGCTATATAAATAAATTTGATTTGATTTGATCCATAGTAAATACAAATACAAATGATTTTGCAGTTGAATAGAAGCAAGTCCCAGTGGAAAGCCTTCCCAGAAGAGTGGAGGCTGTTATAGCAGCAAAGGGGGGACCAACTCCATATTAATGCCCATGATTTTGGAATGAGATGTTCAGGTGTCCACTTACTTTTGGTCATGTCATGTATCATGTTCTGTGTGTTTTACATCTTTTAACACAACATGTCCGAAGAAGAGATTGGCTATACCTTTATGGAGATGCAGAGCTCAAATGCCAATTGCTGAAAGCAAACTGCATTTTCCTTGAGGTATTTGAATACATGACGGCTCATCTGGGCTGTTTTCTAATTGGATTATAGAGGTTCATGGAGGATAATGACCTCAATGCTGACATCTAGGCATGTCTTCTTTTACCAGCTCTGCCGAGGCTCCTATAGTACCTAGCTGTGGGGACAACTACCTGTGGGGACAACTACCTGTGGAGACAACTAACTGTGGGGACAACTACCTGGAGGGACAACTACCTGGAGGGACAACTACCTGTAGGGACAACTACCTGTGGGGACAACTACCTGTAGGGACAACTAACTGTGGGGACAACTACCTGTGGGGACAACTACCTGTGGAGACAACTACCTGTGGGGACAACTACCTGTAGGGACAACTCACTGTGGGGACAACTACCTGTAGGGACAACTACCTGTGGGGACAACTACCTGTAGGGACAACTACCTGTGGGGACAACTACCTGTGGGGACAACTACCTGTAGGGACAACTACCTGTGGGGGCAACTACCTGTGGAGACAACTAACTGTGGGGACAACTACCTGGAGGGACAACTACCTGTAGGGACAACTACCTGTGGGGACAACTACCTGTAGGGACAACTAACTGTGGGGACAACTACCTGTGGGGACAACTACCTGTGGAGACAACTACCTGTGGGGACAACTACCTGTAGGGACAACTAACTGTGGGGACAACTAACTGTGGCGACAACTACCTGTAGGGACAACTACCTGTGGGGACAACTAACTGTAGGGACAACTAACTGTGGGGGCAACTACCTGTAGGGACAACTAACTGTGGGGACAACTACCTGTAGGGACAACTACCTGTGGGGACAACTACCTGTGGGGACAACTACCTGTAGGGACAACTAACTGTGGGGACAACTACCTGTAGGGACAACTACCTGTGGGGACAACTACCTGTAGGGACAACTAACTGTGGGGGCAACTACCTGTAGGGACAAATACCTATGGGGACAACTACCTGTGGGGACAAATACCTGTAGGGACAACTAACTGTGGGGACAACTACCTGTAGGGACAACTACCTGTGGGGACAACTAACTGTGGGGACAACTACCTGTAGGGACAACTACCTGTGGGGACAACTACCTGTGGGGACAACTACCTGTAGGGACAACTAACTGTGGGGACAACTACCTGTAGGGACAACTAACTGTGGGGACAACTACCTGTGGGGACAACTAACTGTAGGGACAACTACCTGTGGGGACAACTACCTGTAGGGACAACTAACTGTGGGGACAACTACCTGTGGGGACAACTACCTGTGGAGACAACTACCTGTGGGGACAACTACCTGTAGGGACAACTAACTGTGGGGACAACTACCTGTAGGGATAACTACCTGTGGGGACAACTACCTGTGGGGACAACTACCTGTAGGGACAACTACCTGTGGGGGCAACTACCTGTGGAGACAACTAACTGTGGGGACAACTACCTGGAGGGACAACTACCTGTAGGGACAACTACCTGTGGGGACAACTACCTGTAGGGACAACTACCTGTGGAGACAACTACCTGGAGGGACAACTACCTGTGGAGACAACTACCTGTGGGGACAACTACCTGTAGGGACAACTAACTGTGGGGACAACTACCTGTAGGGACAACTAACTGTGGGGACAACTACCTGTAGGGACAACTAACTGTGGGGACAACTACCTGTAGGGACAACTACCTGTAGGGACAACTACCTTTAGGGACAACTAACTGTGGGAACAA
Organism: Oncorhynchus gorbuscha; assembly: GCF_021184085.1. Classification (NCBI taxonomy): domain Eukaryota; kingdom Metazoa; phylum Chordata; class Actinopteri; order Salmoniformes; family Salmonidae; genus Oncorhynchus; species Oncorhynchus gorbuscha. The sequence continues at coordinate 67,576,144 of NC_060180.1, forward strand.
CTACCTTTAGGGACAACTAACTGTGGGAACAACTACCTGTAGGGACAACTACCTGTGGGGACAACTACCTGTGGGGACAACTACCTGTAGGGACAACTAACTGTGGGGACAACTACCTGTAGGGATAACTACCTGTGGGGACAACTACCTGTGGGGACAACTACCTGTGGGGACAACTACCTGTGGAGACAACTACCTGTGGGGACAACTACCTGTAGGGACAACTAACTGTGGGGACAACTACCTGTAGGGATAACTACCTGTGGGGACAACTACCTGTGGGGACAACTACCTGTAGGGACAACTACCTGTGGGGGCAACTAACTGTGGGGACAACTACCTGTGGGGACAACTACCTGTAGGGACAACTACCTTTAGGGACAACTAACTGTGGGGACAACTACCTGTAGGGACAACTACCTGTGGAGACAACTACCTGGAGGGACAACTACCTGTGGAGACAACTACCTGTGGGGACAACTACCTGTAGGGACAACTAACTGTGGGGACAACTACCTGTAGGGACAACTAACTGTGGGGACAACTACCTGTAGGGACAACTAACTGTGGGGACAACTACCTGTAGGGACAACTACCTGTAGGGACAACTACCTTTAGGGACAACTAACTGTGGGAACAACTACCTGTAGGGACAACTACCTGTGGGGACAACTACCTGTGGGGACAACTACCTGTAGGGACAACTAACTGTGGGGACAACTAACTGTGGGGACAACTACCTGTGGGGACAACTACCTGTAGGGACAACTACCTGGAGGGACAACTACCTGTAGGGACAACTACCTTTAGGGACAACTACCTGTGGGGACAACTACCTGGAGGGACAACTACCTGTGGGGACAACTACCTGTGGGGACAACTACCTGTAGGGACAACTACCTGTGGAGACAACTACCTGGAGGGACAACTACCTGTGGAGACAACTACCTGTGGGGACAACTACCTGTAGGGACAACTACCTGTAGGGACAACTACCTGTGGGGACAACTACCTGTGGAGACAACTACCTGGAGGGACAACTACCTGTGGGGACAACTACCTGTAGGGACAACTACCTGTGGGGACAACTACCTGTAGGGACAACTACCTGTGGGGACAACTACCTGTGGAGACAACTACCTGTGGGGACAACTACCTGTAGGGACAACTAACTGTGGGGACAACTACCTGTGGGGACAACTACCTGGAGGGACAACTACCTGTGGGGACAACTACCTGTAGGGACAACTACCTGTAGGGACAACTACCTGTGGGGACAACTACCTGTGGGGACAACTACTTGTAGGGACAACTACCTGTGGGGACAACTACCTGTTACCTGTGGGGACAACTGCCTGTGGGGACAACTACCTGTAGGGACAACTACCTGTGGGGACAACTACCTGTAGGGACAACTACCTGTGGGGACAACTACCTGTGGGGACAACTACCTGTTACCTGTGGGGACAACTACCTGTGGGGACAACTACCTGTAGGGACAACTACCTGTGGGGACAACTACCTGTGGGGACAACTACCTGTGGGGACAACTACCTGTTACCTGTGGGGACAACTGCCTGTGGGGACAACTACCTGTAGGGACAACTACCTGTGGGGACAACTACCTGTAGGGACAACTACCTGTGGGGACAACTACCTGTGGGGACAACTACCTGTTACCTGTGGGGACAACTACCTGTAGGGACAACTACCTGTGGGGACAACTACCTGTGGGAACAAAGTGGATAGAGCCCCACCTAGGCCTACTCATTATCAGACTATTGTCGGCAATAGCCTGAAGATGCCATTCCGCAACTCTATTCCCCAAATTCCAATGTTTAACTGAGGCAAAAGGCTTAATGGAGTCATCATCCCTCTAATTGGCTACATTTGTTCCTGGACGAGGTTGAATATTACTGGTGCAACATGTGGAGGCAAAACTGGATGCGCAATAGCCAGACACGGCATTTTATTTGATGGATTACCGTCAAAAGAAGAATTGTACATTTCTCACTATCAGTGGTGTAAAGTACTTAAGTAAAAATACTTTAAAGTACAACTTGAGTAGTTTTTGGGGGTATCTGTACTTTTCTTTACAATTTATATTTTTACACCTTTTATTTTTATTTGACTACATTCCTAAAGAAAATAATGTACTTTTTACTCCATACATTTTCTCTGACACCCAAAGTACTCATTACATATTGATGTTTAGCAGGACAGGAAATGGTCGAATTCACACTATCAAGGAAACACATGGTCATCCCTACTGCCTCTGATCTGGCGGACTCACTAAACACACATGCTTCTATTGTAAATTATTTCTGAGTGTTGGCGTGTGCACCTGGCTTTTGGGAAAAAAACAAAACAAGATAATGGCACCATCTGGTTTGCTTAATACAAGGAATTTTAAATGATTTATACTTTTGCTTTTAATACTTAAGTATATTTGAGCATTTACATTCACTTTTGATACTTAAGTACATTTAAAACCAAATCCTTTTAGACTTTTACTCAAGTAGTATTTTACTGGGGAACATTCACTTTTACTTGAGTCATGTTCCATTTAAGGTATCTTTACTCAAGTAGTATTTTACTGGGGGACATTCACTTTTACTTGAGTCATGTTCCATTAAGGTATCTTTACTCAAGTAGTATTTTACTGGGGAACATTCACTTTTACTTGAGTCATGTTCTACTAAGGTATGTTTACTCAAGTTTTGACAATTGGGTATTTTTTCCACCAGTGCTCACTGTTATATTGATTTTTCAGTTAAGTGCATTGAGTATAGTAAGCTAATTTCAACCACTGACACTTCATATTCCCACAGTGACTAAAAACATGTCTGTCATATTATTTGTATGTTTTTGTAGGCTTTTGTCATATTCCAATCTAAAACATGCATAATAACAAACACTAGAAATGTTGCTCTTTCAAATGTGGTTATATGGTAAGAGAGACGTCTAATTCATACAGTCAATGATCTCTCTCTCTCTCTCTCTCTCTCTCTCTCTCTCTCTCTCTCTCTCTCTCTCTCTCTCTCTCTCTCTCTCTCTCTCTCTCTCTCTCTCTCTCTCTCTCTCTCTCTCTCTCTCTCTCTCTCTCTCTCTCTCTCTCTCTCTCTCTCTCTCTCTCTCTCTCTCTCTCTCTCTCTCTCTCTCTCTCTCTCTCCCTCTCTCTCTCTCTCTCTCTCTCTCTCTCTCTCTCTCTGTCTCTCTCTCTCTCTCTCTCTCTCTCTCTCTCTCTCTCTCTCTCTCTCTCTCTCTCTCTCTCTCTCTCTCTCTCTCTCTCTCTCTCTCTCTCTCTCTCTCTCTCTCTCTGTCTCTCTCTCTCTCTCTCTCTCTCTCTCTCTCTCTCTCTCTCTCTCTCTCTCTCTCTCTCTCTCTCTCTCTCTCTCTCTCTCTCTCTCTCTCTCTCTCTCTCTCTCTCTCTCTCTCTCTCTCTCTCTCTGTCTCTCTCTCTCTCTCTCTCTCTCTCTCTCTCTCAGCTGTCATCCTCCCTACACTCTTAGACACAAATTGTTTCTCAAGGGTTCTGCAGCTGTCCCCATTGGAGAACCCTTTTGATTTCAGATAGAACCCTTTCTGTTTCCAGGAATAACTATTTTGGGTTCCATGTAGAACCCACTATGGAAAGGGTTCTACATGCAACCCAAAAGGGTTCTGCCTGGAACCAGAATGGTTCAACCTGGAACCAAAAGGGTTCTACCTAGAACCAAAAGGGTTCTACCTGGAACCAAAAAGGGTTCTTCAAAGGGTTCTCCTATGGGGACAGCCAAAAAAATGACTTAAATGTAATGTATGTTTGGTTCTAGATAGCACCTTTTTTTTCTAAGAGTGTACAATAAAGAGGCACCTCCATATTTCCTGGTTCCGGGCCTGTCTGCGTTTACCATCATCCTCTACTCCAATGTCGTTGAGATTGTTGGTGAGCTTCACAGCCTATAATTGTTTCCAGGCAGGAGGACAGGAGCCTGCTGTCTCATGGCAGATGAAGGCCGCATCCCAAATGGTACCCTATTACCTACATAGTACACTACTTTTGACCAGGGCCCATGCGGTGCCATTTGGGACGCAAACAAAGAACCAAGTGATTTATTGAACTGAGACATGAACAACTTGGGAGTCATAAAGAAAAATATTTGATTCCATTCAACCCTCTCAGCTAGCCTGCTGATGTGATGTTGCAAAGACAGTAAAGAAATGCAGGGATTTGGGGTTGGAGTCCTTGGAAAGGGAAATATTTTGGATAGCCTTTTGTTTTACTTTTGATAATATGTGCAGACTTGTTACCAGGTTAAGATTTTGTGGTGTTTTATGAATAAATCAACCAAACCTCCAACAGCAGCAGTGATAAAGTCCATGTGACAGTGCACCCCTTTGCACTCATGGCAACAGCAGTAGGCAATTCATTCCTAAGACCAATTCAAAGAGGGCTTAGTGCCATCGTCAGATGATACAACTAATGATGAAATTACATATTAATCTCCCTCAGGTAAACCTGCATTTTATGGGCTACTCAAAATGGCTACTTCTCCAGTCTATTTGTAGCTAGTGAGACATAAAAATTCTGTGAGTGTTAGTGGTTTTTCCTGTTGCTGCACTGTAGGCCTATACCCAGTCATTTGAACGGTAAGTAAATTATTTACAATTGTGTGTGTGTGTGTGTATATGTGTGTGTGTGTGTGTGTGTGTGTGTGTGTGTGTGTGTGTGTGTGTGTGTGTGTGTGTGTGTGTGTGTGTGTGTGTGTGTGTGTGTGTGTGTGTGTGTGTGTGTGTGTGTGTGTGTGTGTGTGTGTGTGTGTGTGAGAGAGAGAGAGAGAGAGAGAGAGAGAGAGAGAGAGAGAGAGAGAGAGAGAGAGAGAGAGAGAGCTTGATAGAGAAAGAGATGGATGGCGTAGTCCTGTTATTTTTATAGTCAATGATTCGGTCACACAATCTAGATCTATTTAATCTGTGTTGATGCCACAGGTACTGGGGCAGGAGCAGGTTCCTCCATCTTTTGCTTCCTCACACAGAGCAGCCATTATCGCCTCCATCACGACATGTCGCCAAGCTGGCCTCCTGGTTGGTCAGTCACTCTTTATTCCTCATATGTCATCATACTCTTATTAGTCCTGTGGCTTCATCTGCTACAACAAAAACAAGTGTATTTTATCGTAAAGGCCCAGTGCAGAAAAAACTATATTTTCCTGTGTATAAGTTTATATATATTTCCACACTATGAGGTTTATTAATACTGTGAAATGGCGAAAATTATTATAATTCCCGTTTAGTGTAAGAACTGTTTGGAAAGACCACCTGAAATTTCAGCCTGTTAAGGTTAGGCTTATATTTAAAATCAGTTTTTATACATTTGTGTAAGTGCCTCCAGAACAAGATTCACGATGAAAAACGCTAACCGGCTGTTTTTAAGTCACTTCCTTTTGATGCCTAATGAACACCTTGGTATCGTCTCTATTTGCAGGGTCAGCGTTTACCATCACCAATACCACCACCATCACCACCATCATCACTGCCACCACCATCACCACCATCATCACTGCCACCACCATCACCACCATCACCACCACCACCATCATCACCATCACCACCACCATCACCACCATCACCACCACCACCATCATCACCATAACCACCACCACTACCACCATCATCACCATCACCACCACCATCACCACCATCACCACCACCACCATCATCACCATAACCACCACCATCACCACCATCATCACTGCCACCACCATCACCACCATCACCACCATCATCACCATCACCACCATCACCACCACCACCATCATCACCATAACCACCACCATCACCACCATCACCACCACCACCACCATCATCACCATCACCACCACCACCATCACCATCACCACCACCATCATCACCACCACCACCACCATCACCATCACCATCACTACCACCACCATCACCACCACCACCACCACCACCACCACCATCACCACCACCATCATCACCATCACCACCACCATCACCACCACCATCACCACCACCACCATCACCACCACCATCACCACCACCACCACCACCACCACCACCACCACCACCACCACCACCACCACCACCACCACCACCACCACCACCACCATCACAACCATCATCACCATCACCATCACCACCACCATCACAACCATAATCACCATCACCACCACCACCATCATCACCGCCACCACCATCACCACCACCATCACCACCACCATCACCACCACCATCACCATCAACATCAACACCACCACCATCATCACCATCACCATCACCACCACCATCACCACCACCATCATCACCACCATCATCATCATCACGACCATCACCACAATCACCACCAACACCATCACCACCATCACCACCATCATCATCACCACTATCACCATCACCACCACCACCATCATCAACACCATCACCACCATCACCACCATCATCATCACCATCACCACTATCACAATCCCCACCATCAACTCCATCAACACCACCATCATCAACACCACCATCACCACTATCACCATCACCACCACCACCAACACCATCACCTATCACCACCATCACATCACCACCATCATCACCATCACCATCATCACCATCACCGCCATCACCACCATCACCACTCTCACCATCACCACTCACCATCACCACCATCACCAAAACTATCACCACCATCACCACCATCACCACCACCACCATCATCACCATAACCACCACCATCACCACCATCACCACCACCACCACCATCATCACCATCACCACCACCACCACCATCACCATCACCACCACCATCATCACCACCACCACCACCATCACCATCACCATCACCATCACCACCACCACCACCACCACCACCACCATCACCACCACCATCATCACCATCACCACCACCATCACCACCACCATCACCACCACCACCACCATCACCACCACCATCATCACCACCACCACCACCACCACCACCACCACCACCACCACCACCACCACCACCATCACAACCATCATCACCATCACCATCACCACCACCATCACAACCATAATCACCATCACCACCACCACCATCATCACCGCCACCACCATCACCACCACCATCACCACCACCATCACCACCACCATCACCATCAACATCAACACCACCACCATCATCACCATCACCATCACCACCACCATCACCACCACCATCATCACCACCATCATCATCATCACGACCATCACCACAATCACCACCAACACCATCACCACCATCACCACCATCATCATCACCACTATCACCATCACCACCACCACCATCATCAACACCATCACCACCATCACCACCATCATCATCACCATCACCACTATCACAATCCCCACCACCATCAACTCCATCAACACCACCATCATCAACACCACCATCACCACTATCACCATCACCACCACCACCAACACCATCACCAAAGCTATCACCACCATCACCATCACCACCATCATCAACACCATCACCATCATCACCATCACCGCCATCACCACCATCACCACTCTCACCATCACCACTCTCACCATCACCACCGCCATCACCAAAACTATCACCACCATCACCACTATCACCACCATCACCACCATGATCACCATCACAACTATCACCATCCCCACCACCACCGTTCATCAACACCACCATCACCACTATCACCATCACCACCACCACCATCATCACCGCCACCACCATCACCACCACCATCACCACCACCATCACCACCACCATCACCATCAACATCAACCACCATCACCACCACCATCATCACCACCATCATCATCATCACGACCATCACCACAATCACCACCAACACCATCACCACCATCACCACCATCATCATCACCACTATCACCATCACCACCACCACCATCATCAACACCATCACCACCATCACCACCATCATCATCATCACCACTATCACAATCCCCACCACCATCACTCCATCAACACCACCATCATCAACACCACCATCACCACTATCACCATCACCACCACCACCAACACCATCACCAAAGCTATCACCACCATCACCATCACCACCATCATCAACACCATCACCACCATCACCATCACCCATCACCAGCCATCACCACCATCACCACTCTCACCATCACCACTCTCACCATCACCACCGCCATCACCAAAACTATCACCACCATCACCACTATCACCACCATCACCACCATGATCACCATCACAACTATCACCATCCCCACCACCACCGTTCATCAACACCACCATCACCACTATCACCATCACCACCACCACCATCATCAACACCATCACCAAAGCTATCACCACCATCACCATCACCACCACCACCACCACCATCATCAACACCATCACCATCACCAGCACCATCACCAGCACCATCACCATCACCATCATCACCCAGATCACCATCGTAATCACTATCACCATCACCAACACCATCACCAAAGCTATCACAACCATCACCATCACCACCATCATCAACACCATCACCACCACCATCACCATCATCACCATCCCCATCACCACCATCACCACTATCACCACCACTACCGTCATCAACACCATCACCACCATCATCATTACCACCACCATCACCATCACCCCACCACCATCATCAACACTGTTACCATACCACCACCATCACTATCATCACCATCACCATCACCATCCCCATCAACCCCATCACCATCACCACCATTTCACCACCATCACCACCACCTAGATAATC